>NC_134644.1:147934966-148249466 GCF_030463565.1 Pelecanus crispus | reverse complement strand
AAAAGAGGCTTCGAGAATATGCAGTCTCTATAATCTAGGAAGGAATGATTTAAAGTATGAGACTGTAGACTAAAGTATGAGTGGACAGGTTAATGGGTATTTGTAACTTGGACAATAGTTTGTGAACAGTCATTAGGGGTTGAAATCTGTTCTGCATTTCACTCTGGCCATGCACCTGAAATAGCTGTGATGCAGTTAACAGAGAAGCTGTATTTGTAGAAGAGCAAAATTTAACTCCAAAGATGCATCTGTGTGTCCAGGAAAATGTCATATGAAGTTCGTTAAAGCCTCTCTGCAACTTTGAAATCTTAGCTCATCTTTCAGAAGTGGCGTAGGCACTTAACTGAGAGATATTTTCCAAAGCAACTAAGTAGATTAAAGACTTAACCTTTTCAGAAGTCAGTGACAGCCCACTATGCAGCTAGATAGTTAGATACTACTGCTTAGGCACCTTTTCGATTTGCACTGAAAGCCAGTGGAATTTGTGTTTCTAGAGACCAGTGACACTTTCCAGGATGGGTTTGGGTTTTATAGTAAATGAAAGTATAAAGGACAGCTCAGACCTGAAAACTTGCCTGCTTGTCCAAGGTGAGAGCATGCCAGAGGTATCTTTATACCTTTATTGTCCTTTACATGACCAGAGAGCTGTACTTCTACATGCCCTGCCATCACCTGCTGCAAGTGCAGTCTTTGCGGGCAGCCTGAACCTATGGTGTGGCGTTATGGACACATGGAGCCAAGTTGGGGACATCCCGGGGTGCTAGTCCACTCCCTGGCTCATGTCTCAAGGCAGAACAGACATTCCTGTTGGCTTGTCTGGGTTTTGTCTGTTGTCTACAATAGCAACTTTCTGCCAGCTCTCTGGCTGTACAGCATCCTGAGGTGTCTGTATGGTGGGGGAACGGGAAATGGGTGCAAACCACTGGTTTGTTTGCCTTTCTTTTCATCCGTGCTGGTCGGCGAGACCATGTTGCAGAGAACCTGCCAGTATTATTATCAACGTGCAGTGATACTCCTTCCATTTCTAGCATCAAAGGTCTGTGTAGGCACTAGTCCAGCGATGAAGAGACACTTGGTGTAGCAGTTGCGGGAAGGAGTAGTTTTACGTACAAAGGAAACATTCACAAGTCAACTCTCATCTTCCTAAAATACTTCTTATCTTGTGCCAGGAAAGCCAGTGGGTGCGGGGTGCGTGAGCGTGTGTGTGCTGACTCTGGGTGGGAATGGGACTGGAGGTTTGTTTACTACAGTTTTACTTCATTAATATTTTAGTCTCAGGTGCAGAACTTGGAGAGTCTCGCTGAAATCGCGAACAGCACTGATTGTGGTGTTTGTGACAGTGCCATGGGGCATTTGCATTATTTATCCCAGGCTGCACTACCCATACAGCTTTCAGGGAATATTTTCAGACAGAATCGCTAATTAGCACATATGTGGAATCTTCTCAAAGCAGTTGGGAACTCTCCTCATTACTTTTTAATTTTTTCTATTTGCTGAACGTATGTCAAAGATGAAAATTCAGAATGATGGTTTGAAGGAATTTTGCATATTAAATACTCCAAATGAAAAGAGCAGGATCTTCTGTCTGGACACTGAGAAAGACTGTGAATGTCTCTGGTCTGGCAAGCTCATGCAGCATTGCTTTTGGGCTGTCACTTGGTTGCTCAAAGTCGGTGAGGACATCTAAGGCCTTTGCTTGCTGTCCTGAAGTCTTGCAGGCCATTGCTTGCTGGCACTTAATAATCACCCACCTTCACCTTGAATGTTGCTGCTGATTAGTTCTCTGTAAATAGATCATAAAACATGCCAAGCACCTTCCATCTTCAGATGAAAGATACTTTATATATGTGCATACCTAATTTTTAATTTTAATTTTAATAACGTATGTAAGGAAACTCTTATGCAATTACAGTGTTAAAAATGTTTAAAAAATGCTTTTAAAATGTCTTAAAAACTCTCTATCACTGTATGTTGTCAGATTGCTCCTGACTAATTTTATTAATTTTTGCTCTTTATTTTCTTATTTTAGTAAATTCTCTACATTTTTACCTTGATTTCTCAATCACACATTTTATGTGTTCATTAAGTGATTTATCTGAATTTACAGGAGTGGTAGTGAGAGCAAACTGTTTCTTGTACACTTGTGCATTGCAAAAGGCTGATTTAAGAAACAGCTTTTCTAAGTCAAGGCTCAATTTAGCAGCAACATTAATGTTTAAATTTTATTTATTATGGATTTAAATACAACACAAACCCCCTTCAGTCTGATATCCTAGGCACCCTTTTCTAGAAACTAAAATGAAAGCACTGAAATGATGAAAACCCAAAACATTAGCACACCTATCACACCACATCACAGTCAGCTAACATGCATAGTGCAAAGCAGAAAATGCTGTTCCTTTTGTTCTTGCCCACTGAAAACAAAAGACAAATTCTCCATCCCCTACCACAATTGTTCTGTCTTCCCAAATGCCTGCTCAGGTTTCCAGCCTGTGGGTGAGACCCACAGAGGAGAAAATGCAGGTAAATCAGTGTCAAAACTGAAGATTTAGGGCTGGTTAAAAAATGGAGGGACTTTTGCCGAAGAAAACTTTTCAGCGAAAACCTAAACTATGCAATTTCAAACCCCAGAAATATCCCAGTCTCTTGTGTTATGGTTATAGGTCAGTCCTTCATCTATTTTAAGATCTTGACTTTCTGAGCAGACCACATGATGCACCATAGCTTCTCTTTGTCTGGAACCATGGCAGAACTGCCTGGGGATGGCTCTGGCCACGGTGCATGATGGAAAGCCTGATCTCATTAGGGAAGTCAGTCCATGCAGGTCAGTAAGGTCATGAAGTGTCTGACCAAGAATCAGGTATCACAGCAGCATTTCTGCATCAAAACTGCTTTGATTCTGACTTATACTGTGCCTGAGATTTAAAAAGAAGAACAACAAAAAACTTTGGAAATTGAAGTATACAGTATTTCAATGAAAACTTTAAATAACTGGAGGAAAAAAATAGATCTTCCTTTAACAAAAACATCCATTTATGTGAAAAATTAAATTTTATGCCTGTGGTGGGTTGACCCTGGCTGGACGCCAGGTGCCCACCAAAGCCACTCTATTACTCCCCTCCTCAACTGGACAGGGGAGGGAAAATATAATGAAAGGCTCATGGGTTGAGATGAGGACAGGGCGATCACTCAGCAATTACTGTCACGGGAAAAACAGACTCAACTTGGGGAAAATCAGTTTAATTTATTACCAATCAAAACTGAGCGGGGTAATGAGAAATAAACCCAAATCTTAACACACCTTCCCCCCACCCCTCCCTTCTTCCCAGGCTCAACTTCACTCCCGATTTCTCTACCTCCTCCCCCCGAGCAGCACAGGGGGACGGGGAATGGGGGTTGCGGTCAGTCCATCACACGTTGTCTCTGCCGCTCCTTCCTCCTCAGGGGAGGACTCCTCACACTCTTCCCCTGCTCCAGCGTGGGGTCCCACCCATGGGAGACAGTCCTCCATAAAGTTGTCCAACATGGTCCTTCCCGTGGGCTACAGTTCTTCATGAACTGCTCCAGCGTGGGTCCCTTCCATGGGGTGCAGTCCTTCAGGAGCAGACTGCTCCAGCGTGGGTCCCCCATGGGGTCACAAGTCCTGCCAGCAAACCTGCTCCAGCCTGGGCTCCTCTCTCTCCACGGGTCCACAGGTCCTGCCAGGAGCCTGCTCCAGCACGGGCTTCCCATGGGGTCACAGCCTCCTTTGGGCACATCCCACTGCTCCGGCGTGGGGTCCTCCCCGGGCTGCAGGTGGATATCTGCTCCACCATGGGCCTCCATGGGCTGCAGGGGCACAGCTGCCTCACCATGGTCTTCACCACAGGCTGCAGGGGAATCTCTGCTCCGGCGCCTGGAGCACCTCCTCCCCCTCCTCCACTGACCTTGGTGTCTGCAGAGTCGTTCCTCTCACATATTCTCACTTCTCTCTCTGGCTGCAGTTGTGCAAGTTTTTTTTCCCCCTTCTTAAACATGTTATCCCAGAGGTGCTACCAGGGTTGCTGATGGGCTCGGCCCTGGCCAGTGGCCGGTCTGCTCTGTTGGACACAGGGGAAGCTTCTAGCAGCTGCTCACAGAAGCCACTCCTGTAGCCCCCCCGCTACCAAAAGCCTATCACACAAAACCAATACACTGCCCAAAAAGCAGCTTTACTGGAGAATTTTGGCAACTCTACAAAGGATCACTAATGGTGAGAATTACTGGTGGCTCTCTGTCTCTTCAGCTCTGACAGATCTGGCTTATCCATCTCTTCCTGTGTCAACTAAAACAGGTTGGCATAAGGCAGCGTCAGAGTCATTCCTCTTACAGCAAGAGCCTTGCAGAACAAAAGAGCTGCTGCCGTCTGTGGTGGTGTGATCTTTAATATGTCCTCAAGAGATGGCATCAAGTGGTGGGCAGGTAGCTGCACACAATGTTAGTCGTGAAGTCAATGAAATGGGAAAGGAGAGAATAATAACTTTTTAATTAAATTTTTGAATTCCAAATTTAAATTTCCCTGCCCTTGAAATGCAATTGAGCTAATTCAGGTGAAAGCAGTAAGGAACAGGAAGTAAGTGTCAAAGATCATTTAGTAAATCAGCAAAATATTTATAATTGGCACCTGTGAATGACTCTGCGGTGGTTACGTTCAGCCCTGGTAAAAGCAGGCTGGAATATCCCCACTGCATTTTTTGGAAGGATGGGGATATTGTCACTAAAGGTGAAAGCCTGTTTTATTTTTTCACCCTTGTCATCTACTCTCTGTGCTGCCAACCTCCACTTCAGTTGCCACAGTGCATAAATTACAGTTTAGATCACACAACCATCCATCATCAAATCACCCCATGAAAGTGCTACTAAAGTATGTTGCCAGTTCTCCCGGTTGACACTCTTTTTGTGATTGACACATATCTAACTTACACCATCACTTTTGTCACTGCTGAATTTGGCCCTGAAAGTTCCTTGGGAGCTGTGCACATTAAGTCAGTCTGAAAGTTTCATGTAAATCAGCTTCCTTTTGTTGTCCTTTTTGCTTTCTTTTTCTTTTATTTACAGTTCCCCCTAATTATTAGGGCAGTTCATTGGCTTCTTTGTAGCTAACTCAGTCCTTACCTAGGCAAGGTAGAAAATGGGTTAGATACCTGAAACTTTGGCTAATTGTTATTATAAATACTTACTTACTGCCTACCACTGCAGTACCTGGAAGGTAGCCAGTACATAAAATGAACATACCTTGATAACATACCTTGGTAGTAAGCCAGTGTCCAGAACCCACAAGCATATGAACAATTTGTATATATATATTTACCACGTGATCCATGAACAGTCTGCACGATTATATATAAAAATCACCAGATTGCTCTTTTGGCTTACAGTTGATGAGTCTGAATGAATAATCATGAGAGCTTTCGATGGGCACATGGTTGTGCCTTTTCCACATGCAAGTGCACCTAAGGCATATTAAAACCTGACTCTGAGTTCTCTGCATTTGGAATTTTTTTTTTTTTTTTTTTTTCACCAGTGTGCTGCTGAGATGAAATACAAAATAATAATTTCTGGAACAGATTTTGATGAAACTGCTAAGGGTATGTGGTGTGTGTATGTATGTCTGCATATATACATATATAAAAGTAAAAACTATCATGAATGAAAGGGTCTAACAAAATGAAAATGGATTAAAATTATTGAATTTTCCTAAATGGTGTGAGTCAGGTGTGCTGTGCTTGAAATTATATACATTATATCTGCTTTTCTCTTTCAGTCACTCAGAACTGCTGTAAACTAACTGCTAGGTAAGGTCTGCTAAGTGTGCATCGTTTGATTGCTGTTGTTTGTGCAGCATCTGTTCCATAGCATGTTTAATTATTTTTGTGTGTTAAATTCATGTAGGTTACTTGAGAATTGCCTTAACTAAGTGTTAAAATTGGAGCTATTGCAGAATTCATTATCTTGATTATCATTAGAGATGGGCAGAGGAGATTCTTCTTCACACTTTATTCTGAAAGCTTAAAGTGCAGCTCAAAATTTTTTTTTTTTAGTCTTATATGCACCTTGCTGTTCCCTTGCCAAGCCCCGCTCCATAGCTGACCTCAGCCTGAAAGGCTACAGACCTTTCTCTGAATTCAGGTAAGGATCTCAGAGTTTACCCGAGCAGGTATTAGCTTGGGAGCACTGTGGTTAATTTTCTCTGCTGGTGTCAGAGTACCTCAGGTGTGTTCAGTGAGCCAAATGGAACAGAAAATCCCAGGAAATTTAGCTGCAGTGTGATAGGGTGGGCTAGCACCTAGCTATTATGTGTGTATTAACATGGTGCCATATATAGTCCCACATTTCAATAAGGTATTTAAAAAGCTGAAAATATCAGGCAACATTTCCCTACCTAAAAAAACCATAAAGCAACATCAAACATTTTCACTTTTGAGCAGTAAACTGGTAGGGCTACAAATTTACTTGGTTTTGTAGTGAGACTGCTAATCTACCCTTTTCTAAACTTCAGTGGAATCTAACTTTTATTAGCCTGTGGCTTTAAGTAAGCGAACTGTACTAGCCAGTCCTATACTTTGTACATCAGGAACTGAATTTGAATGGGGTTTCCCTTATTTCAGGTTTTGATGACTTTGAAGTTGCTCTTGGGACCTGTTTTCAGCCTTTTTACCACTGTATGAGCTAGAAATATTCTTTTAGTTAGAATCAGAGCTTTTAAGATTAAAAAATCACCCAATTCCAGCAAGTGGGAGTTCTCAGTACAGCATAAAAGTGCACAGCTCACAGTAAGTACTGGCAGTGATGCTAATGGTCCTTAGCACTGGCCTTTGATGCCGTGAGCATGGGATATAGCTCGTAGTGCATCATGGCAATTTATGCAAGCGGCTCACATGTTCATAGCACTTACTTGTCCTTAATGGGATTGTGTTATAAGATAATGGATATCTTATTTCCTAAGGAGATATTTAAAACAGTATCTGCATTTAGAAAGCCCTTCAAAACTGGAAATGGAAGAAAATGCGTGCTATACAAGTACTCCTTATCCTGCAAATATATAATCATGTGCAGATTTTAGGATATGGACTTAAGTGAAAAGCTTAGCTGAGTTTTTTTAAGAGGGAAATTTCTCAATTCTTTTTGGGATTTGAACTGCTATTGTACCATCAAAATCAATGAACAGGATTCCTAGAACTCTGCTCAATCCTTGCAAAATGCACTAAGCACTTACTAAGTGATTCTCAGGCATCTTGAAATACAATTACATTAGAAAGCCAGGTTCAAAAAATAGTATGAGATTTCCAATATACTGGTTGAGTCACTTCAACTAACAGTTCTTTAATTATAGACATTCATTAATATCATAAAATTCTTCTAGTTGGCATCAATCGGTACCAGGCATGTAACTAAAGTCTCATTTTCCTGAGGGTGTACATGGCTAGTTTAATTTGCCTAAGGGCTTTTGACTGTAAAATCTCAACCAATGTTAAGCAAGTAAAGCTAAAGTACATTGGTGAAATCCCAAATCAGGACAGATGTTTCTTCACAATGATGTGCAAGCCCCGATATTCCCATGGAAACAGTTCTGAATTGAATATTTTCATGTAGTGATTTCAACTACATAACCAAAGTTATATAATGTGTGCATGTTCACACGCACATGTGGCTGTGGGTGTATGCTAACAGGTTTAGGCAGTTATTCTCATAGTAAGGTTGCCTGTGTTTTTATGTGCACTGGTGTCTGTATATATATATATATACTTATATATCTATTTAATACCGTAAGTACGTGATGGAGAACTGATATTTCTCTTCTGTTATTCCATCTGTTTCGTTCCTTGAGAGAGTAGAAAAGGCAAAACCTCATTTTAGTGACAAATTCTCAAAATAATGTTGAGGTCTTTGAAGACAGCCCTTTGATTTTTGCAGGTACCGATACCAAAGCCAGAAGCCAAAAGCAAAACCAGCGCTGGTGGAAAGCTGGTGCTGCTGTGCTAAGTACTGCATACACACGTGATGGCAGGTAAGCACCTCATTGCAGGGAAAGACCTCCATTCTGTTATACTCTAGTTTCCATATTTTTTACACTGACCCTCTCTTTTACAGGTGAAAGTCGTTTCCGTTTCCCAGGTACATATTATCTTTCATTTTCCATGCCAAAACTCACTTCAGTATTTTTATATCTGCAGTTCTAATCCGTACAGGATGATTTCTAATATTTCTTTCTCCTTAATGGTGTTTGCTTTTCAGTCATAGTCTATTCTCCAGATTTCATTTGTAGAGAGTGAAACCTTGCAGTGAAAATGAGAGACAGTAATTGGATCTTAGAGGAAGGCAACCCAGAGTAACCAAGGCTTGCTGGGAACAGAGCAGGGAGCTGATGATGAAATGCTTTTAACAACCAAAATTAAAGAAAGATACATCTTGTGAGAATGTTTCTCTGAATGCAACTGTAAGAAATGTTTTTTTATTGATTTTCTTACAGCTAGGTGTCAGCAATCTAAGAAAAGCCCTTCTGTTCTAGAAATCACAACCTACCTGTCATGCTCCTCTTACCCCAAGAGCAATACCAAATCAAAGGGCCTTTGAAAAACAACATTATGTCCTGCATGAGGTAGAATCTTCTGACAAAACTCAGCTGGCATCAGACTCCAAAATGTGTGACAGTCACCATCCAGGTCTCATCTGGTCAACTGATCCCTTTGTGTGTTCAGGTTATGATAAGTGATAAACAGAGACAAGCTTTAGTAAAAAATGTATCAACATTGATTAGATTAGGAGAGGAAGACACTGGAGACTGACTTCAAAAGAATCTTTTTTCCATAACACTGGAAATATTGAGGATTTAGGATTTAATTGTTTTGAAATTGATAGAACATGAGCTCATCTGTTCTAGATTGTGCTGAACATGTCACTCCAAACCCTGTCGCCTCCCCAGGCTTAGATGTGAGCTCATTACCCCAACCAGAGCATTGGTCTAAGATGGGTGTAGGACTTCTTCATTAACACTAGCCCAAACACCATCACACGATGATATATCATACAAGGCCCTCACTCGTGGTTTTCACAGAAAAAACGGGGAGTGTCAGTCAAAGGTTTTGCAGTGGAGATGGTGACCTTGCTTTGGTCACATTTTACCCTTTCACCCTTAGCACAACAGTACCTGCTTATCCCACTTTCTCTGTTGGTTTCAGTCCCTGTCTTCATACTGAAGAAGGTAAAGAGAAGCCAGTACTGGGAAAAAAGGGAAGAACTGATGTTAATAATATGGGTCAAAACCAGCCCACATCGGTTGTGAACATAAAAGTTGTTTTATATAAAGTCAGTATGTGCAAAAGAAGCATTTTGCTGTAGAAAGGTGCGCGTAAGGGGTGTAAACACCTGCTCCTGTTTGCAAGTATCATTGGACATGCTTGAACAATTTAAGAAGCTACCTTTAGTGGGCAGACAGGAAGGAAGTTCAAGTTCATCACAAACTCTAGGTAAAAGCAAAATAAAATAGACTGCTCTGGGGCCTTAGATATTCCTCTATTTTGTCTTTTTGTTTGGCACTCAGATTACATGTTTCTGTGCATACCTGGAAGATTGAGTGAAGGCATTCAGGGCATTCTCTGAAAGTTTTAGGTATCTCTGACTTTATTAAAGTACATGATGTTCAGTTTATTTCAGTTTAACCAAGTGTTCTAATCTGTTTTATTCTCTAGTTTGTTTATTAATTCTCCTCAGCAGTATTTATTTACCTGTCTAAAAATTTTCCATTATTTCCCCCAACATATTTATAAAAATATTGAATCACATCATCGCACTCATCACCTTTGAGATCCCACTGTAGGCCATCTAAATCAGATAGAAATTCCCATTAACAGTGTTTTTCTGAATTCTGTCATATAGTCAGTTTTTAATCCATTTATTTGGATTTGTATTTGAAATATTGATGTTGTATGATGCTAATTTTTAATCAGAATATTCTTGTGGTACTAAGCTGAAATGCATTCAGTCTAAATATATTAAGTCAATGCATCCACTTTTATCAATGTATATAGTAATTTCATCAAAAACATGATTAAATGAATTTGAGAAGATGTATTTTCCATGAAACCGTATTGATTGACATAATTATTTATTATCATCATTTAAATCTGTATTGATTGGACCCCTCATTTGCTGGTCCATTAATTTGCCTCGGTTTTGATGTCACACTAACCAGATTATATGGCTATTGCTCTAACATGAGGTTTCCGGTAGTCCTTTACAATCTTTCCAGTATCCCATACAAGAAATGACAGTCAACGCCTTGATTTTCTCAGCCAGTAATTTGAAAACACTAGTATGTTATCTGGATGCGGTGATTTAAGGAAGCCTAATTTTTTCAAATGCTCTTTAACATCTTTCCACCTATTTTTTTGAAAAATATTTCAGCACTATAAATTGCCTTTGATTTTCCACCTAAAATGGAAATTGTTTCATCCAAAAGCCAGGTGAACTCAGTCAGAGGTTAGGAAATGATCACTACCATTGATCACATCAGTGAGATGTCTGAAGTGTAACAAGAAGCTCCAGGCAGCCAACAAACTCTTCCATCCCACATCTCCCACTTTGAATTTACGGCATGTAGGATGCAGCTCTTCCTTTCTGCTTAGCCCTCACCAAAAAACTTGATTTTAGTTTCCAAATTTTTCAAGTATGTTTTCTTTTTCTTTCTTTTCAAAAGACAAACATTATCATACCCTAAAAACAATGGCACATGACGAAGCATGTATTACTGGGCCATTAATGCACTTCTCTTTGGCCTTGTGCCTTACAATGCTCCAGAGACTTGCATTAATGGCCCAGTAATACGACACGCCCTATCATGTCTTATTGCTTAATTGGACTCCAGACAAATTCAGTTAAACCACATATGCTGTCTTTTATGACTACTGCTGTACAGTTTTTATTTCCTATGTTCTTGGGTGCTTTTGGAGGTCTTTGAGTTGTTTCAAATGTATCTCTTGAGATCACGGATTGTAGAGGCAGAGTTTTAACTCTGCCCCTCAGCCCTTTGCCATCCACGTACCAAATGGGTACGTGCTCTGATGGGCAAAACACAAACCCCGAGATGCGCACCTGGAAAACTCATGGCAGAAAAGTGGAAGGAGACATCATATGTGTCCTAGGTCTATTCTGCATGATCTATAGGCCACAAAACTCATCTTTAACAGCATGCCAGCCATGAATGTTGTGTAGCTTGTATTCATTTGGCATCCATAGTGTCCTCATAGCTGAAAAAACAAGATCATCTCTAGTTTGAGAGGTTTCTCCCATACATTTCCCATTTCCCCAGGAGGGCTGCGTGCTATAGCTGGAGTAATAATGAAATGTCCTTATAGGCCTTTCCACTGCATTCACTGTGCTGCAGAGAAGTTCCCATGTGAGGAATGATGACAGCTGTTGGGATGATTGCAAATAACAAGCCAGAAAACCTCAGTCAGGTTGTGATACCACTCAGCATTTTACACCACATTCCCTGAACTTGGGAAACTGAGGCCGAAAGGGCACCTGCCACTGCCGAGGGTGAAACAGGAGGTATGGAGGCACCTGGTAAGTGCTGTTAAATACCAGTGTCTGTCCTCACCATGCCCTGTAGTGAAATCAAAGAGCATCCACCAACTTTTGGCTGACTAGTCCTGGTCAAAGGAGAGTGGAACAGAAGGGTTTGACATCTTTTTGGATTTGTATGGGACCTATACTGCACAGTAAAGTTAATGTGTGTCTGATTGGAGTAAATTTCTGGTGGATTTAGTTACTTTTTGGGTGGGACTGGAGTTGGTGACTGATAAGTTTCACATCATCTTCACAGGATCCTAGACTAAGAATCATCTCTGAATGCTGTAGGACCTCAGGTCATTTCCGTCGCCACCGCTGCTGCTGGGTGTTAGATTAAACTGTGGATGCATTTCAGTGTTTAGATTTCATGAGTGTCACATGCACTGTATACCATGGATGACAAAGATTGTTAATGCACGCTGTTGAAGTATTTAAAGCAGAAATCTTGAAATTAGTGAATTAATCAAAACTCTCAAAGCATTAATTTCAGAATAAAATTCTCAAGTGATTATGATTTGTATAAATTGCTTTAAGACTTTGGACACGGTTTGAGTGCTTATGCTAATAAAAGAGCATCATCGTGCTCTTTAGAAAAAAAAAAACATCACAACCAAATATGCTTCAGTAAATTGTTATCAACTGGCGATAAGGAAAGCAGGGGAAATGCAGAGGGTTTAACATAGTCTAAATTAATCCTGATAACAACAAAAACAAGTCAAAAGCAGCAATGCAATCTATCCTCACTCAGTATTACTCCAGCATTTAATACATCAATTTATATAAAGAATCAATTAGATCCACTTCTGACTAATAGCTTGTCATGCGTACTGTCTTTGAGAAGCGGCACCGCTGCAACCACCTTAGGGTAGCAGGGCCTAAAGAGTCTTGCCAGTTGGTGAACCATGGTGCCTATTAATAACAGCTACTATTTTTTTGCTAACACTATGAGTCCCTTATTGTATGGATGGAAAAAGGGCTGCCTGTTGTCACTTATGCTTGAAATGTCTTTATCTGTCCCAGACACAATGAGTTTTTGGGCAGTGTGGTGTACACAGAATTACTGTCTGTATTTTCTGCTATAGCAAAGGCCATTCCTGCATTTGTTTTTAAAGCACTGCAACTATTTTGGTGCCTTCTTTTTGAAAAATTATGTATAGTAACAAATACATTGAGATGACTGGAGAAACAATCATTAAAAAGATCAAACAAAAATGTAATGATAAATACTTTAGAAAATCAAGTATGTGGTGTTTACAAAGCACTTTAGAAATGATTGCCTACCTTATAATAAAAACCAGAATAGTCTTAAAAACAAGAGTCACCATTCAGATAGTTTCAGTGATCCAGCCAGATTTGTATTGCTAATTCCTGTCTCTCTCTCCTTGGTGCTTCAGCGTGGTGGGTCAGTGTCTGGCTGTCTACTAGCTGATGCTGTTTGGAAGTGCAAGGGCTGGCTTGGAGCAGGGAACCTTGTTCTCTGAACCTCATGAGGTTCAACAAGGCCAAGTGCAAGGTCCTGCACCTGGGACGGGGCAACCCCCTGTATCAGTACAGGGTGGGGGATGAAGGGATTGAGAGCAGCCCTGCGGAGAAGGACTTGGGGGTACTGGTGGATGAAAAGCTGGACATGAGCCGGCAATGTGCGCTTGCAGCCCAGAACGCCAACCATATCCTGGGCTGCATCAAAAGAAGTGTGGCCAGCAGGTCGAGGGAGGTGATTCTGCCCCTCTGCTCTGCTCTGGTGAGACCTCACCTGGAGCACTGCGTCCAGCTCTGGGGCCCTCAGTACAGGAAGGACATGGACCTGCTGGAGCGGGTCCAGAAGAGGGCCAGCAAAATGATGCGAGGGCTGGAGCACCTCTCCTACGAGGCCAGGCTGAGAGAGTTGGGGTTGTTCAGCCTGGAGAAGAGAAGGCTGCGAGGAGACCTTATTGCGACCTTCCAGTACTGAAAGGGGGCCTATAGGAAAGATGGGGAGAATCTTTTTAATAAGGCCTGTTGTGACAGGACAAGGAATAATGGATTTAAACTAAAGAAGAATAGATTTAGACTAGACATAAGAAAGAAGTTTTTTACAATGAGGGTGGTGAAGCACTGGAACAGGTTGCCCCGAGAGGCAGTGGAGGCTCCATCCCTGGCAACATTCAAGGTCAGGTTGGCTGGGGCTCTGAGCACCCTGATCTGGTTAAAGCTGTCCCTGCTCACTGCAGGGGGGTTGGGCTAGATGACCTCTAAAGGTCCCTTCCAACCCAAAGCATTCTATGAGTCTATGATTCTATGATTCTTGCACCAAGATGTATACACTGGTTGATGGAAAGGAGGAAGGCAGACAACACAGCATTGGCAGCCCAGAAGTGAGTACCAGGGAGGTAACATCATATTCAACAGGACTCCTCTAGCCATTTGTAAAGCAGTGTTGTCTTAAGTAAAAAAAGTAGATAAATTCTTAAATGAGGGTTATTCGTATGAAAGTACTTTAGCTGTATTTCTCCTCAAACAGGAACATTATACAAATATAGTGTAAAATTATACATCAAATTTTGTTCACTGTGCAATTTTAGGAAAACTCGGAATGACTCAGAGCCTCCTTCAGCATATGGTTTTGTTGTACGAGCATGTTTATTGTATCATGTATATATTGCCACTCTCTGTTTAAAGTTCAGCCATGGGGAGAGTGAGGTAAGACATTATGAAAAGCCGCTGCAACATAAAGCAAACAAAACCAGCTAAACTATACAGAAATAGAGGTGAAGAGTGCCCCAGAAATACAGTATTCCTTTGGAGAGAGGCTCTCCATTTCTAGGCTAGACCTTTATCTGTGTAACAGTTTAGGTGCTTTTCCACAATGAGGTCTTCAGATCAAAGGTCCCATTAGGCTTTGAGGCGTGCCTGCTCAAACGCTTTGATCTCTCAGCAGCTCACGGTGACCTTACTCGAGCCTTTAGTCCGACCACCTCTCCAAAAGGCTCAGTGAGCCTGGCACTTTGCATAAGCCTGTACCTTCACAGTGGCCTTGTGGAAATAAAATGGAGACCTGACACAAGCCCTCCGGCACTGCATTTGTTGGTGTCCATGTGGAAGGTTAATGACTGCACTAGGGTTTAAAAGAAGCTTTAAATTACAGTGCGGAGTTCCTGCCAGCGGCCCCATGCCAGCAACACCAAGCTGAACACCAAGTGCTGCCAGCCCTTGAGGACAGGCTTGGGCAGGGTGGGCAAGCCCATAGCGTCTGCCAAGGCCTGAGCTGGCCTGCCTGTGCAGTTGGCAATTTGTGGGTTAAATAGCCAAAACCCTCTTGGCATTCAGGTGTGAGCAGCAGCTCCAGGAGCACAGGACCTGTGCAGGGAGTGCAGGGAGATGAGAGCTCCCGGACCTTGCCTCTGCCTCTGGCCCCTGTGTTGCTACCGAAGAGAGAGACCTTTGGTCACTGGGATAATGGGTCTTAATGTCCTGACTGGTGATAAGGCTGTGAAGGCTGCAGGAGTGGATGTGGCTCCTTATCAGTGTGTTTTAAAGCAATGTGGCTCCTTCCTCTGCTGTGAAGAAGAGTGAAAGGGTAAGGCTGGCTCCCTGTGTCTCCCAAGTCCTTGCTTGCTCCTTCCAACCCTCTGCAGCAGCCCTGCAAGGTCTTCCCCTCACAAACTTATGCACAGGCTCTCCCTACCTCCTTTAAAGGGAGCATTTTGTTGAAGGATTAACTTTTAACACCTTCCTGAGAGAAGGTATTTTTAAGTATGGCACATAAGATACGGTTACCTACTTGGTATGCATTTTCCTCTGTTTCTTGAAATTTGTTTCATCATATCTGCTAGCTGGTCACTGTGCCCTGAGCTAGGACATCCCGCTTCATATGCTGTAACACCAGGCTGTCTAACAGCCTCATTTCATGCTTTATAGGGCGGCAGTATGCTGTGGTGCTCAGAGCATGGGTGTCGTGGTTTAGCCCCAGCTAGCAACTAAGCACCATGCAGCCGCTCGCTCACTCCCCCTACCCCGATGGGATGGGGGAGAGAATTGGAGGAGTAAGAGTAAGAAACACTCCTGGGTTGAGATAAGAACAGTTTAATAATTGAAATAAAGTAAAATAGTAATGCTAATAGTAACAGTATAATAATGATAATGATAATAATAATAATGATACATGAAGCAAATGATGCACAATGCAATTGCTCACCACCCGACGACCGATACTCAGTTCCTGAGCAGTGATCGCTGCTCCCTGGCCACCCCCCCCCCAGTTTCTATACTGAGCATGACGTCATGTGGTATGGAATAGCCCTTTGGGCAGTTTGGATCAACTCTTCTGGCTGTGCCCCCTCCCAGTTTCTTGTGCACCTGGCAGAGCATGGGAAGCTAAAAAAGTCCTTGACTAGCATAAGCAGTACTCAGCAACAACTAAAAACATCAGCGTGTTATCAACATTCTTCTCCTACTAAATCCAAAACACAGCACTATGCCTGCTGCTAGGAAGAAAATTAACTCTATTCCAGCCGAAACCAGGACAATGGGTCAGGGAGTGGAGCAGGTGGGACCCTGTTCCCAGTGCTTCCCACAGCTGCAGGTTCATCTCTAAATTATACGAAGCTCCCCAGCTACAGCAGAGCGATAGTGATATTTATTTACATAACTCATAAGCATGTGCAGTAGGCCTGGCAAGACCGTGCAAATTAATTCCTGCTAATGAAAGTTTGGGTTTTTTAATATTTCACTTGTGCTGTGACTGCACCCTTTCTGTCAGCAATTTTTATGCAGATGAATTTGCTATTACATCAGCAGCAGCTCTGGGTCTTCGCTGCTGCTGCGCCGTTATTTGCGCTGTGGTAATGACCAGAGGAATTAAGTCTCCACTGTGTCATACTCTCAGAATGGGAAATATCTCTACAATATGTAATCATTCCCCAAGTGGAAAGACATTTTAGAAAGGAATTTACAATATAAGGCCTTTATTCTGCAAAGTGCACTGGCCTAGCTCGATGGATGACAGCAGCTTCACTGATTTAAGAGCATGAAAGCTAAGCAAATGAGTATTTCTTTTCAGGAATTGACCGCAGAGGACAAGAACATGATTTGAAAGATGGAGACTGAGTAATCAGATGCTTACAGATTTTCTGCTCCAAATTGCATTTATTTAGGCTGTGCTCCAGTGAAACCAAGTCTTCCTGGAGAATGAGAGACATGTTAACATATGTGTTATGCTTTTTGAGGGCTGCACCCAAGAACCAGAGTCTTCTGCTTTGCCCACCACAAGGCACATGCAGCTTGGGGTGTACAGCCCTAGAAGACAGCACAGTTAAAAGGAAGGTGATGGATGTGTTTGGCTGTGGTGGCAAATCTCATTGTTTAGTAACTCTGGTTCACTTAAGAAGCACCAGATGGATTAACAGGAACAAAGATGAAAGGTTTAACTAGCCAGGCAGGAACAGTGGAGAACAACGCATGGTATAGAGGTTAGCTGTTTGGACTAGATGGACACTAAGTGACTAATAACTGAAGTTGGTAGCAAAAGTGTTGATGACATGGTTTTTTTAATAAGAAAATGGGATTTTTTTTGCTGAATCAAGAGTGTTTTGCAGACTCAGAATAAACACAGACTGAGTTCTGGCATTTCCATGTCCCAGGAGCACATCCTGACAATCTAGTTATTGGCTAGTCCCCAGGATCTTTATTTCCCTCCACAAAAAAAAAAAAAAGTTTGACAGCTCTCATTTTCATTCTGATGTGGACCAAAATCACATTCTGAAACCTGAACATTTTTCACAAAATGGATTTGTTTACTAGCCAGCCCTATAAATAATATTTCTTGAAGCTGTGTTTGACAAGCATGGTATTGCTAATATGGCTCCCGCTGGTGTGTCATCCATGGCCAGGTTTTCAGAGAAATGTCTGTTGAAGCAGAGCTATCAGAAAACTCTGCATATGAGCTGCAGACACCATCCCTTTTGGAAAACTGTCTGTTTGCAGGGCACTAAACAACAGTGCCAAGTCAATGTTAAGTCATCATATGGGAAATGGTTAACAAGACAGCTTTCCTTTCTACCTCCTATCTAATCTCTGCCAAATCAATCTACCACCTAAGACTGGAAGTTGAAAATCTAATAAAGAGGTCTGCAGTGAAGGATGCACTGTACCTGCGCCTGGAGCAGCTCCCTCTTCATCTCGTTCACCAGCAGCATGCCCTCCCATTACCCGAGGGAAAAAATTAAATATTCAGATTGTTATTATTTATTTAGAGGACATAAAAAAAATCAAACCAAGTCAATATTTATCCATCTGAAAAAAAGCCCAGTATATGGCAGATGCTTTATTCAGGGTAAATTAGTAGACATATGTCTTAGAGAAATGCTGCTGTTGTTGATTTATTCTTTTGTCCTTCTTTCAGTTAAGCTTTCCTCAGGTGTTTTTCAAACCCCAGAGCTT
The DNA here is from genome assembly GCF_030463565.1 of Pelecanus crispus. Classification (NCBI taxonomy): domain Eukaryota; kingdom Metazoa; phylum Chordata; class Aves; order Pelecaniformes; family Pelecanidae; genus Pelecanus; species Pelecanus crispus. Next base: position 148,231,460 of record NC_134644.1, on the reverse strand, counting down.
CTAAAGCTTCTGTAAAAATTCTATTTTTTACTAAACCACATTAGCTCTTTAAAATATACAGGAAAGATGAACTCGTCTAATAACAACCTCAGAAAATAACTGTAGCTGAATATAAATAAAATTAAATTTGCACAGAGGAAAAAGCCATTTCAAACTATTTTTTCCATATAATCCGTACCACAGATACTCAATAATTCAGTGAGCTTTCAGGCAATATAAGTCAATGTTGACTCATTAAATGCATTAGCTATAAAATGCATCTCTAGTAGGAAGGATGAGAAATGGTTTGCGTTCTTCCCTTTTCATCATTATTCCTTAGTGGTTTTAGTTTTAGGCTTTGGTTTATTCTTTTGTTTTTACATTTCACACTTTATAAAGAATGCTTTACAGCAACTTTGGGAGCTCTAGTGCATCATTAAAAAATAAACACATTTTCTTCCTTACCAGACACCTGACCAAGAGCAAAATTGTCTTGGTTTTACTTAACGGAAATGCTGACAGATATTAAATTAATGCTTAATTAATCCTTTGGAGACAGCCAGCCAGATAAAAAAGTGGAAAACAAAACTGGTAGGGCTGGGAGTGAGGAACTCTCTCAGCCTGGTAGGGCCCAGTTGTGTTGGATTTTTATAGGCATGTGAGACAAAGAACAAAAAATCTGAGGAAAGAAAAAGTACCCACTGCATTAATTTGAAAACAACATGGAGTTAATTTCTCCAGGCAATAACTGCATTTACTTAGCATCTTCCAACTGAAGAACTCACAATACTTTGTGAAAGTGATTGGCATGTCCCGGTAGATCTCTATAAATTAGGTGATAGCAAACTTGCTGATCAGAAATGTCATTGGAAGGAGTCTTCCTGGGGAAATACTCCTCCGCATATCTTGACATAGCCGGAACCTGCTGCAAGGTGTCTTATCTCTGACGGATGCGGGAGTCGGTGAGAGAAGTGTTGACCTGATGTGCAGGGACAGCATGTCTGAGGGGGACTGACAGAAATAGAGCTGCTTTTCTGTGGGAGGTTGAACCAAGCCTGGTTCTTGCCACCCCTGCAAGGTGCCACTCTTCCTACTAATCTTTTTTTCTCTTCTGGCTTTTCACCATGGATGGCAATTAGGATTCCTCCTGTTTTGCTTGGAGCTCATCTTTTCAAAGAAGGTGTTGCGAAGGAGAATGGGAAGTGTGCTGAAAAGTCTCACAGATGCTCTGGGAATTACTGCTGTGAAAGTGTATGTAATAATAATAACTAGGGGAACATGGATGTTGACACTGGGAATAGCAAGACTGCAGAGGAGGCAGGTAGTTGAAGAGAAGGTCTCTTGGCTTGCCAGCTTTCTCTGCTGCCTCGCAGCCTTCCTTCCTCCAGAGCCTGAGCTCTCTATAGCAGTACTTTTACACTGAGGAGAAAAGCCAGCTCCCAGGACAGTAATGGTCAGCTCACCTGCCCCTAAGGGCTTTTGAAGTGTGGGCAGGAGTTATGTTTCTAGTACAGAAGAATATAATTTGGGACCAAGCCTTCAAACTGATGCATATAATTTTCTCTGCCTGTCCATAAAGCATCACTGAGATCCATCATGCTCATGCTGCAACTGAAACTGGTATAGGTATGGCACAGTGAAACCACGGGTACTACCCATGAATTTCTCACTGGCTGACTTCATGCAGACAAAATTGCAGAGGCAATGGTATCCAAAATCCTGAGGAATCCATGAACCAGACAGTTCCAAAAGATTAGATCTTCAAGGTCCTCATGTAAAGATAAAGTAGACTTTGGCAGAGGTGTTAATGCCCCTCACCTGTGCAAGGACTGTCACTTGCAGAAATCTTGTGGCATCAGAGTGCCAAGTTTTCAGTCTGTTAACTGGTTTTCTGGTATTGACCGACTATATCCTGTTAGGATGTTTGAAATTAGTGGATCCCAGCTTCTGCATGTAGAAAACTGAACATCATCCCTTAATGTGATGGTTGTGATCCATATGTGTAGTTTCAGGTGGGATGATATAAGAGAACATGACTGTCCAAAGTTAGATGATGTAGGAAATCATGTAAGTTGGAACAATTCAATAAGTAAATAGTTAAATAAATAAAAGGAAAACAACCCTCAGGCAATACATTTGGCTCTTGGCATATAACTCAATGAAAGGAAACTGGATAACACAAGTCCCTGATGAACTGATTTTCTTGGTTATCCACATGTTTCTCTTCAGCGTCACATATGGAACTAATAAATAATATCATTTTGTCTGGTTAAGTTAGGTGAGTTGGCTAAGCTAAGAATCTGGGATGCCATTACAAGTGCACTAGGTTGGTTAGCCGCTCAAAAAGGATTTAAAGAAACAACAACCTAACGCCCCTTTGTTTGCTCCCCACCCCCAAGAAGCCATTTATTTCTTCCTCTAATGCCTAAAGAATTATTTTCACATTCTTTTTGACTAGTACTTCAGTGTGAGACCATTGTCTGCAATATGAGTTCAGCTGTTATCTGCTCCCTAAAAAAAAATTATTTCCACATTTGCTATGTAACAGTCTGACAAACAAATAACACCTGCAGAGGATCACGCTCAATAAAGAAAGGGAAGAAAAATAGGTGGAAAGCATGAGAATTCCACTAATGCTCAGTGATTGATCTTGTTAGTACGCATAGCCTGTCAGAGCACATTGCCCCAACGCAAGCACACAGCACTGAAGAACGAGCAGCACGGGAAAGAAATGCATTTCTATATAGATCACAGTCAGACACCCTCCCCCAGCTTTCCGAGTGGAGCTTGATTGTCAGCATTATACACACGCTCAGACAATGCTTTCAATAGACGCCTTTTTGGAAGACAATTGCAGAAAGCATGATAACGGGATTTGTCACCCTGATGTGGCTGCTGTTTCAGCAGGCATTATAATAATGAAAGGAAGTTTTACTAATTGAAAATGTGAATGAAATTCAGCTGTCTTTTTATTTTAATTCTTTTGGATGAAAGCCAATTAAGATCATCTGTCTAATGCATCTATTCACCCCTACTGCAACAATGTGTCAATTATAATGGATGTCTAATAAACTCAGACTTCCCAGGACGGAGAGCTGAGCATACAAAACAACTAGTGAGAAACATCAACACATACCTGCAAAATATTTTGGAAGGGTTGGCCAAACCCTGCAAATGGCTGAGCCTATTTTCTGCAGCCTGCCTGAGGGGAGTTAACCTGCACGTCCTCAGCAGCGGGTGGTTCGGGTGCATCTGTGTCCTCCCACGGCGATTCTGCACTAGTGGTCCTCTTTAGGCACACCATGGGACCTCAACAACAGTATTTGAGGCTATTAGATATCTATTAATTTAAACAGTATTTTAAAACACAGTGTTTGTGGGGCAAATAGGTCTGACTGTGACATTACCTGCGCCTTTCATCTCATTTCATCTCTTTACTCAGGTGTTTCTGCAGCGATTTGGGGTCTTGCACCCCAGGGGGTATCTGCTCTCTCTTGGGCTTTCCCCACTCGCTAACAAGCGTGTCCCAAAGGGAGAGGGCTTGCAGAGGGAAAGTGGTGATGCTCACCCTGTGTCCACAGTATACACCTTTCAGGTGTTTTGCCCTAGAATAGCTCTAGTCTGGTTGTGTGGACTGAAAGCCTGTTAGTAGCATTAAAAAGCTCTTCTAGAGCTCATCTTACAGGTCAGTTTAATGTATAAATAAACCACATGATCCAGTTCACATCATCCAAGATAGTGCTGCAAAGCAAAGCAAGTGCAGTAAAAGAGGGCAACTTGCTTCAAAAACATGCCCGATCCAGATTGAAGTGCAACGGTAGAAACAAAGATGCTCCAAAGAGAACCAGCATGCAGAGAGAGAAGGTAAAAGAATCATAGTAAAGTAAGTTTAAAAATACATTTTATCACTGATTAAATGTAGTATTAGCATAGGTAAGGTACACAAATATATGTAATTTCATTATTTAACCTTCTGCTATTATTAGGTCCCTTACAGAAATGGATGTTGGATAAACATGGCAAATGTTTACATAAGAACACTGCCTCTATAAGATGCACCTTCTTACTATATAAAGACCCCTTTAAAATTAAGGTCCATGTTAAACATTTAAGCTTGTCTGTTGCTGTCACCAGTGCTGTTTCTGCGTGCATCTCTGCCACTGCTTTTGATGCTTCTGCTGTATCTGTAGCAGTGTAACACTAGTGGGTATACCAGAAACCTGATTAAACCATCTTTCAAGAGTGGAGAGAAAAAAATACAGTAATTTTTTGAAACTTTTGTAGAAATAACTTCACTGCAATCCTTTTGTATTTATTTTTCTGCAGATATTCTTGACTATGATTTTACTGGAAGAAACTGCTGTCTAAGACACGCACTTTGAGTAAAGACTATAGTATACACATGAACTTCCAACTCATCCATGGGAAGACTTTGTCCTAGAAGCCTACTCAAAGATTAAGCTCATCCAGTCAGGCAACAGAAACCCTGCCTGTGCCTCCCTGTTCAACTAGAACAGACCAGATACAAAGAATGAAATTCTTGCTCTTGAGTACATGAAAATCAGCTCCAAGCCAAGCATTAATTTGAAATTATTATCCCACAAATCCCTACAGCTAGCAAGAACCTTCCAGAGTCTCATCGGTCATTTATAGACAGTATGTAAACAGCAATGAGACACAATGAATTGAATCTACTCTGATAATTAAATTACACGACCAGCTGTGGGTCCACCAGAAAGCCTTTTTGGCTGCAGGCAGCACCTATGAAAGCAGAAGATGCTTTGGGAACTAGAAGCTCAGAGAGAGGAGCAAAGAGACCAATAACAGTAGCAGTACCTCTAGGATTAGTGCCTTACTTGTTAGGGAGGTTTTTACCTCAGTCCTTCACGTTGTTATTAGCCTTACAACAGTAATGTGAGATTAATTAATTTCTCCTTTCTAGACCTCTGCATATACTCCCATTGAACTTTCTGTTCTAATCTCCAATTTAATTTATTTTTTTATTAAAACTACTATAAAGGTGAAATATATGGTTTCACAGATGAACTTCATATTTGCTGATGTGGTGAACAACTTCATTTGGAAATCACCGTCTATGTCCAGCCTGACCTGAATTGTTAGGCATCTATATTTGTAATCCATTTCCAGGCTTAAAGCATCAGACACCGCTTGAATTGTTAAGCCATATGGTATCCTATAGTGGCACTTGCTTAGCTTTTTCTGTTAAAACTGTTTTACCTGCATGACCTTACCAACTGTTTGTTAGGTCCTAGATGGACAAAGTTTACATTTTTACAGAAAAAAAGATAGTTTACTTAGGTTATCTTAGGTGAAGTGCAACTTTCAACCTGGGTCTTCTGTATCTCAAGTTCATTGACTGTGCTTTTTGGTTCAAGGAAAGTAAACTACTACCAGCTCCTTTTTTTGGTTTGTCTTTGTGATGGTCACAGCACTTCAGGCTTTGCAGGTCTGGTGGGTGGGACTAGACTCTGGCATGAGGCACACCCTGCTCTGCTCAGCTCTGTTGTGATAACACAGAGTTATGCCCGGTGGGGGCAATTTCCCGAAGCACCTGGGGAATTGCTTTATGGAGGCCACTCAAAATACAGGGAAATTCTGGATCTTCTGGGGTTAAGGAAACATTTTTAAGGATCCACATTTTGCATTTAAGTCCTTAAAGTGGTAGTGAAGGCCATTAACTTGTGACCTTAGCCCCAGCATCTTCCTATGGTGAGGATTTTTTGGTAGAAGCATTAAAAGACAAGATTCTGAAGGAGAACAATATATGTATCTAGTGCTTACTAGAGAGATATCCCTCACCCTTCATCCTACCCCTCAAAAAACCCCAGCTCTGGCATCATAAAAGGTTTGGAGGATCCTGTTTGACAGTCTAAGTAAGTGTACAGTGCAGGCTGGTATTACCTGCTGATCAGAAGGGGAGTTGCAGAGAGAGAGGTGATGTTTTCAAGGCAGTGGGATGAGAAGATAACCTTGCAGCGGCACTTTGGGTTGATATAATATTGTATTTCTCAAGACCAGTGAAAACAGCAAAAGCTTTATCGTGATCTGGGCAACAGCTTTAGAAATTTGTTGGGATTGCTACAGCTCTGTCTGAAAGATGTTCTGCAGGAAGACTCTGTAGGCCTTAAACATGGCCCAGATGTTGGTGTCTAGAGGAAAGCTGAGCCAAACATCACAACCGGATTATGCATGTGAATGACTGGTAGGGTAGAGAAAGAAGGCTGTGAGGAGGACTTGGGACAGGGGAAATGAAAACCTATGTTTTATTTTCCTTGATTGTGACTCCTCACAAGGATGCATCATAGAAACAGCTCGGGACTATAATTTGCACAGATGGTAGGAGCTCTGAATAGAAAGGCAGAGAAACAGAAGTGAGTTTAGAGGAAAAAGAGAAAGGTGGCCTGAGTGTGACTCATCACCTGCCTCTGCTGCTCTGAAACCTGGAAGAAAAGTTACACAGAGATTCTAAAGAATATGTTGTATGAACAGAGCTGAGGAAGTTGAAGAAAGAAAAGATTTCAAGACCTTTAAGGTCTTCACCATCTCTGCTGGCAGGTCTTACCAGCTCAGGCCCTGCTGTGCTAACGAAAGACACATGGTTTCTTGTCATTTCTGAGTGTGGTCACATTATCCTGGAAAAGGCTTCATTCACAAAGGTGGTTGACAAAAAGGATGAGAGTGGTTTGGCAAAGGTTGTTCAAGATTTTCACTGGGAACGGTTCACCAAGAGCAAATGGTATAAGCCAGTGAAGAATTATAACTTTGGAAATGGAGGAGAGTCTCTCTGGATAGCAATAGCACACTGTGCATCAAATAAATTTAGAGATGGATAGATAGAATGGTGGTGAAGGAGGCAATTTTTTTTTTTTTTTGTAGTAAAAAAGAAAAAATATTATTATGCTACAAATGTGCACAATGGAAGAGATCAAAGAGGCAGCATGTGGAAAGCTTATGTTTTCACAAGAAAATGAAGGATGGGCCAGGTAATAGATGCAATGGAGAGCAGGTGAGGACATGCTGTTATTTCAGCAAGTGAAAGGTCCAGAGGAGAACTACAGGTAAGAGAGAAGCGTGCATGTACTGTGAAAGGAAAAGAAGTGGGAGAAAGGAGAAGGAAAGTCATACAGTCTTACTTGTAAGATTTTCCCCAGGAAGAAATTGATGCAACAGAGTGTGGAGGGAACAGTGGCAGCAGCTGGAGGGAAGCGCTGGTGTGGCTTTAGGCACAGGAATCAAGAGAAGGGTTGCAGCTGAGGAGGTAGAAGAGCTGAAGGATGAGAGCAATGAATTTGTAAATATCAGTAAAAGTAGACAGATATGGGGATCAACCTAACAAATTAATATTCACAATGTTGTCACTGAAAACTAAGATACTTATCCTCACCCAAAATGAAAATTTCAAGCCTTATAACTGAGTGTTAAACACAGCTTTCTCAAGTTAGAAAAGTGCCTGGTCATGGGTGTAACTGCTCAGGAGGCAGTTTCCCTCTTCTTGCACAGCAAACAAAATTCCATCAAATGAAAGGTACTTTAGTCACTGTGCTGGTTTTGGCTGGGATAGAGTTAATTTTCTTCACAGTAGCTAGTATGGGGCTGTGCTTTGGATTTGTGCTGGAAATAGTGTTGATAACACAGGGATGTTTTCGTTATTGCTGAGCAGTGCTTACACAGAGTCAAGGCCGTTTCTGCTTCTCACCCCACCCCACCAGCGAGTAGGCTGGGGGTGCACAAGAAGCTGGGAGGGGACACAGCTGGGACAGCTGACCCCAACTGACCACAGGGATGTCCCATACCATATGACGTCATGCTCAGCATATAAAGCTGGGGAAGAAGAAGGAAGAGAGGGATGTTCAGAGTTATGGCGTTTGTCTTCCCAAGTAACGGTTATGTGTGATGGAGCCCTGCTTTCCTGGAGATGGCTGAACACCTGCCTGCCGATGGGAAGCAGTGAATGAATTCCTTGTTTTGCTTTGCTTGCGTGCGCGGCTTTTGCTTTACCTATTAAACTGTCTTCATCTCAACCCATGAGTTTTCTCACTTTTACTCTTCTGATCCTCTTCCCCATCCCTCCAGGGGTGAGTGCGTGAGTGGCTGGGTGGTGCTTAGTTGCTGGCTGAGGTTAAACCACGACAGTCACTTTCTAGTTTTCCTAAAAAAACAAGTTTGTCCACACAAATCTGTGATTTAGTCTGTGTTTTTTACCTACTAGGTATGTGAAGTGGAGCCATATGTAGTGATAATGCTTGGTGCAAAAGAATTGTACTACGCATAATACTTCAGGAAAGGTGAGGCACTATATGCTATCATACAAGTAAGTGTATAGTTTTAAGGTTTATATTAGGATTGTATTTGTGGAGATTTTGCTGAATAACCTATAGTATGGAATTCCATTTCCTGAGAACAGAATTTATCACATTATATCATCACTGTCCAATGTATTACTATTACTGTATTGAATAGAGGAGTCTTTCTTTTCCCTTGAAATTTCCCATCTTATGAAAATACTGTGGAAAGAAAAAATGTGAGGTACATTCTTAGGACTTTTAACAGCTTGTCCAGCTGTGGGACATTAATTTGCTCTGTCTGCAAATGCTATTCCAAATTATCTCAAGGATCACTCTCTGCTGCATTCTTCCTCAGACTTGCTCTGACTCCCCCATCTGTTGCCCACAGAAATGCCCTCAGACTGCATCTGAAAAGGCTGTGCAGTAAATATGATAACATTTTAATCTGTACTGCCATTCCAGCAGATTTCCAGCCCCTTTTTCAGTAAGATAATGTGTATGGTGCAAACATTCCTGCATCTCTCCAAAAGTGGGGAAGGAATGTGCCTCCTTCCTCTTGTATTTGGAAATAATAGTTCTGAAGTGCAACCAACCTGCAAATCCTGGCAGTACAGTCTGGCCTGTGACTTTTGTGGCACAAATCCAGCCCAGACAACACAGATCTTTTTGGCCAATTAACCTATTGTTGATCACAGACCACAGAGAACAACTTAGTACATGCTGGCAGCATGTTGGCTCATTTCTGCTGGGAGATCAATGCACAAGATCAACTGCTACAGCAGCTTGCTCTGCTCCTCCTACAGATGCACCAGTGCTTTCAAACCACAGGAACCACAGATGGGGCAAATCTGAAATGGTGACATTTCTCCACCCCTGTGGAAGAAGGAGGCCAGGTTTCTAAGCAGGTGTTTGTGCGTTTTCTGTATCACTCAAGTGCCTCCAGCACCAAAGAGAAATAAATGTTCCTGGATCCATCAGTGATCACAGCACAGGTTGCTAGATGAGCCCCACAGGCTTAGGCTACACAGGGGTACCTTGGAGAACTCTTGCCCTACATCAAGGGAACAGATTGTGCACCAAACCTCATCCCTCTATGATTAAGACAGCAGAGTCTGGGTTCTGTCCTCTTCATCACACTCAGGCTGGACATCACCAAAGGGTAAAGTCACTCACTTTTCCCAGGCTCTGCTCCCTGCTGCTGAGGAGCAGTCTGAAGACATTGGTTCTGCATCATCTTCTGCTTCTGCATTGGGTGGACCAGTGCAGGAGCTGTCTTTCAGGAGCATGGAGGATGCATTCCCTCTCTATTTTCTTTTGTATCTTTTTACAAGCAGCAATTTGTAAGGTATCCAGCTGCATTTGGACATAGCATGTACAAATCATTCAGGTCCCCAAAAACCAAATCACTCTCTAACTAGCAGGACTGAAGGAGGTGGTTGCCTAGACATTTGTACCCCCTAAATCCTCCACCACTCCAGTGTCCTGCATTCCCCTCCTCCATCTCATTTTTTCATCTCTTACATGTTTGGCTGGGCAAGGCACATGTGCCTTGGCAGATCCTGAGCTGAAGGTACATCTCAGCTGCCTCCTGCCTCCTGAGTAAAGTTAGGGTGATGTTTCTTCTTCAAAAGTCTTGTAGAAATGTAACATCTTCAAATGTCAGCCTTTCTGCCAAATGCAGTTGAATGTGGCCAATAGGTTTAGGAATTGCTAGCAAAGAATAGGAGGGAAACACATGCACAGACAGGTACAGACAGACGCATGCTGCAATTGCAAAGACTTCATGTCTGTAAGAAAACAGATGGAAAGTGATTTGGTCTATGATAAGGGAAGGTGTGGCTCCTCCACTGTATAGCTCAGTTCCTCGGGTGCAGGGGAACAGGGGAGGGAAAGGACACATCTTCAGAAGAGGGACAAGACAAGGCCACACTGGAAATGCGGGAGGAGGGAGAGGTGCCAAAGGGCTGTCAGCAGTATGGCTGCTCACTGCCCTGGCTGGGCTGGGGCCAGGTTTGCATCCTCTGTCCCCCAGCTGGGCTGACATGGACGGATAGGAGGAAAGACAGGGTGGGAAAGACAGCCCTCCTCTTCCCAAGCCACACTTCTGCATGACCATGGGGAGCTGAACGGAGGCAGAAGGTCTGGTTTCTAGCCCTGGCTCTGCCCATCCCCTTCATACCTGCTTCTTCTTTGTCTCGCTGGGTCATTTAAGCTGGAGTTTCTACAGCACCTAAACCAGAGATACCCTCTGATACCCTTATCTAGTACCTCTAGGTGACACTGTAATACAGATGAAAAATAGAAATTCAATCTCAACAAAACACATGTCCCCTTCATATTTATTAATAATTAATATCAGCTTTGCTTTTTATTATTTTAGTGGTTTTGTGAAAATAGAAATAATTGTTGCTGATTATTATTTATTTAAGTGATGACAACATGATTAATAATACTTCAGGATGGGAAGGATTCACACTAAACAACCTAGAATGGGGATATATTATCTCTGTTGGTGGCAAGCTCATAATACGCAGGCATTGGAAAAATGTTTCCACCTGTAGAGGAAGAATGATTAAAGACAAAGATTGATATGGCAACAAACAGATGAAGGAGATCAATATTTAGGATATAAAACAACTTAAGAGCCTGGGCCCATGAACTCGCTCTGACATGAGCAGTCCTTGCTGAAGTGAGGTGAGACCTCACCTGGAGTACTGCGTCCAGCTCTGGGGCCCTCAGCACAAGAAGGACATGGACCTGTTGGAGTGGGTTCAGAAGAGGGCCACCAAAATGATCCGAGGGCTGGAGCACGTCCCCTACGAGGACGGGCTGAGAGTGTTGGGGTTGTTCAGCCTGGAGAAGAGAAGGCTGCAGGGAGACCTTATTGTGACCTTCCAATACTTAAAGGGGGCCTATAGGAAGGATGAGGACAATCTTTTTAGCAAGGCCTGTTGCGACAGCACAAGGAATAATGGACTTAAACTCAAGAAGAAGAGATTTAGAGTGGATATAAGGCAGAAAATTTTTACAATGAGGGCGGTCAAGCACTGGAACAGGTTGCCCCGAGAGGCAGTGGAGGCTCCATCCCTAGAAACATTCAAGGTCAGGTTGGCTGGGGCTCTGAGCAACCTGGTCTGGTTAAAGCTGTCCCTGCTCACTGCAGGGGGGTTGGGCTAGATGACCTCTAAAGGTCCCTTCCAACCCAAAACATTCTATGATTCTATGATTCTAAGTGAGGCTGACATACCTGTTATCTACCTGCCCATTGAGGTGTGTTCCAGATCTGCCTGTAGAGACCCATGGACCCAACCACCCATGAACAAATTCTTCCTTGGTACACCCCCACTGTCATACATAGGTTTACCAAAGCTAAATTCAGACAGTGATTTCTGTATTTAAAAAGTTACTGAATTACGGAATACTTCTAGCAAAGCTTAGGCCTGTTGCCCCTACTTTTTTCTGTTACAGCAAGCACCTTCCAGTGACCTGCTCTCTGGTCATAGCAGCCAATGCTAAAAGCCCAATATTTGTGCTTGGTCCTACAGTCTGGAGCTACTCTGCTTCTTGCATCTCATTTCCATCTTGTAATAGGAACAGAAAATTGTAGAGCTGGTCATAACGTTTCCTCATGAAAAATTGTTAGGTTTTTTCCCCAAAGAAATTGAAATTCCTAAGATTTTGATTATGAAATTTCACTGTGATGCCTTACACAGCCAGCCCTTTGGCTACCTCATGCTTGTACTCTGATGCTGCACTTCTCATAGCACCTAACATCTTTTCCCCTTTTCAGGAGAGTACACTGTGGAGGCAAGGTCAGCTGCGAGCCTGGCCCATAGAGAAGAACAGAAGCATAACGGGGTGGGACATGTATATAATTTTGCCCCAACCACCTTGGTTTTCTCTTGCAAGAGTGCCAGGTTTTGACTCTTTTGTTTGTTTGCTAAAAGGTAAACATTCTGTAAGTTCAGTTTTACGTGCCTGCAAGAAACACTTTAAATGAGACATTTTCTACATTTTTCTATCAAACCGCTGTCACGCAGCCTGGGATCCTCAGGAGTGCCTTTGAATAACTCCCTGGGTGAAGCACAGTCACCTCATCTGCAGCCATTTCTACTTTTCTTCTCTTGTCCCTTTACCAGTGACTGCAAAGTAGTTCTGCCACCGTGCTGGGGCTGAACCCTATGTTAAACGGGATGCTGGTTGCTGTCTAGTCAATATTTGGTTCAGTACATGCTCTGCTGCTAGAAACAAGATGCCCATGAAGATCCTAAGAAAGAGAAAATGTCTACACAGGCACAAATTCTTTCTCTGTTTCTTTTCATGTATTTACATGAGAAAAGCTATTGAGTTGAAATTGTGTTTGCCTTTTGGTTATGAACGCATGGATTAGAAATACAGTTTACAACAGCGGTCATGTTAAAGAATATTTCCCTGCATTCTCTTTGCTTTTATTCTGCAAAAGATTTCTGTATGTTTCTTCCAGAGATTTTTCACGGTAATTAGGCCTAATTCTTTAATTGCCTCCCCCTCCATCCCTAAAAATGCTGCTGCTTCCTAGTGATTCTGGATATAACATATGTTGCCGGATATAAACAGGGGGGCCTATTAACACGGTAATAAATTTGCACGCTCTATAAATTCTTGCATCATTCATAATCTAAAATAAAAGATGAGAAAAAAATGCTTTGATTTGTTGCCTTTGGACTGACCTTCAGCATGTAGATTTACGTGGCAGAAAACAGTGTTTTGTAACCCTCCATTTCTTTAGGCTGGGGGAAAAAAAAGAGCCTTTTTATAATTTTTTTTAATGGAGTACAGTTGGTCCATCAAGTTTCAGTTTCATTTTGAAATGTGCCCTGGGAGAATGTGCCGTAAATGCCAACATATTCAGCAGCATGAACTCAAGATGATATCAGCTTGTAATGGTGTTCTGTTGCCAGTGACTTCTACCAGCTCCATTTTTTAAAAAACGAAAGATAGAAGAAATGGCTTAGAATTTTGTTTATCGCCCGCTCCCTCAGAGGAGCAGAATACAAACTATTATCTTCCTTCCTCATCTTTGGTGCCTTCTTTATTGAAAATTCTCAGGCAGGGATTCTGCTGGTGCATTTACTGTTGACCTCAGACAGCAGTAACATGATTTCCTTGCTGACTAAAGAAAATACAAAGCTGCAAAGGACATGTATTTTGATTGACAAGCAATAGGTACATCTGTCTTCAGACTTCTAGATTCTTAAAGATACTGCTGAATAAACCATGCGGTTGCCATCTTGCAATAAACATAATTCATTCCCCCCAGAAACACATTCAATTTTAAAAGGAGCTTTGTGTAAAACAACAGTATTAATAAAATGATGACAACGGATATTATGGGGCAGATTCGTAGGCAATGTAAATCAGTACAAATCAGCTGAAAATAATGGACACATTTCTGTCTGCTAAAATATACCCCTTTTATCTCAGTTATATTAGGCAATTTGTTAGAATATGTGATAAAATGTGTCTAAACAGTACAGGTAGGGTAAGAACATGATAGCGATTTGACAAGGCAGCCCCTGAAAGAAGGTGCATTTTTCACGACATCAGAAGTTAGTTCCCTTGATGAAGATAACAGATAGGTTCGCTCTGTGTAATCCTGTACATAATTATCTTCCACGCAAAAACCCTACCTAATTTCTTTCTGTTGCTATGCATCATTATCTTAAATATTTTGTAACCATTTCATTACCATTTCCATCCCATTGCTCATTCTTTTATCTCAATTGTTTTGTCTGACATCATCAAACTGAATATTAATCTCATGTTCCGTATAGCCTTTAATAACTACCCTGGTGTCAGAAACCACACTGGTAATAAATACACCCGATCTGATGTATTAGTAAGCGCTGAGAAGGTGCCCTGGTGCCTGCAGCTTCTGCAGAGAAGTAGAGGAGCCTTTATTGTTCTGAACAAGCAGCTCCGAGAACCAGCTACGAGGTTTACTTGCTGACATTTAAAAATAATGGAGTTGTTTACTCAGTGTCTTTTTTTTTTTCTCTGAGCAAATAAGCATAAAAGATCCTGTTAGGGTTTTGTTTCCAGAGTGACACTCTGGGATTTTTTTTTTTTCCCTTCTCCTTTTTTTTTTTTTTCCCTTTTCTGAAAGTGAAAGTTTATTATTATTATTGATTGGCCAATTAGAAAAACTGGTGGCTGCTTACCTGTTAGAATGGAAAGATTCGATTACAGAGCCTCAGGAGCAAGCTCTGGCTGAGTCCAGCTCTAAAGAGACATGAAAGGATACAGTGGCAGTTAAGTCTCCTGGCACATGAAGGAGTGTAAACCATTGATCACAATACGAAATGCTGAAAACTGAAAAGGAATCCAATTTATTCTAAATAAAACTACTCTGTTCTCCAGTGACAGATTCCAGAGTCAGACACCAGAGAGGAACTGACAGCAGATGTTTTAGAGCCAAGACACAGAGAGGCTGAGTAATAGTATAGAAAAGAAATTGCTTTGAACTTCACCCCTGCTTTAAATACTTCAAATCAATAGGGTCACAGAGCTCTTTAATAGAGTGATGAGGTCTTGCCCCAGCAGATCTTCACAGTGACAAGTTGATGTGCTTCCTAGCAGCAGGGTCATAAAAATTTCAGGCTTCCCTCTGAAAGGGGGCTTTGTATTAACGGGGTCCATTTGGAGTAACTCCCTTGTATGGCCACTCTCAAAAGCTGAGCCCTAATAGTCTACATCTAAATGGGACTGACCTCATGAATTACCTCAAGAAACTTAATCTATAAACTGGCTTCTTCTTATGCAGACTGATGAATTCTTGTTTATTCCTAAATGGCTGTCACAAAACCTATTCATCAAACTCTTAACGGGGGAGAGAGTCTCACATAATCCTGCTTCAAGTGCGGCACCATTAAATAATCATTAGACTTCATTGCTGGTCTTGAGACCCACTCCAAATCCACAAAGCAAGCTTTTTACCATTCATCAGAACTGCATTTAGATGAGATTTTGACCTGATAAAAAAGGGTGTTTTTTGTCACTATCAGTTTCATGGCTGTGCTCTTTCTCCTTTCAGAGGCTGTGGTGGGGTTTATTTTTTTTCCCTTTCCTTAACAAAAGTAAAAGAAAATAAAGGCAGATGGCCAACTCTTTCCAATATCCGTTTGCTTTATTTGAGCAGTTTAATGTAGTGAAACAGAGTGAAATGTTGCTACTTGCTAAATGGTAAACAACGCCATTACCCAGAATTCAGCAGCAGACTGATACAAAACAGGGTGCTGGTGATTAATTAAACTGTTGTTGTAATTGTAATGCATGATACATAATAGATAGTGTGCTGTGTATTTTAAAAGCTGCAAATTAGCAAATAATAACTTCCTTACATAGCAGATCTCCATTCCATGCTGTTAATGCACAAATAATCAAAAATAAAAGGTCATTACTGCTAACTAATAAAAAGAATGTCTTTTGATTTTCCTTACCCTGTAACCATGTGCTGGAGGAGTTGCATATTGTGGGGCAGCAGATCACACACCCCTGCAGAAAAAATGTGGGCCTTTTTTCTCTTGTCCCTCTTGGGTACAAATGCACCATATTCATTATTAATCAATAACAATTAGAATGATCAGCCTGAGCTGCGAAATTTCAGGATCTGGTTCTGAGCTGTTATAATCCCAATTATCATCATCTCCCTCAAAAGAGCAAAGCTCATGTTCTGCAAATAACTACAAGTGA
Organism: Pelecanus crispus; assembly: GCF_030463565.1. Taxonomy (NCBI): domain Eukaryota; kingdom Metazoa; phylum Chordata; class Aves; order Pelecaniformes; family Pelecanidae; genus Pelecanus; species Pelecanus crispus. Next base: position 148,215,444 of record NC_134644.1, on the reverse strand, counting down.
ACACTGTCATGTGGCAAACTCAAGTGTGGCTCCCACGGAGAGGTAGGTTGAGGTTACTTTCCCTATTCTCTGTGATACCGAAGCATGTGCCTTACTTCAAGACTGATAGTATCACTTGTTATAACAGGACAATGCCTGTCTTTAAGTTTAAACTTGTACCTGAACGCCTAGCCAAACTTGGCCTAACTACCTATCATGTATCAGGGTTGAGCTGATAATAAAACAAGCTTAGCCTGCTGATTTTTTTTTTTCTCTGTTTACTCAGTATCTGTCAGCCAGGGCAGAATGCTCTGACTTTGAAGCTTTTCTCACTCACCACCAAAGACTTGAGACCTGCTCCCTTGGGAGCGTGCATCTCTGCTGGGAGCTCTGAGCTGGGCTGCTGCAGTCTCTCTTCCATGAACAGCATTTATGATACCAGACTTCCCTATGCAATGTAAAGACCAATGTAAATGACTGAGTATGACCGGCCATTGCAAAACTTACTGGGGCAAATTTTTCCTTTCAGACTCTCAGTGGAGAAGGACTCTCTGCGGAGAAGGACTTGGGGGTACTGGTAGATGAAAAGCTGGACATGAGCCAGCAATGTGCGCTTGCAGCCCAGAAAGCCAACCGAATCCTGGGCTGCATCAAAAGCAGCGTGGCCAGCAGGTTGAGGGAGGGGATTCTGCCCCTCTGCTCTGCTCTGGTGAGACCCCACCTGGAGCACTGCGTCCAGCTCTGGGGCCCTCAGCACAAGAAGGACATGGACCTGCTGGAGCGGGTCCAGAAGAGGGCCACAAAAATGATGCGAGGGCTGGAGCACCTCTCCTGTGAGGCCAGGCTGAGAGAGTTGGGGTTGTTCAGCCTGGAGAAGAGAAGGCTGCGAGGAGACCTTATTGCAACCTTCCAGTACTTAAAGGGGGCTTACAGGAAAGATGGGGAGAATCCTTTTAGCAAGGCCTGTTGTGACAGGACAAGGAATAATGGATTTAAACTAAAGAAGAATAAATTTAGACTAGACATAAGAAAGAAATTTTTTACAATGAGGGTGGTGAAGCACTGGAACAGGTTGCCCAGAGAGGTGGTGGAGGCCCCATCCCTGGCAACATTCAAGGTCAGGTTGGCTGGGGCTCTGAGCAACCTGATCTGGTTAAAGCTGTCCCTGCTCACTGCAGGGGGGTTGGGCTAGATGACCTCTAAAGGTCCCTTCCAACCCAAAGCATTCTGTGATTCTATGATTCTATGATGACTCAGTGCTTCTCTGCCTGGGTACCCCTGTTTCACCTGTGGGGTTGCAGAGGTTGCTCTTGTGTGGTCTGGTACCTACTGCTGGGAATCTTCCAGCAGAATTGTCCCAAATTGGTCCTATGGTTGCTGACAGGCTGACTGTGAAGGATAATTAATCAAATGAAATACTTTGCCATTTAATTTTAATTATAGAGAAAATAATTATTCAAAAGAATCCCTAAAATGACAAAATACTCATCCCAAATAGGACCTCTTATGTTGCTTTCAGTCTTCTGCATTCGTTTTTAATACTCAGATACCTTTAAGTAACTGGCAAGATCTCGATGCACTATTTTTCCTCTCTGATCAAGCTTTTCTTCTTTTCCTAATACATGTCTTCAGGTACCCTATCCACATACATGGGTACTTAGTTTCCGCTCAGTTCTTGGTTAGTGACTAAGAGGGGGGAGATTGTGAAGGATAGAGGAGAGAAATGAAGTACAACCGCTGCCTGTGTTTACAGAATGAGGTTCACAGGATTATGTGTCTCAGAGAAATTTAATAAGATTCTGTGAGTACGTGATGTACTGTTCTGTCTTGTGTGCATAAGAGATGCACACAGGTCTTGACATTCATATTTATTCATACAGGATTCTGAAATGGCATGATTTTAAATATAGCATAAAATCCAAGGATAGTAATAAGGATGGAGGATGATAGTGGAGCCTGATGCCTTAATTAATGCAAAGGCTAACCCTGATTTTTGAGAAACGGCAAGTTCTTCTGCCTACACCCATGCTGCTGCCATCCTCTGCTGTGTGGAGAGGTGCGAATCCTTGGCCAGAAGGCAAAGAAAGAGTGCAGCCTTAGTCTGGCTGCATGCTGCTGTTACAGGGTAGAATAAACATCCATCTGCTACCTTTTTATATCCTCCCTGCCGTTTCCGTGATCTAAGGATGTGTTGTTTACCCATGCTGTTTAGTCTCCTTCTCCTTCAACTCTTTCTTTGATTCCCTCTGTGAGGGATGTGGGAATGCCTGTAAAATCTTTTATGAATATCATATGTTCCATCTGCTTTTTGGAGTGTTATTGCATTGCTTACAGTATTACAAGGGGTTAATTCCAGTGAGGGCTCACAGCTCCTAGCAGAGGAAACAACAGGTTGGGAGAGTAGACCTGGTGATCAATTTGCTGAACAGGCAATGCAGGCAATGCTTTACGTTTTACCTCACTTTACTCAAAAGCTTTGCTTCAGGTCTGGAGTACTAAGGAGGATCACAAGGTGGAAAGCAAAGCTGTGGAACAGGAGAAAGAAAAATTTCTGGGAATAGGGAAGTAGAAACAAGCCAAATTCCAGTTTGAGGGCTCAGGGGTGACGTTTACCACGATCCATGCCCACCTCTGTCTCCTTCAGTGCAAGGAGCCACCTGAGATGCAGACCGTCTTTGTAGGTCTCTAACTTTGGATTAAAGCCAAAACATCCCCTCACCATCCCATTCTTCTTTTCTCTGCTTTGGTGACTTGGCACCCTCCTGTTTCTCTTCCTAACGTGCTGAGTTTTTCATGTTTCCAGTACTTTCTATGTTCTCATCTGGCTTCCTACTGCTCCTCAAAACCAACACGTTCCAGAAGTATTACTTGATGAATATTTATCCAGTGTCTTGCTTTACCTCTCTCCTTCTGTATGAGCCTTGTATCTTATTTTAGGTTACACAGTACTTCAAGGAGGAGCTGCACTAGCCTACCGTTACTGAATGTGCCCTGAATTTAGTTTGTCACAAGGTTAGGTTAGTCAGTGTTTCCTCAGCATTTTGTTTTCTCAGCTATGTTTTGTATTGACTCTAAATTTCAGTTTGGCTTTTACATGCTTCTCACTCATTAACCTAAATGAAACATATATATATATATGCATGTATCCAAGCCTATAGCTTGCTGCTTCTTTTACAATGAAAGACCTGCTATGAGAGTCTGGTTTTGCTCAACTAGTGCTAAACAATAAGTTGTATGCAATTAAAAAAATTGGTATTTCTTGGTGGCTAAAAAACTACTGACATAGTCTCTTTCAATCACCATTACGTACCACATCTTAAAGATGTGTAAAAGCCTGTCTGGAGACACCTATCAAATTGCATCATGCTTGCTGTGATTAAGCGATTTAGGGAGTGGATAATAAGACACATCATTTTACCGACAAGAGCACTGATTTGCTCAGGTGTATGTGACAGCTGCAGGAGCGTGGTTTGACTATGAGTGTGGAAATCAAAATGGTGCTGACCCCACAAGGCGATATCTGTGTGGGAATGCACAGGCTCTGCTTCGCAGGCAGGTGTGAGAATAAAGACGTGTTTCCTGGTCCATGAAAGGTGTTTGTGAAAATACCTGACTAAACTAATATTCACCGTACAGGGAAAGTGTAGGAAATGAACACTGAGCTTTGGTTTGATCTCTTTAAAAAATTACTGAGGACTGCTTATGCTTTCTTTTGACCTCTCTTAACCTTATAAGGTACTTCCAAGGCAATATAGGGCTCTGCAGTACAACAACCTCATGCTTGTAAGTCTTGATGGATTCCTCACTCACCTATATATGCCTGTCACGAGCGGTGTTCCCCAGGGCTCTGTTTTGGGGCCAGCCTTGTTTAATATCTTTATCGATGATCTGGATGAGGGGATTGAGTGCGCCCTCAGTAAGTTTGCAGACAACACCAAACTGGGTGGGAGTGTCGATCTGCTGGAGGGTAGGATGGCCCTGCAGAGGGACCTGGACAGGCTGGACCGATGGGCCAAGGCCAACTGTATGAGGTTTAACAAGGCCAAGTGCCGGGTCCTGCACTTGGGTCACAACAACCCCATGCAACGCTACAGGCTTGGGGAACAGTGGCTGGAAAGCTGCCTGGCTGAAAAGGACCTGGGGGTGTTGGTAGACAGCCGGCTGAACATGATCCAGCAGTGTGCCCAGGTGGCCAAGAAGGCCAACAGCATCCTGGCTTGTATCAGGAATAGTGTGGCCAGCAGGAGCAGGGAGGTGATTGTGCCCCTGTACTCGGCGCTGGTGAGGCGGCACCTGGAATACTGTGTCCAGTTTTGGGCCCCTCAATACAAGAAAGACATTGAGGTGCTGGAGCGTGTCCAGAGAAGGGCAACGAGGCTGGTGAAGGGTCTGGAGCACAGGGCTGATGAGGAGTGGCTGAGGGAACTGGGGTTGTTTAGTCTGGAGGCGGCTGAGGGGAGACCTTATTGCTCTCTACAACTCCCTGAAAGGAGGTTGTAGTGAGGTGGGTGTTGGTCTCTTCTCCCATGTAGTTAGCGATAGGACGAGAGGAAGTGGGCTCAAGCTGTGCCAGGGGAGGTTTAGGTTGGAAATTAGGAAAAATTTCTTTATGGAAAGGGTGGTCAAGAATTGGAAGAGGCTGCCCAGAGAGGTGTTGGAGTCCCCATCCCTGGAAGTGTTCAAAAAACGGGTAGATGTGGCACTTCAGGACATGGTTTAGTCTAGTCTACCCTTGATTGTTTCAGAGTGGATTTGGTAGTGTAGGTTAATGGTTGGACTGGATGATCTTAAAGGTCTTTTCCAACCTAAACGATTCTATGATTCTATGATTCTATGATTCTATGATTCTATATAGTGGCTTCAGCATCTCCAGTTTCTCTAACACCATCTCCCTCTCCCTCCCTGTTCTACTCTTTTAATTAGAACTGCTTTGCTCTTTAATTTGCTCCCCCCCCCCATAGGCTATTCCCAGTGGCATTAACCCTTGCTTTCCTTGATTTTTTTTGAGTTTTTTGCTTCATAACTGTATTAAGTAATGTCCATTTTCAGGAAGGTATTACTCCTTATCCAGGGAGTAATCATGAATTCTACACCCAGAGTGCTAAATTCGTCTTGGGGATTCTCAGCATCAATTATCTGAGCTAACGTCCTGCTTGCAACAGGATGTCAGTTCCACTCTGTGTGAAGGTCTGGTGCATTTTTAATGGACATCTCAATCTCACATTGCCTCAGAGGGATGGGCAGGGGAAAGTGTCTAAAGGTAAGCATTTATAGTAAATATAAGGATTTTTTTTGGTTTGGTAAAATATTGATTAAATCATTGGATATCAGGCATTTTGTTATGTGAATAAATTTTGCATGTGTTTGTGAAGACTTTCTCCAATATCGCATATTACTTACCAGACAGTAAAGGTACAGAAAGATTAGAGAACAGCTGGACTTTTGTTTTATAACAGTGAGAAAACAAAAAGGAGTTTCATTCATCTTATTTAGTACTCGACTTTCATGTTCAGATCAGTGTCACTTGTTTAGTTTATATCAGCCCATGAAAAAAATTTATTAGAGAAAAGAATGCAAGGAAGAATTAAGTGGAAAATTTTCTATTCAATCCCTAGCCAATCTGAAGAGACTAAATACCCAGATGACACCAGGCTTAGTCAAAGTGTCATGAGAAACACCTGCTTGACCATGCTGATTTCATACTGAGAATTCCTGAGATTCCTGCAGTATTAGAGATTTTCACATGGTATGGTAGCATGATAAGAATCCTACTTTATTAACTGTCCTAGTAGTTTTGTGATATGCTTGTTACGCTGGGACAAACGTAATTCCTTTGTTTCCATCACACCTAGTACCTTGCTTTCTGGATAAAATTCAGTAAAGGTGTAAGTACCCTAAAAAGCTGGTAGCTTGAGAAATCTGAAGAAGGGTGTGTGGTCATCATGTTTGCTATGGAGAACCTGGTGGGTAATTATGGAGATCTGTTCTCCCTTGCTGTGGACACAAGGGCTTTTAAAGGCCTTTTCCCGTGATTTTTCTCAGCTGTCATGCTGGTTTATAGATGAGTCATAAATGATGCCACAGGAGGAAGGAAGCTAAAATTCCTGGCATGAACATCTTATGCTCATGGCAAAGTATGACCATCTAAGGAACAACAAAGTTGTGAAGTCTTAGTTCAAGGATGCGTGGGGAAAGTTGCAGCGGAGGCAGGGAGAGGGACCTATCAGTATATTGGCTATGCAGCACAAGTCAAATGCAGCACAAATGTTTTTCAAATCAAACAGATTAGATCATAAGATCTGACACCAGCACAAGTGCAACTGAGTTTTTTTTGCTGTGAATACTCTGCTTCACCATTCGAATGGTTTCATCATTTGTATTTGGACACCATACATACCTCTTCAGGAAGAGGACAGCAACATCTAGGTGTGAAGTTTGGATTTTGACTCTTTCTGGATGGCTTCATGTCACAGCTTTTGTCTTGGCCCTGGGTGTTGTCACTGTCCCTGGAGACAGGGAGACAAGTGGACTCACAGAGGGTCCGGTGAAGCCTCTGTTCATATTATTGAATGTTGATAGCTGCAATCTAAATAGCTGTTGCCATCAGATCTCTTTTCTGGGGTGGGGGTAGAGACTATTGGGGAGTTATGTGTCTGGACAGGGGTCAAAAACTGCATCAGTTTTGCTGGTCAGGGAGCTCTGCATAACATAGAGTAAAAACATGAGTAAAACACGTTCAACATGATTTTGCTGGAAATGCCAGACTTAGCTGATCTTAAAGTATTTTTGACAAGCCAGTGGTTCTTTGTAGTACTATCTGGAGCTTGCTTTGAAGTGGCTTTGCTGCTTTTTTATACTGCAAAAGCTCAAAGGTCAGTAGATTTACCCATTCGAAGGTCTCTGTGGAGAGGTCAGCTCAAAGCTTCACTCTCTTTTACTCCTCATTCAAACGAACACAGGGCGACTGCAGAGGTTAGTTAGGAGATAGGATTACAGTGTCTGCAGTGTGGAGAAGGTGCGCCTCTCAATGTCCCCATTATGGCTAATTCGTGTGAACAAACGCCCCAATTCATGAACAACCAGGCTTCGGTGAGAACGCTGTGGTCGTAACAGAAGTCATCCAGAATTTTATCTGCACTATTAATCAGTGGTATAAAAGTATGCTCTACCATCAGGTTTGCAGGACTTCAGGGGTCTTAAGTCATCTAGGTTAGACTCATAGTACCTGAGAAACTGGATGCCTGAGAAGGAATTTGTGCTGAAAATTGTATTTCTCTCTCTGCTTTTTTCACGTGAGCATAACCTTTTGTTTTGTGTATGAATCCTCTTCTGCTTATCTGTGTTACTCTTAGATCAGACAACTGCAATGTGTTCTACTTGCAGCTATTCCTGGAGGGAATTTAAAAGCATGAGCTATCCCACTTATAAAAGGCAGGGAACATTTAACACCACTGTGCCATGAACCACAGCAAATCCTTGTGGTCTCCTGGGTAGGATTCAAGGTGATGGCATTGACCTTTATAAACCTAAATGGTCTGGCCCTGCTTATTAGTGCCTTCTCTCCATGCAATACTCCACAGCTGTAATTGGGAAAGGTTCAAACTGAAGGTGTTTTGGGATAATGCTTCGACTGTGCAAAAGCTAGGACTTTTTTTCTGCAAATTCTTCCAAGTATATTAGGTTTTGGGGGGCATTCTGGAAAGGCGTGTAACAAAAGGTTGATGCATTGTTCATCAATATGGAATAACACATTGAGAAAACACATTTCTTCATGACTTTGCCTGTTGCTGGCAAGGAATTTCATTTGACTTTGACTGAGTTCAGATCATTAGCTCACTGGCTCAGCAATTCATTCAGGAGAGCATAATTTTACTTGCAGCACCGGAACAGCAGCTATGTAAGCACTATCCTGCTATCCTAAAGCCCAGAATGTAACGACTGCCAACTTCCAAACCTCAGTTTAGTTCCTAACACAGGACCCATTTCTCAGACTTTGTGGTGGTGTTAGTATGCCTGGGGCAATGGGTAGTGACGGTAAACTCAGCTGCTGAGATGCACTCATCTTCCCCAGGAAACCCCGTTATTAAAGAATGTTGTCATCTCTGTGCCTCGGTGGGGAGGGGATGAATAAATGCAGGGCAACAATGCAATAAAAGGATCATTGGATCTCTGTTGTAGAAGCAAGTCATTCAATTGCTTGAAAACAGGCACTTAAATAAAATTCTTCCATTTTGTAAGTGTTATAAATTAGAAATCTATAACTCTTAAGTTTTAAACAAAAATTATCTAGACTTGTCCACAGGAAACTGCATTATTTTCTATCATTCTCACTGATCACTTCCTTCAGAAGCTGGGTGCTCATGTAATCTGGTGCATCAGTCACAGCATGGAAAAAGGTTTTGGATGCAGGCTGGGTGTGGCATGTAATAAGAGAACAGAGGAGTTTCCAATCATTATAAAGATGCAGGAGGGTGGTTTCTCTCCATATGTAAGTCCTTTTAAGAGAGAGCAGTGTAACACAAAGACACAGCTATGCCTTATATGTAAGTGTTAGAAAAGGATATACATTGGACTACAACTGGCTTTAGCATCCTTCACATGAGGACTCTGTGTGAGGTTGAAGGTGGCGAAACATGGCAGTGGGGAAGCATAGGAAAGATTTATCTGAGACCTAGAAACCTGGTTAAGGAGGTTTGCTCTGTATGAGCAGGGGCTGTCAGACTCTATGCCATGTCCAGTATGTTTGTATAGTGCTTTGTAAAGCAGACTACTGTGAATTAGAAAAGGGAGGGAAAAGGTAAAAGTATTATCTGAATACAATTGCTAATCCCACAGGATTCCTGTTTTGCTGCTGGATATCAAAGGTCTTTGACCTACACAGTAAGAGCCCATGCACCTAGACAAAAGAAAAATTGCACAGAGCTTTCAAGTTACTCAAGTTTATCTGAGTAGCAACAACTCCTGAAGGAATGACAGAAATGTTTTTTTCCTTCCTCCCTTCCCTGTTTATAGCTCTGACCTGCACTTCTTCAGCACTTCAAACAAAGGCAGAAACTCTGTATTTGCTCTGCCTGGGTTTTGTTATTCTAGGTTCCTTGTGTGACAGCAGAGTCTTCTCAGATTGCTCTTATCTGTGTTGGCTTGTAGAGATGTTAAACCTCAGAGCCCTAAGATCCCACGCACCATCAGAGCGACTATCATAGCACACGTTGGCCTCCCAAGATATAAACAAATCTTCCAGTATCAAAAGGTAATAAAATACAGAAAACTTTAAGATCTTTTCATAGTTTTGTAGTGAATAGCTTCTCTCTGAAGTGTCCTAGATGGTGTTCCTCTGATAGGCACGAGACTGAGAAAGTAGTATAATACAACAATTCCTAAACTTGTTTTTAATAACATTTCAACAGTTCATATAATTTCTAGAGCAATTTCTCTTGTGTATTAAAACAGACATACCTGGAAATGTGTCCTAATATATTAAGCACAGCACTGTTTTACAGCATCAATGAGTACACAAAGAGAGAAAGATTTAAGTCAGTGGCTAGAATAAATAGAAAAAATGTACCATGGAGATGGTACCTTTCTGTCTTTACTGAGCACCCAGGGCCCCTGTTACACAGATGAGCTCAAGGCTCAAATCATGTAAAGCCCTATCTCCTCTACTATGATTTTGCTGCTCACCTAGTAAGCTGTCATCACTGTTCAGGTAGAGGCCTGCATTCAGTCTGTTGTTAAGCACCTAAAATACAGATCGTACTTCTCCATAGTTCCTCTGTAGTCAAAGGAAGCAGCTCCAAGGTCATTTCAGTCCACTTAAACATGGAATCACCCTCATGAGCTGTCTGGCCCTCTTAAGACCAGAAAGGAAACCTAGAAAGACTGTACACATACCCAGCCTGTTGGCTGGGTGCAGTTTTTCCTCCTACGCATTGAGGAACTGCATCTCTACCAGTTGCAAGCCTTTCTTAACCCCCTTCTCCATCCTCCAGCCTTCCTCTTGTGTGATTGCCACAAAATGCAGCCCGTGAGCTGTACAGTTAAAAATCACATGGACATCATGCTAGAAAAGTGTATGTGCGCACTATGCAGAATGCTGTGTACATGATGGAGTGGAGAAGGTGCAAAGGGCATGGCTCCAGGATACTCTCCCCCACAGAGGGTGGATGATCCCTATCATGCTGTGATACCCACTCACATACAGAGGAGTCATCTTTGCCATCCTGGCCCTGCTGTCTTGGCCGCTGGAATGGAAAGGTGCAAAACCAGAATTACCCATGGCTGTTTTGCTCTTTAAAGAAGAGACACAAAGGTTGCATTGACCTTTAACAGAAGCCAACATTCTCCGCAGGACAAAGCTTTAGTCCTGAGTTGTCAGCACATTTTTAGAGGAATAACGAGGCTCCCTGCTGGCCCAAGGCTGGAGAGAGGTTTTAACACATTGCTCCACGGGCAAGGTGGCAGCCCTTCCTGCTGTGATGAGGGGCTCACCACTCACCTCTCATCAGCCCCCCACCCTGGCTTCTGGCACTGGGGGTGTGAGCTCCTGCCAGGCAGTGCATCCCCCATACTGCAGGAGAGTGCTTTGCCCCTGCCATCTCCCTGCACAGTGTTGGTACCTGAGACCTGCCTTTCCCCATTGCCCCTTGTGAGGCCCTCTGTCCTGCAGGAAAGCTTTGGGGAAAAGGGGCATTACGTTTTAAGAGTGACCCTGGGATTGAAGTGTAAGCACCCCTATCTCCCTCCCTTCCTTCTCCTCTGCTCTGAGAGTTACCCGCAAAATAGGTTTCTGTAGATAGCGGGTAAAGTTCTGGTCTCCCTTTCACTGATGTAGTTGCATTAGGATCAGAATCAGGCCCACCAGCTTTTTTTAGAAGAAAGAAATATATATTTGTCCTCTATCATGAAACTTCCTTGAGGAGATTTTGTTATGTTACAATCCAAGTCCTGCTATTTGGCACAGCAAGTAATTATTGTACAGTTACTGATTTTCTGACTCACCCCTTTGCAGATCAGTTCTGCTTCTTCGGATTCATTACAAGCCTCAAGGAGCTGAGCAGAAAAACAGCATGTCCCACCTTCACATGTCAGATAGTAAAGCTTAGTCATGCAGCTTAAAATAAAGTAAGCAAGGGGCAGATGGCAAAAAGGACAAAATGTGGCTTATTTAATCTGCTTGTGTTTGCAAGGAAGTAATTGTCTTCTAGGCTCCAGAAAACAGAGTGCTACCAGAAGACAAACAATGAAGCCTCTCTTTCCAGGGCACATATGACACTATTTGTATAGCTTCAACAGGAGCCTGCAGTTAATACAGGGCTTTCAATAAAATTTACATTCACCATATGTAGAGGATAAAACACCTTCCTTGAATTGGGCAGCTGAATTGACCTGCTTCCCCTCCCTCATGTGATCAGTTCACCCAGAGAAACTGTAATCCTCTTTTGAGCCCGTACAGTAAAAATGTCTTTAACAAAACAGCCTTTCCAACATAAAACTATTACGTGAGGAAACAAGGCACTAAGTGGTACAACAACTTGAAACACATAATACTGTCAGAAACAATGACTATAGGCTTGACAGTTTCCATCAAACTGGTACCAATTTAAAGCTTTTAGTCAGTGCAATCATTAATGTATGCAGAGCTGTTAAGCAGTGAGTCAGAGTAACTTAGCTACATTTTGTTTTGTACTGACAAACCATGAAGGAACAGCTCAAATACTGGAAGTACAGTTGCTGATTAGGTATTTAGTTTTGCAAGTATCCTTGAAGTTTTGTTCAGTTACTTTTAATGAATGAGTGCCTACAGCACAGTTCTGCACAGGGTGAAAGGATCGTTTTCTTGCCTCAGACAAATTTTAAACCTACCATGTCACTGGTGAGAGGACCAGCTCTTGAGCAAAAACAAGGAGAGGGACAGCCTGAATCAAACGGAGTATAAGAAAAACTCATACCTTCCAAATGCTCTGGAAAGATTTAGCTTTTAGATGCTTTTAAGTAGGGAGCACCTCCTGAGGGTGCCAAAGCTATCAATGTGTTATGTTTAACACCCTTTGGAGAGCCAGAGTGGTCCTGGCTAACTCTAGAGGGTGCTGTATGTATTTGTACCTGGTTGACAAATGACAGCTGTGAAGGCATGGATAACTGGAGAAAATGGAACAGGAAAATGTGATGATGCCTACAAATTTGTTGTACATCCCCAGATTTCCAAACTTGAGCTCCAATAATTTCTAGGAGTCTTTATAAAACAGAGAAGGAGGTGCAGGGAAGACAGCTGCAATCATTACAGGGAGGAAGCATTGGCCTTATGAGGAGAGACTGGAGCTGAAACTCTTGTAGAGGAAAAGGCTGGTGAGGAGGGAAAGTGCTCCAGGAGTATAAAATCATGAAGATGACAGATGAGGTTAGAGCAGGTCTTTCATCCACCAGTTGTGCAGGCACCTGGTAAGACCAGTAGGAGATCAATTTTAAAAAGACAGAAGGAAGTTCTGGACAAGCTTGTAGAGACAGATATGTTCAGATGGTTCAAAGAAAAAGTGGACAAATAGCTCTAATGTTAAAGGGAACAAATGGCATCTCTAACCCAGTGACTGCAGAGAATGGATTAGAGGCCAGGGCTGCTGCTGCTTTTGGGGCAGAATACTTGGCCAAATAGACCGTTGCTTGGGGTCAGCTGGGCATTTCTTGCTTTCTATTTATGAAACTCTAGAGGTAGTCCAGTCTAGGTGTTGTCAGTGCTGGCCATAAATATTGGTATTTGTATATGCATAATTTTAACCCTGGATCTCACTTGGTTGTCATCTAAAGCCTTTACCTGCCTCTGGTTTTGATGTTAAAGTTCATCCAGTGTTTAAAGATCCACTTCTAGGCTTGTCTAGAGGCACAAAAATCTTGAAAGTGAAGAAGAGCTCAGCACCACCTTCATCCTTAGCTTTCAGGAAGCAGGGTTTTTTTCTACCTGTTTCATCTCTAGGGCTTGGTTTGCTTCTCCACTTATCTGTGTCTTAAAGACAGACAGACATAAAAGAAAGAGCAGTGGTGCTTACCTACAGGATAAGCTAAGAGTTGATAGACTCAAGAAGATGGAGTCACCTTCACTTCAGTCACCATATCAAGGCCAAACCTCAGAAAAGAGACCTAAGGCACTCTCCTGGCCATCCTCGGCGTTTTCTTTCTTTAGTGTTATTTCAGCATAGGCTGTTGCACCACATTAAAAAAAAAAAAAAAAAAAAAAAAAGAGGAAAGTCACCGCAAGATAAAGAAAAAAGAAAACAGGAGCATAAATCCTGAGCATGTGTGAGGATCTGGCTTCTGACCATATTTGTTGTGCTGTTCTTGCATGATATGTCAAACACTCTGCAGATAGGCACAGAGACATCTGAGGCTGGTTATTTAGAAGTCAGGCACTTCAGATGCATGTCCTTAAATTAATATCTTGAGAGTGGTCAACCTTCTTTTCCACCTACATCAGTGAGTTCTCTGCCTAGTAGAAGTGCTTCTGAAAACAGCATTTTGGATATAGATGATTTACGTGCTCATTATTATTTCTGTGACACTTGCACTAAAATAGGAATCTGCCTAATTTTATTGTGGCTGGTATAAATATGTGTTGCCCGTCAGAATGCAATTTTCTAACTTGTGATATTACCAACACAATGAGTTGTAACAAAAATCTCACTAGTGTAATAACAATGAACCATGTTTCCTGCAAAGATTAAAAATAAGTGCTTAGGATTTCAAAACTGCCTAGCAGTTTTGGTTACTGTAGGTGCTAAATTGCATGAATGCCTTAAAATCAGAAATTACTGAGGACACTGTCACAGGGATGACACTCACTGCAGGTTTTTCAAGTTGGAGACAACCACACCCATCAAGTTTGCACAGAACACTCTACAGATGGCAGGCAGAGGTGACAATGGAAATCCAAAACTGTTCCTCAAAATTCCCTTCCTCTTCACATTTAAACGTTCATTTTACTGTAGCATTAGCAAAACAAAAGTAGAAGGTTTGGGAGTTGGTTGAAAGCCAGGGTGGTGAGGTAGCATGAAAGATGTGTTGCTGCTGCATCTGTGCCCTATCCTGGGAGGCAGGTATCTTCTCTGCAATGCAGTTTTTCTTTGTGTAAGAGTTTCTCTTACAAGGGACAGGATTGGTTTTTGTCACCACCACCCTTAGTCTGGTATTCACACTGCTCCTGAATGCAGCACCTCCTGACTTAATCCTCCCACTGTCTTTCTATCTCCCTGTCTAATGTGTTGGGCTAATTTCTAGCAATACTTTTGAAGGCATTCACAACAACAACAAAATATTGCTGGTGACGTGGAAATCTGCATGTTCATTTTAGGTCAGACACTTTTAGTTACAGGTTGTCTGAGGGATCTAGAAATCATCGGGGAAATTAGTAAAAATACAGACATTACTACTTTAGAGTGCAGCTATAGCAATGAAGTAAATGCAAAGGAGCATGCTAAGGGAAGAAGAATGCCGTTAACATTTCAAAACCACCAGTGGAATAAAAGAAAATTTGGTGGCTAGGTCAGACACTCTGGTCAGTTGTGATTTTGTCAAAAGCAGTTTATTTGTTCCTTAAAAGGAATGCAGCAGAAGTGCAAATGTGGCTTGTCATGTCCTGCCGGAGCTCTCAGTACTTGAAGTTGCACAAAAATTTTATTTCAAAGATGATGGTGTTTGCCAAGGTGTTGCAAATAGCTGTTATCCTCCTAGCCACCAAGTTCCTACAAGTACCACGTAATACAGCAAATTCCTGTTATCTAACTTTAAAGTTACCTTGACTCAATTTCTCTCCTCTGTAGCTTTCCCAGGATTGAAAATAATAGTAAAAGAATGGTTCAAAAAGCAGAAACAAAACCGGGGAAGCATTTGGGCTTATCTTTTTTAATAGAGGCCTGGAGAAAAGTCAAGTTAACCCTTCTGATAAAGAAAAGCATGTTAATCTCACCTCAGACAGATTTTCAGTAGCTGCCATCCAACTCCTCCCCTCTAAATTCAGGCACCTCTGTTAGTAATGTGGTGTCTGATTAGCAAAAGTATTTAGTAAGCTAATGTTCACTGTCCACAGCAGGAGGCTCACACAGCTTGGCTGATGAGAAATGAACTGCCTGAAGCTAGCTTTTAATGGCAACTAATTTCCCATATTTGATACTCAGCTCAGCCAACTAATATCTAGCTCAACCGTGACAAGACAATCACAGTTCCTTTTGAAAATCCTTTAATCTGGGATGCAAACCAGTGTGCTCAAGGCTATAATGAACTTCTGAGATTATGTACTGGCTATTTTAGAAGGAGGTATATTTTTGCTTTACTTTTTTCTTTTCTGTCTCAGAAAAAATTAAGAATACATACTTTCATAGTTTCCTGCTTTTATGCATTTTGCCTAGTGCACAGAGATAATCTCCTCCTGAAAGTCACTGGCAAAAAAAGTTTTAAAAGGTCAAGTAAACAGCTTTCCCTTCAGATAACCCATAGGATGTGGCAGTTCACAACAGCACAACATCATAAGTGGCTTTTAAATCAATTGATCTTGTTATTCTAAATGTGTTTTAAATATCTAACATGTTTTATACTGCACTGGCTTGGGCTTTGACAAATCCCATTACTCTCTGTTACTCTATCTCATTACACAGTGAATTATTAAATAGAACACTTAACCTAATTAGATATTATTGTCATGATACATACAGACATCCTGAAACGAGTCATTCCTTTTTGTTCTTCTAACGAGTCCCTCAGTTGTTTTTTTTAACTCTTTTTCTGTGTTGTTGGGGTTTTTGCTTTCTTAAGAAGCATCAAATCTCTGGTAAAAGAAAGTGTTTTTTTCTGTTTCTTTCTAAAATCGTTTCTTGGATATAGCAATACACAATGTACAGATGTAGGTTTGTAAGAGAAATGGCATGTGTGTCTGTACATAGATACACACAAACACACACCCACAGAGCAACTAAAAATTACTCTGGGCCACAAACACATGTTTTTCTGCTGTAATAGTGTGCATAGTCTTTCACTTCCATGGAGTTAGTAAGATACGCTTAGAAATATTTGGGGTTTAGACTAGACTGCAAATTTTCTTTCCAAAGACATTCATTCCAGGAGGGAGGAAAGTCTTGGACTCTTCTACAAGTTAGCTGAAAACCCCAGCCTGTACCATGCTGTATGCCTGGTACAACGCAGGGCCATACAGCCTGCTGTCAAGCCCCCACCGATGGCCAAAGTGTGCATCTGTAAAGCTGTATGAGATAATTGCTGGCTATTCATTTCAGAGAATTATCAGATTGACAAAGCCAGGCTAGTGCATTTTCTCAGTCTTTTCAAAATACGGTGCAGTCACGGCTGGCTAATTGGAAAAGATGTTTCCTATCATATAGTATACTTTTAAATTAACAGACTGTCACTTGCAGATCTGTTTCGGATCACTTCATTCTTATTCCAGCAAACTTTCAAAATAAAATATTTATTTTTCTCAGTCATACTGTGCAAATCAGGTCAAAAATATTACTTGACATAGGCATAACTTGTAAGAGTTGCTTTGGCTATTTACCAAGCTGTCATGTTTATCTTTTCAGTGGCATTTCCCATATTGGAAAACATGACAAATGCTGTAGACAGTGTTATTGTTGTGGGAGGCAGTTATCCCATGTTTAATGATGCTAAGTATAGATTATTCATTTTTCAGAAATGGCCAATGTGTATGTTGCACTCAAGTAAAACCCTCCAAGATGCATTAACTCAGTTAATCCATGCCACCTAAACACATCTCTGTGCTGAGGATGTCCTGGGGGTGATGCAGTGTCTTAGCAAAGGTCTGCACTGCCTTTTGCTTTGTATGACTCCACTGGATTTTCTGAGTGTCCCCCGTCTTTTCTGCTGACCATTACAGAAGCAATAGCCCACCATGTCAAGCCCTTCTTACAATTGTTAGGTGACCTTTTGTGCTACCTGGGAGAATTTTACCTTATTTTTTGTTTACTCCCATATGCCTGCTCCTTCTTAATTTATTTCTTTATTTTAAGTCAAAATGACAGAATTCCAGCTCCGCAGTCAAGATGACCTTCATATTTCCACGTCAACATCAGACTTAAATACTTTTGTTGTTCATAACATGCATGTTAGTTATCACAACTCTATTTGTTACGAATATTCACAACAACATTTCACTGTATTTCACAGTGAAACTGAGACACACACACAAACATGCATCAAATGAGAAGAGAAAATACAAAATGGTGGCTACCGTCTGAGTCAACAAGCTGCTCGTGTTCTTTTCTGTATGGATAAAAGTGAGATTACTGGGTTTCTTTAGCTATTTTATGAGTGAAATTAGAAACTGACTTGCATGACAGTAAGACTTACTAGTCACTGATTGATGCTGCTTGACAAGTATCATCCCTGCATGGATGAGCTGGTTTCAAAAACAACAGGCGTCAGTATTGCCATTTCTACTATCTAGAAAGCATGTAAACCTTTAAAAATGTTCAGCTCAGCCAACATTAGAAAACAACCTTGAAAAAAGGTGGGATGTTTGTGACCAAATGGAATGCCTTGAAACCAAAACCCAAAGATTTAAATCCACATTTTTAACGGATGAGATGAATTTTTTGACTTACCATTGAATATCTGTGATGTAGCAGAATGCCCACCCAGAACCTGCTGAGGTGAGCTGTTTTACGATCCTGTCAATGTCCAAAGGAAACCAATGTTTTTTATCAAGCCCAAAATTCACTAAGAATTCAAGATAAATATCAATGGTATTGCAAAAGTATATGTCCACAAGATTCCTTGTGTTTGTTTTGATGCTACATATGCTGTTGTGTTATATCAGGGGGAAACATTGTGTTTAGAGGACTTCCTGGTTGTAAAGTCGAGTGTTCAAATATTAGGAAAAAGGAGAGTAGCAGATCAGGGATTAGGAGAGAGAGATTAGGAGAATGGGTGGCCATCTATGAAATCTTAACCAGAGCCCTTGTGAAACAGCATAGCCTGTACTCACATGATCACCTACTACTTTCCAAAGGAATCTCGGCTCATTCAGTTCATGGGAGGGATGCAGAAATAATGTGTTAATGGGGAAAAAGCCTTATTACCTCCAGGGTCTTGGCTTTCTTCGTGGCTGCTGTTAGGACATACTCAGTGCTTGAGGCAGGATGTCGTGAGAAGAGAAGACTGATAGTTTTATGGGAAAACAGGTCACAGAAACCCTGGAAAATGGGATTCTCTCCCTCATTCCATCACCAAATTCTGGTGTGATGGTGGGCAGTCACTCAGATTAGTTCTTTCATGGGTGACCAATAATTATATGTTCCTCATTTGAAAGTGCTTAACTTAGATTAGAGTTTCTATATAAAAAGTGCCAAGCACTCATAAATGCAGTGAAGTTCCTGAGTGTATACAGCTACATTATGCTAAGTACTCTAAAAAATTAAATCCTAGACATCCTAAAGTGGGCACCTAAAATTAATGGGCATTTTTTTTTAGTATTTTCATCTAAATCTCTTCAAGCATCAGTTTCTCACTAGTCAAATGAGATAATTATACCTCTCTCCATCATCAGGTTGTTATGTAAGTAAAGTCATTAAAGATTTTGAACCACTTAGGTGCTACAGTGATGAGTGCTATCAAGAAGCCTCGAAGTAAAATGCTGGCTCTGTATTCAGTGCCTGGATTGCATGGGGTATATTGGAAAGGGCCTGGGGCCGCGTGTTGAATGGCAGGGCTAGAACCCAAAGTGATCCCGTGTACAGTGAGTGTGCTCCTGTCTGCACACCCTGTGAAACCAGTGGTGAGCCTCAGCACCAGAACCAGTGAAGCCGAGTCTGCTGCAGCTTTGTGTCCTCTGTGTCTAAGCCAGGGTGAAGTCTCACTGGAGATTTTTCTGTAGATGAGACACTGAGACTATTCATTCTCTCCTGTCTTGGTTCTCTGACAGGTAATAGTGAATGAGTTCACAATAAAGTTTTCCTTCTAAAGGGGGCAGTAAAAGGGTATCCAGCTGCCCAGTTTCACAAAAAAAGCACTAGTACAGACTGTGAGATCTCAGTCATCTTTGGACAATTCTAGTTGAAACTGGCTGGTGCATTCAAAACATCATGGCCACCAAAGCCTTGCTGTCAAGGGAAGACAGGCTAAAAATAATTTGTGTTGGTACACAGGTACATGAGCATTTGTATTCAGGGTGACAGCTGAACTGTGTTTCTCATGTTTTTTAGTGTCTTAAAGCTTCATACTGTTTTAATAGGCCATTTTACATGCAAGTCTATTTTAGAAAGGGAACTGAAATATCAGCTATGTTAAATAGCCTTACAGACCCACTGCAGTAAGACTGAGATCTTTATATGAGTGTCACAGATCTTCTCAGGCTTGAGTCACCCTTTGGTCGGGAGGACAGGTTGTTACCCTTTCTGTGGATCTGCTCCCGCAAGAGGATGGTGTTGGGTTATGTGATAAAAGGCTTGTGACATGAAGGATCCCAGAGCCATGAGGGCAGATGGGGGGACCCCCAATACCCTCATCAGAGACACAAACCCCTGCCCCTGTCTTCTTATCAAACTCTATTTTGAACTATTTTCCTGAGTGAGGGGTATTTTGCATGCAGGAGTGTGCATGGTGCTAGCAACCGGAGTTGTACCATGGGTCCCAGGGTCCCAGGTGCCTGGGGTCCCAGCAAGCGGAGAGGCCAGAGCCCATGCATACTGTCTGGGTACATATGCCAGTGTGTGACCGCTTTCAACCATCAAGCTGGACTTGCCAGCGAGTTGGATAAGAGGTTGGGAAGCCAGGCAGAGATCAGAGGGTCTGCCAACTCTGCACCAGCAACTGGAGGGGCCTGCAGGCCCTTGAGGACCCATGTGTCGGGGTGCCAACAGCTGGGGAGATGGGGGATCCAGGGCCAGTTTTGGGGTAGACAGAGTGTCTAGAGCCAGCTAGTAGGGGGACCCATGTGGTGTATATATCGGTATACGTATATTCCATTAACGGGTTGTCATCCTGATCAGCTAGAGAGGGGAACAGGATGAGGCCATGGTGCTGTTTATTATTTCTGTCTATGTTGATACATCTGGCCAGCCACAGGTATATATGTATATGTACATATATATATGTATGGTGTGTATGTGAGCCTATTGGGAATACACGCTCAGCCTCACTACCGGCTGGTCCGGGGGATACAGAGCCGCAGCAGCCGCCCCTCCGTCAGGCTGCTGGGCATGACAAGCCCTAACAGATGGGCCCTTCTCTGCCAGAAGGTTTCAAACCCACCTCCTAAACAACTAAGGAATGCTCAGGAATACTAGATTTGCTTCCAGGATATAAGGAATTATGGCTAATGGTTACAGATCTGCTTGTATCTCTTCCTCTGAACCCGTCCCCTGTCGTACCCTCACCTGCTGTATAATCACTTCTCTCTTGGGAACGGCAGGCAGCACTCAGCAGCTCTGTTTCAATAACACATACACAACACAAAACAGAAAACACTACTGCATGGCTTCTTCCCTTTGTGATAACCGGCTTCATACTGTTCCTCCTTCTTCAGTGCTGTTCTTCACATTTTTCCTCCCTGAATGCTTTTCTGGGAGGACATTTAGTTGAAAGGAGAGGCTGTTGCTAGGTTATCTTCCCTAGGCTAGCTAGCAAAGAGTTTCAAATGACTTCCATGTTCCTGAGCAGAAAGACTTCTCCAGGCACCGATATTTTTGCTGTTTTCCAAAGACAGCGACATTGTCAGCTTGAAGGAGGATGTTGCCTCTGCGAGGTTGTAGCAGAGCAGTTTGGGGGGTGGGTGAGGGGGGCGAGCTGAACATACAGGCACCCAAATTTTAAGATAGAAATAATTTGCGAGGGAGTGTCCCACTAGCTTGATAATAACTCGTCAGCCCCAGCTGACGAGGGTCACGTTTGCTGTAGAGTCAGGATCCACCGATGTGTCTGCTGCCTGCAGTTTGCTAGTTTCCTCTCAGATCTCATCTTCCTTCAAAGCACACGAGGGATATTTATACACATTTCACTCACTGCGTTACAATCTGATTTATCCCTTCTTAGCTCATGGTTCAAGAGATGAATGATTTCTTACTGTAGAGGTATCAAAACTGATGCCCTTAACTCTTAGGTGCTGCCATGGCTTGTCCTTGGAGCTTTGTTGGTAGAATTGGACTCTCCCCATATCACCCACACTTCTTCCAGAAGAGCTTGCAACTTGAGCTAATTGAACTGTTTACTGTGTAGAAACTATTTACTAGGAGGAAAAAACCAGGCTTTTCATTGTAACACAGTTTTTAGAGGAAATTGTCCAATTTAGAATTAGACAATACTTGGTTGATAAAAATCTCCTTACAGGCACTTTGCCATGCTCTGTTGTTAATTTTTCCTTCACAAATTGCTTGTTCCCAGTGTTGCAAAACTGTGTGGCTTACTGTAAATATATTACTGCTAAGAACTGAATACAGAGGTCTTTTTTTCTTCTTTTTTTAAGTAGAAGCAGTGCAGCTGTTGATCAATTTTGTGACATGAAGGATGGTGATGTCATGACCTGGCAGGAACAAACACTGACCACAGGAGATGGAAGAGGAGTGGATCCAGACAAGGAAATAACCCACCGGTAACACACTGTTCAGAAAAAAAGAAAGGAGGCAAAAGGCACAATTAAAGAAATCAGGCAGATATGAGGAGGAGGTGGCTCTGGATTTTAAAATCCTGCAGTTGAGAATTGAAATGTCATACACCTCAAATTTCTATTCTCATTTTCTCTCTCTCTTTCTCATATGGAAATGTTGCTTTTGCTCTTTGGTTCAGCAGGTTTTTTCTGAATATAAGATAATTTGTCTCAGACTAGATAGTAGGGGGCAGACTTCAGCTGGTGTAAATGGGTCTCACTTCATACTCACTAAGAAGCTGCTCCAACACACTTTGTTCTCTGTATATGAAACAGAACTGCTGAAACATGTCAACTGCTCGGTGCTATTGCAGTGCTCTAGTTAGGCTCTCTTCATCTTCTGCTTTTGTGTTGTATTGCTTTGTACCATTTTCTTGCAGTTTTGTCAGAGAGGTAACTACCTTTCATTGATGGTGTATGTGCAACTTGTAGTCTTTGGGTAAAATAATAAAGCAGCAAACTGACACTTATACTGTAAATGCCTGGAATTAATTCCAGGAAAGAATAATCTTTCAAAGCAGGAACACTACGTGGATGGCAGATTGTCAGCTACTCACAATTTCTTTCTATACTGACTTGGCAACAGCGCTGATATCTTTTCCTTTGCCCTTTCCCTAGATGCATTAACACCACCACACATAACTACAAGTTCACTATTGCTGGATGCAGCAAAAACGTATCTGCATCCCTGCAGGTGGATGTTGAAACATCATGTTGGGCTGGTGAAGAGTAATTTTACTAAACAGTTGATACCTAGTTTTACTTTAGCTTTTAATTTTCTTTTCCTTCTCTGCTATGCAAAATTGGCTGTCCCTCAGACCGCAGAAAACAGTGCTGGATTCTCTAATAGCAAATTGTATTGCTGTAGCTCCACTGACTTCAGAGTGGCTACTCCTGATTTACTGGCCTTCAGTGAGAGTAGAGTTGAGGCCATAGTGCTGCATGTATCTCATATTAAATGTCTCTGGTATAGTATCACAAAGCCAGTTTTCTAATGTCTGTGGTTTCTAAATAATTAATCTAGGAGTCTGTATGTCCTGGCTCCAGTAATACCACTCTACTGGTGTTGACCATTATTTGTGATTTAGTGTTAACTTTGTTTTTCAGTCAAATAAAAAAGCATATTTTGTGTGCACCCAAGTCAGATGTTTCTGGAAGAATAGGGGCTTTGATAACATTGAGGGAAAAATTTAATTGTACCCCCACCCCCACATCATTTACATAACTCAGATTGATGAGATAGGAAGGAAAGTGTTTACAATGCAAGAAGATAGGAATTTGGGGATTTAAATAGGAAGCGAATCGAAATGAGCTGTCTGAGGTAATTATGAAACACATACTTCATATGTTTTCATTAGATATTGCTATTATGCTACACAAGGCAAAGGAGTTTGATTAAACTACAGCTCAGTATATAAATTTATGCATAAATTACCCAGAAATCAGTTCATTATCTTTCAGGAACTCAGCAGGGGACTGAGCAAAAGTTTAGGTGCATTGGGATAAATAATTTGAACAAGAATAAAACCTGTGTTTGGTAGGAAGAAAAAACAGGAAAGGAGATCGAGCATGACAAGGGGTTAAATTAACTCCTGTGCAAAGCCCCAGGCATGAAGAACAGCAGCAGGGCAGTGAGGGCTGAGCTCCTTCTGCACCACTGGGAAGTCCAGGGCACAGGTAGTGTTTGTCCGTAGCTCCCATGGGACCAC
Source organism: Pelecanus crispus (assembly GCF_030463565.1). Taxonomy (NCBI): domain Eukaryota; kingdom Metazoa; phylum Chordata; class Aves; order Pelecaniformes; family Pelecanidae; genus Pelecanus; species Pelecanus crispus. The sequence goes on along the minus strand of NC_134644.1, from coordinate 148,192,104 downwards.
ACTAACGCTTGGAAAAGGGATACTTCTCTCCTGTAGACACACCTGCAGTGCAGGCACCAGCTTTATCCTTTCTGTTTGGAAACAGTACTTCAGGCTGGTTTCGCTGCTGGTTTGCTCATGGAAGGGGGCTTGGCAAATAACAGGGTGTTAAATTACTTTCTGATTTAACCTTCAGCCTCTGGCATGTGTTTTTTTTATGAGAAGGAAAACATTTTCTTAGATACGCTCATCCCTTACCTTTTGCAATATACTTATTTTTAGAAACATTGTGTATGGAACCATCTATTGTAGATGTCAGGAAGGACTGTAGCTGAAATCCACCATCAGGCTACCCACAGCTTTGAGACAGCTTTTGACCGCTGAATGTTGCTGTGAAGGAACCGTCAGACAAAAGGTGATGCTGCCAGGACATCTGTGACAAGCAGGCAGAGTATGATCTCCACAGAACCTTCTAGCATTAAAATCTATGCTAAATGTTACTTAGTGTATTTTTAATTGGTTGTTATTCTTCAGGCCAGACTCTGCCATTTAAAGAAACAAGCGTTCATGAGAATGTAATACCAACCATTCAGTGAGAACCCCAGTTGGGTTAAACCATGTTACCAGTTGGGGTTAAACCACGACAGAAGCCATCACAAAACATTCTGTGTTAACCTTTCTTATAATTGTTGTAGGTCTGTGAATTCACTCCAGGGCTGTACATCAGCATTTGACTGATAGAAACCGTGGCTCTCACAAGTACATATACGCTCTTTTTCCCCTTTGTTGAAGTAGGCTGGACTAAATTTCTTCAGCTTCTGCTTACATAAAGTGATGCTGCAACATTTTTGTTGCTAATGAGGATACAGTTTTAGTACCTGTGTTCAGGACTTATGGTAAGATCTCGTTGAAATGCCTCTCAAGGATCTCTCTCTCAAGGCTATTTATACTTTTCTGCATTTTTGTTAATAACTGCAACAAACACTGTCAAAGGGCTTAGCGTTTAACTTACTGCTCTCTTTTAGCCTTTTTCCCCCCTCTTCTGTTCCTGCTGAGGATGCTTGTTCCCTTTTAGTCCTTTTAAATTTCTTTACAATCAATTACAAGACACTGATCTGTCTATCTCACTTGCCGTCTGTAGTATATCAGCACCAGCTTCAACCGTAATCCACTCTGCCTTGTTATTGACTGCTTCTCTCCAAGCCTGGTATCATCATCAAATACCACTGCCTGACTAAACAACCTTTTAATAAATAAACACAACAAACCTTGGCCCTAATAATAAAGCTTCTGACTCTCTGATAGTCCCCTTTCCTGTTAACTCACTCTGAAGTCCAATATTCTTTCTATATTCCCTGCCAGAATAATCTGTTACATCAAGCATTTTTCAGAGAACTGTGTTACAAACACATTTCCTTTTCCACCATGATGTCCTGTCAGCAGATGCCATGTGGTAAGCTTGTTAACTCTTTCAGAATGTTGACTGGTCTTTCAGAATGTTGACTGGTATTTCATAGATTTATACATTTTCACACCAGAAGGGACACCTCGCTTGACGCTCAGTATGACCTGAACTACAGTTTTCTCCAGCAATTCTTAGGCCAGTGCAGACTACCCCTTACTGTAGCACATCTCTTAGGAAGACTTCCAGTCTTGAATTCAAGTGATAAAGAGTTGTCCACAGCCATTGGTCATTTTTTTTTTGGTGGTTAATTACTATTGCTGTGAAAAAAATACACTTTCGAATTTGCTGTTTGAATCCAGTTTGAATTTGACTGCTGTCAGCCTCCAGCCACTGCATCCTGTTATGTTTCTATGTGCAAGATTAAACAACTTAATGCCCTCAGAAATTTTTCCCTGCAGAGAGAGTATGGAAAATTCATTTCAGCTTTCAAATAGGCTGTACACTCACTCCCTCACTCGACTGAATGTCCTCCACTTCTCACAGCATCCTTATGCCTACAATCTAAGCCCTCTCCAATCTTCTACTGTCCCTTATAAGCATAGGTGGAGTAAGCAGAAACAGCATATTCAATGCTCTTGCTTCTACTGACTACATAGGTAAATTAATATCCACAACCCTACTTTTTATTTCCCTGTTCACCCATGAATGGCTCACATTAGGTCTTTTGGCCATGACATCCTGCTGGGAGCTTTGCAGTCTACTGCCTTTATTGAGTCTATGATGTTTGCTGTAACTGAAACAAGAACTGTCACTATAGCTTTCTCTCGCAAGTTTTCCCCAATATTTTCTCCGACAGCACTTTCATCGAATGTTATCTTCACCTGATTACTTTTCCCAGTGTTGTTTTGAATAAAAGGAATGGTTTCTTGCTGTCAGATCAAATCCCTTCTTAAAAGTACAGGCATTAAATTTGATACCTTTTATTTCATTGATTTTTTTTTCTTCATATTTTAAAGAGCTTTTTAATGTAATACATTTGCTAATATATCTGCATTTATCTTTCTTCCTTTTTTTCTGAACAGGGCATGGGTCTTTGATGCTGACAATTAATTTAAGCCTTCTGATGTTCTCTTTCATTGACTTCATCTCATATGTAGCCTTGATTTATTATGGTATATTTTCTTCTCATGGAAAATAAATATCTGATTATTTCTCCATCACATTTTATGAACATAGGAATAAAGAAATAATTTTATTTTTTTACAGTGTCAGCCCTTTCAAAAATATATTACCCTTTCTATCTCTCGTTCCACCTCTTGTGCCATCTCTTGTTCTTTTATGTATACGAAACATGTCTTCCCATTTATCTTACATCTCATTCACACCTCTTTCCATTCTTCACCTTGCCTTTTCTTATCATTTTTCTACAGTCTCACGATCATTTCTATAATCTTCCTACTCCTCCCCTATATTGATGTTTTATACCCAGTGCTAACCTTTATCTCATTCCTGATTACTTTTTGTACTTTTGTTCATCGCACAGTATATGAATTGTTACAAGCTTTGGGCTTGCCTGCTCCAATGCTGTTTAATGCTGTGGATATATCCATGCACCTGCCTATAAGGAATCTCTGACTGTCTGCCATTTTTCTCTCCAAATCCATTTCCCTGCCATTAATCATTTCTCAAATCTCAGCAGGGTGACTCATCTGCTGTCTACAACTAAGTCATGCCTTGCCCTCTTCTTGTTTTATTCCTGGGATAAAAAGGTTGTTTTGGTCAGGGTGACAAACTTGGCCTGAAACTATGAACGAAAAAAGGGCGGAGCACCAGTGTCTGACAAACTGTATACAGGCACCAGCTGAAACTGGGAGGGGAAGCACAAGATCTCTCTGCTGTCCCCTCTCCCCCTCAAGAGCAACCTCTTCTTGCAAATGAAGGGGATGGTGATGATGCAGTTCTTCTGCTGGAGATTCCTAAGGAGGAGAGGAACATCCTCATGTGCCAGGGACACCTTTGAGAGAGTCCGTGCTAAACCCACACCATCACCAGTGTCTCTGACTGGGTCTTCATTCTCCTTTACCCCTTCCTTCCAAAAGTTCATACCGTCCCTAAACATTAAATGCATATGTCAAGAAGTGAGACTAGAAACCTGCTGGAAATAAGAAAAAAACCTTCCATTCTGTTGGATAAGGCCAAGATTTCTTTCCAAGTAGCAAAATGCATGAAGGTCTTCAACAGCAACACAGCACTGCCTGTGGGATACAAGGCAGCTGCTAGAAACAACACATCTACACCACGCAGCGGAGCTTGTTGTAAGACCTTCAAACCAGTGGAGCCCGTATTAGCTCCAAGGAGAATGCACATCACCATACAGTGCTGTGGGCAAACTAACCAGGTGTGCTGGACTGCTTCTGATTGGGGTAACAGCATTAATTTCACATCTCCAAGGACTGATTTGGACCTAGTGGGTCAGCCAGAAACCTCTCTATGGATGACTTACTTTGTCTAACACTGGTGTCTGGGTGGCAATGGACTACAATGGAGTCAGGAGTGCAACTACATGCTACTAAATTTGCTGCCGTGATTTACTTCTGCCCCTACTTAGCATCAGAATGGGCCTGAGGTATATTATTTTTTTTTTTTTTTAGCATGAAAACACAACAGAAATGTTATGCTTAGACTTTCATGAAATTGGGTCCCAGTTAGCCAATTTTCTGGGTGGTTTTCCTCACCCCAGCTATTTGTCCTTCTTACACCAGTTTCTGCCCACGCATACGGTTGCTGCTGCACTGTGCATTGCACAAACACCATTTCCCACAGTAGCTGACTGCGGGATTTAGACACACCTGGAAAACAATAGGAGGTTTCTGCCACACATGAGATTTTTTTTTTTTAACATGTGCTGCTTGTTAATAACAATTTGCAAGTCCCTTTGTACCTTCTGATTATAAACTAACCTGCACTATTCAGATTTTGTGGATTAATTCATTTTTCTGTATTACTTTTCCCTTAAACTTTGTAGGCATGTATATTTATGAAAAGAACAGAGGGGAAAAAAATCCCAGAAATTACCACAGGAAAAACCCCTGCTAAAAGCAATAAGTTTGCTGACAGATGGTAGAATCAGTTGAAAATCGAGTACCATATTTACAAAGTCTAACCCATTTAGTAAGCCAGAAAAGTGTTATCTAATTCTATCCCCTGTGTGTTTGTGTTTTGGAATAAACAGATGCCTAATGAGGAATGTGTCTAGTATGGTTTTTGAAGAACCTGGATGGATCCTGGTTCTGATTCAATACTTGATTTTGACAAAGATGATAACACGCACAGCAGAAACTATTGTTTTGGCTTTCAAAACTGCAAATATTCCAACGCTAGCTCAAGGACAAAAAGTGGTTTCAAAAAAGGTGCCAGAACAGGGCACAAATCAGAACAAAACACAAGTGTTGAATGACTTAACCTGCATTTTATATTTCCTGTTCTATTTATATAACACCCAAAAATACAGTGAAGGAAAGGGCAAACACGCTTGAATCACTTGCAGGCCTGACAGCTACCACAATCAATTCCTGTATGTTTTGCACTGGGTTTTATAAAATAATAGAGACTGGCTTAGAAAGACATATGCTTGTGTACTTTGTGGCAGATCTGGGTGAGAAACAAAAATTGAATAAACAGAGAAGGGTAATCTGAGCAACGAAGGCTTTAGGGAAGATGAGCCTCTCGCGGGCCATGCTTGGCCACTAAGGCTATCACATGTGCAATGCTTGTACAGAGTAAAGTGAGGTTCCTCAAAGGCACTGTCCTAACGCTGCCTGGATGACTTCTAAAACCTCACCCTTGATAGGAGCCGTCGGGAAGTTTACCAAGGAAAATCAGCCCTTTGTGAAGTCCATAACAAAATAGTTAGAGAACAAGATTTCTCCCATGCTACAGAAGGCTTTTAAAATATGTCTGTTTTTTCTAAATTTTTGGGGGTGTGTGTGAAATGGATAAAGAATAGGATCTGGCCTTCTGTAAAAATAAATAAAATAACATCTTTGCATAGGGCAGAATATTTCAAAGGATTATTTAATAGCAGGGAGATCTGTTGTTTCTTTGCCACGGTATTTAAAAATACAGTGATCAGTGGTAGATTTCAATAAACTGATATTCACCCATTTCCCAAGAGCTACTAAAGGTATTTTGCTGAATTGATATCCTGTTTTCAATTACATGAAACTGGTCAGCACTGAGAGATTTTAATTCTGGAATTATAAAATAAGTTTCTCAAACACCAGTACGAGTCAATGGTTGAAGCAGCAATCTGAATGCCAGGACTGTCGGCCCTGTGCCCAGCATTTTCTGCCTATCTGTTCCGTGAGCAACAGTGAGCAATTTCTGTCCCCTTCCTATATTCCTCTGTCCACCCCAGAGGTACACATGGAAATCTGAATCCAAACTCACATATGCATTATTCTAATATGGCCAATTTTCTAATTTTGTTGTAGGAATATCTAAGATACGGGGCAAGTCAGCATATTGTCGTCTCGTTCCTGCAGGAAATGCCAACTTGACCATCAAAGGAAGGTGGACACTGGTGGTGGTAATAGAGTGTTTTAACAAGTGGAGATATATGTGATTCTTAAATATGAACAGCAAGAATTGCATTTCACCTCTTACCTAGGTGGTATCTGAAGATGGTTTTCTGTTCGTGTTTTAGGGAAAACAAGTTTTGATGGGGGACCTGAGGGAAAAGAAAAAGTGCTGGCACTATTGTTTTCTTCTGAAGGCTTTTCTGCCCCTCAAAGGCAGCACAGGCAAAGTGCTTGTGGGAAAGACTTTACTCTGTCCTTGGTTTAAAAATGCAATGTAAGTATAAATTTGTTTTGTTTCTAGCTTTACGTGAAAGAAGGAGGGAATCGGGAAAAGATTGTGGAACCTGATTTTAAAGTTTTGCGTTTTACTTTGCCCTTTCTTGGCTCTACTTTGCCTCATTTCCAAGGCATTAAAACAGAGACTCAGGGGCTTTGCTAGACATAATGGTATAAAGTTTCTGGTGCAGCTAGCTGTAACACTCTGTATGCTCTGGAAAGTTTGCATTCAGCCTTTTAATAAGTGAAGACGCAACATAATGCTCCTGATAATTTTCAGCACGGACAGATGGTATATGAACAGCCTGGTGGGAGGAGAACCAGCCCGGCTTAGGGTAACAATGTTCAACTAGCTATCAGGGAGGAAACAGACTTCCTCTGCCATTGCCCAGTGCCAAGGAGCTTGTTTTATCTCCTGCTCACCACACTGATCATGCTTTGCTTTCTTCTGTTTTATAGGCATTGGCTTTATGCAGAAAGTGCAGTTCCTTTCTACTGCCAAAATGAAACAGTATTTTAGATTATAACTAGGCTAGAAGTCATTTACAATTAATTCTGCTCAAAAACTCCCGTAGCTGGAAATGCAGATTACACCAATTTGCTGTGAGTTGTTATAAGGTGAAGAAACCGTTCGCTGCTGCTTTTCCACACTGAATTTTCCGACTCGCATGCTAAAGCTGGAGCTGGCTGGGGCAGCAGCCCTAGCAATGAAGCAGGCCATGTTAGCAGGAATAGCAGTGGGTTCAGCGCTGCTTCAGGAAGCTTCCCTGGGACAGCCATATCCAAATTAGATTTTGCAGATGCTGTGTATGTGGATTTGTCAGTGCTGTTCCCCCTGCAAGAGAATTCAGTAGCAGTGGCAGCAGGAAGAGTCACGCTGGAGACAGACAGCATGCCATGATGGCTAAGCACACTGTTTTTGTAAATCTACTTCTGAAAATGCCACTTGCCCTCCTTCAGCTAGCCTGTTCTGCCAAACCCTAAGCACTTTCTGATCCTTGGAAGAAAGGGGCTAGGAATGTATTTCTTCATCATTCCCCATTCTCTACATGAATCTGTTAATTGCACAGGGCAAAGTATTTCTCCAGACCTGAACTGATGACCACAGTCAGAAAAATCTTGCCATGTTCTGCCTCTGGACAGATGCTTCAGCTGAGCCTAACAGTGAGATAGTTGAGAGGTCAAGGTGATTGCTAGTGATGGGAGGATGGATTGAAGATGTGCATTTACTCCTAATTCTGGGTATTGGGGGCTAGCAGGGACAAGTATCTTCCATGAGCAATAAATTCATTTTAAAAAGGAAATGAGGAAAAAAGGGCATTGCTTTCTCTCTAGCCTGTGGCCCTCTTGTGAGAGGATGGCAAAGAGTAAAAGAAATTAAGAGAGAGAAAATATAATCTCTCTTACTGCAACTGCCTTTAAAATGCTTGATCACTTTTTTGTTTTAATTTAATTTTCTTGCCTCTGCTCTTTTTCGTGGGTTTTTTTTTAATTGCGTTTGAATTCAGGACTACTGAAAATAGCACTAAGCAGTTACTGTAAATCTCGCTCTGCTTTTTTCATCTCAGGGTGGACAGCAGTTTTTCATTTCATACATTATTGACCACACGATAGAATAGTGATTCCACAAAGTGAGCAGAAGCTTTAAAAAGTTAATGAGCAGGGACAACATAGGGTGGTTGTTCTTCTTGTTGTTACTTTTTAATGTCATGTAGCATTTAGGACTGGGCAGCTGGGCATGCTGGATACTGACTGCCACTGCTGTAATTTTTATTGCACTGTGCTGCTGACAAAAGGTGTTATCCCTTATGGGCTCTGCCCTCCCGCCGTGGCACCCGCAGCAGACAGGGTGTCGCACCTACTGCCTTCCCAGCACTGCAACTTGCTGCGCCTCGGTGGCAAATTAGGAAACACCCAGGCTAGCTTCCACAGAGCACGGTGAACCGACACAAAACATCTGAATTAAAACGCTAATCTCAGGAAGAAAAAAAGCAAATGTAATATATATTTGATTTCCTAAGGAGTGAAGCATCTACCTTCCCTAAAGACATCTGCTGAATAAGCTTAGTATGTCCTCTGGCTAACATCTGTAGTAAACTTACCTCAAAGACACAAATACCAGGAGGGTTATTACAGTGGGTACCTTTGGATATATTATTTTACATGGAGCTACCATCTGTTTCATACTGTAGCACATATCTGAGCGCTCCAACAGCAGTTGCAAATACCTCTGTCAGGACACTTGGAAGCACATGGGGCCAAGCAGTATGGTGCTGGTGCTGGGCAATACCACAGGGCTGAGAATATGCTGACTTATTCTGGGCCAGATCCTCTCTTACACTGGTGTTTTTGTATAGCTCCATAGACTTCAGCTGAACAAGGCCATATTTACACAAACATGAGGTCAGGACCTCATCCAAACATTATTTAAGTCTTAAACATTTTAATCTACAATGAAAACAATGGTCTCCATTGTTGTTTGATTGCTTCTCATGAGAGAACCTAGTCCTTGTGAAACATTTGGCTCTTCAGCTGTCTAAATGAGAAATACTGAAAGTATGGCCTTCTGCATGACAGTTTGATGCCCTGGAATCTTAGCTGCTAGTTTTTTCTTGTTAAGAAACCCAAACCACAAAATGATTTGCACTTCTCCCGTGTAACAAAAAATTCACATACTTTCTAGTTTTGTACCTTTAGCTGGTAGAAACTGGCATGGCTTCATTGACTTGAAATGGTCCTGAAGATTTTTCTCACTAGTCAAAGAACAAGGCCTGATTGACTTAAACTGCTGCAAGAAAGATGCCAGTTAAATATGAGGAAAGAACGACTTTAACAGTAAGGTTGTGAAATAATGGGATGGGCTGCTGTCCTGGTTTCGGCTGGGATAGAGTTAATTTTCTTCCTAGTAGCAGGCATAGTGCTGTGTTTTGGATTTAGTAGGAGAAGAATGTTGATAACACACTGATGTTTTAGTTGTTGCTGAGTACTGCTTATGCTAGTCAAGGACTTTTCAGCTTCCCATGCTCTGCCAGGCGCACAAGAAACTGGGAGGGGGCACAGCCAGAAGAGTTGATCCAAACTGCCCAAAGGGCTATTCCATACCACATGACGTCATGCTCAGTATATAAACTGGGGGGGTTGGCCGGGGGGCAGCGATCGCTGCTCCGGAACTGTCTGGGTATCGGTCGGCGGGTGGTGAGCAATTGCATTGTGCATCACTTGCTTCGTATATCATTATTATTATTATCATTATTATACTGTTACTATTAGCATTACTATTTTACTTTATTTCAATTATTAAACTGTTCTTATCTCAACCCAGGAGTGTTTCTCACTCTTACTCCTCCAATTCTCTCCCCCATCCCATCGGGGTAGGGGGAGTGAGTGAGCAGCTGCGTGGTGCTGAGTTGCTGGCTGGGGCTAAACCACGACAGCTGCCTAGCGAAGACGTGGTATCTCTACCACCAGAAGTCCTCGAGAGTAGGTTAGGCAAACATCTGTCAGGAATGACAGAGATATGGCTGAGGGCTGGTAATGTGAGGGAACGAGGAGAGGCTGCCCCCTCACCAGCCCCATAGTGCAAACCCTCTCAGGGCATCCTGCTGGAGAGCCGTGCCACAGATGGGAACAAGAGCCAGGTTTCCCAGTTCCTAAAGGGAGTTTGATTGTTCATTGTTTTCTGGAAGGAAGGGTTGAACAGAACATAACAGGTTTTTTTCCTCTTGCCTTTTCTAGACCTTTTAGCTGGGCTAACCCCTGGGAGTGCCTGGGCATTGCTGATGAAGGAGCCCGGAGGACTGGATCAAAGGGAAATGCTGTTGTAGAAAGGAGATTCATGAGCCATATAATATAGGAGGAGTAACGTTCTCCTCCTCCCATGCTGTGCCCTGCATCTTGTCTACTTGGAGGAAAAATTCTGAGAGCAATGATCGTCTTTTACTGCAAACATGCGTACTATAAACAATTCTTCCTTTCCTTCCACGTGCATGTACCTGGATTTCTTCTGTTCAACAGTTATGCCAGAATTGTCATTGTCCTTGTCCTTACTAGTCTTCCTTTAAAACCCTCTGCCAACTACTAGCATACAGTTTGGGACATGAAGAACAGCACCTAGTTACTGAACACAACAGCAGTGCAAAAAGTTAGTAGCTAAAACTTAGGGGTTTGTGCTACTTAGGAGGTCAGACCTTCAAAACTACAGACACAAATGCACACACAAACATATATATATATATTAACATATATATATATATTCACATGTATATATATATACGTATGCACTCTTACATGTATGTCAGGAGTCCAATATGATTTTGTAAGTTCACCCAGAATTCCTAAGGTCATATCTGCTGGCCATATGTCATTGTGGCCGTATGTCAGTAATATAGATATTGACATTGATTATTTTTTAAAATAATGTCTCTGTCTCATCTGTCTTTTCAAAGTAACTATTTTTATGTGCTTTTTAAATTTTATTAGATCTTACAAATTATTGCTGCTTAGAAGAGTTTCCTCCCCAACCCTTCCAACTTGGTCCCCAAATTGTGGGAGGGAATCAAAGGAATAATGTTCGCTGCTGTTTGACTTTGAATCACTGGCAAATGTTTTATGTAACTCATTTTCTTCCACACAATTAGATTCTAAGGACACGGGGACTAGACTTTTTTTTTTTTTTTTTTTTAATTCAAAGGTCTCAGTAAGCAAAGCATAATGTATTCTGCCCAAACTGTGAGAACAGAGCAATACAGAATAATTTACTTCACTAATGCCAAATTAAAATTCATAACACAATTCTTTAATTACCATCTGAATCCAATTCTCAAAGAAGTTTGCCCTAATTGCATTGTTGATATGCATGGATGCAAATAAGATGTTGACTGTTTCCCTTGTAGCAAATGACTCTGTTTCTAATATGCACACATCTAACGACATGGGGCCAAATTCATCCCTGGTAAAAAGCCATTAGAGTCAGCAGAGTTGTACCAGGGATGAATCTGAACCACTCTTCTCAGGAAAGCTGGTCTAGTTATCAGCCACTAAAAATTGCCCCTCCAGTGCCTACGGACAAACATGCTGTCCCTGTTTTCCCTGAGCAAGACAGTGAAAAGCTCCCCAAAACCCCCCAGCAGGCTGGGAAGACAAAAGTGTGAAACAGGCATGTGTGGAACAACGTTTGCCAGAAGGTAGTGGGGATGTATAAGTCCAGATGTTCTTCTTTGCTTTTGTGCCAGCGCTGAATAGGGATCCTATTCTTAGCCCACAAGCACAGGTGTTTCAGAGGAAGAGAGTGAGAACATTGGATTGGAGACGCGGGAAATTAAATAATATTCATCAAAGGAGGGAGAGAATAGTATGGGCATCATTGGGGCATTTTTGTAACTGCTGCATACTTCTTTCAGGTGAGCTAATTAAATAGGAGCACTTTGAAACATTCTCCTAGTTCCAGAGCCAAAATAGATTAAAAAGCCCTTTTCTGATAAATATCTAAGCACAAAGAAGATATCGCATTTTTAATGAAAAAAACCTCTTAGCTTTCTGAAAGCTATAGTTATGTCCGACTTTGTTTCTATCCCATTGGAATGCTTTTGTAGTATATATAAGTTAAATAAAATATTTTCTCAAGTAGAAGCCACCCATTCTACCCATTGCCTGACAGTAAGCAATAAATAGCAGTATAGGTGCCTGTTGTAGGCCCAGGGATGTGTACAGAAGGTAGCAGTGCTGCCTTGCAGCTAGGGCAGGAGGTGGGAGAATACCAAGGGATCATTTTGCTGAGCGTGTTTTTATTTCATTTTTGCCAGCTACATAGGATGAGCTGAAGTCGTCCTGCTCACTTTCATTAAAGGTTCTGGTCTAAGAGAAATAATATTCATAACGTGTTTGTTCAGTTGCCTGACTAAGCCATGTTTTCTTAAAGGAGATCTGCAAAAGGTGAGGAAATGGGCTTTTTGCCCTTCTTCCTTCTTTTATGATGTTTAAAAACAGGCCTGAATTGTTTGCATTTTTTGTTTATTACATCAGAAATTCAGTCTCGGTCTACTCTGCGGTTCCTGGAAAAGTCTGTGTACAGTTAGAGAATAAGTTTTTGGAGATATTAGAAATACCTAGATAAATAAAACTCCACCCAAAAGGGGAATCGTTATTGTTCAGATGGTTTAAAAGTCTGGGTCTAGTTAATATCTGTGTATCTCAAAGGCCTGAATGGGGTCATTAAAACTCCCCGAAGTGCACTAAAGATCCTCTGCAGCTGTGGCACCTGCATGGCCTGAAGGAACAGTTACTTCTTGCTGTGGCCAAAGCCCAGCTGCCAGCACAGACCTCTGTGTGGCTTGGGAGGCTCTGGCTCTGGTTCAGCTGCTCGAGGTGGGAGGGCAGTGAGGGTGCAGTGGCTGGTGCACTCATGGGGTGTCTGGGAAGCCTGTCCTGGTGGTGGTGGTCCTCAACGGAAAGATGAGAGGTTACGCAGAAAGGCACTGGTCACGGGAGGAGAGCTCAGCTGAGCAACAGCAAGACAGAAAATGCCAAGTATGATCTGGTGAATGTGTAGGTAGCATAGAGCTGGAGGTCGTAGCTTTTTGTAGCATTGCCTGGCTGCCTCTCATTAAAATTTGACCCAACTAGTACAGGCTTGGGCCGTGGGACCTGGGGTCTCTCCCTCTTCCTGAGTGGAAATGGCTGCAGCAAGCAATGGCAAGTTATACCAGCGATGCAAGGGGCAGTGAGTGCTGTGAACTCCAACTCAACCTGTTGTGAATAGAATGAACTAATGTGCCAAAAACCATGAACAAACACATTTCTCAGTTATTTAGAGACCAATGGCTGGAAATCAGGTGAGGAGAAGAATAATCAAATACCGATGGATGAGACAAAATTGCACGTAATTGTCATTATTGAAGTCTCTGGGCTGAGTGGCTTGGAAGAGATGTTAAAATCTCTATTTACAAATGGCAAAGTAGTGGAAAGTCACGTAGCTGGAGAACGTCAGCGTTGCCAGAAGTCCCTGGCTGCCTTCTGGGGACGTCCTTGTCACCTTCGCTCCTGGCTCCTGCCTGAGCTGCTCAGGTTGGATGCTGCACTCTTGGCTTCTCCTCCTTCTCCTGGCTCTAGCTGTCCAGCTGCCTTGGCTGGCAACCACAGGAAACTGAGCAGGCATCAGTCGATGCTTTAATGAGCAAAGCTTGGGGAAGGTGGTGTCTGGAAACCATCACACACCCCACATTCACAACTAGGACATTCGACATCTTAGTGTTCAACTTGCAGAAAGAGCCATTCAGTTAGCATGTACATGCTGGAGATCTCAGAAATACAGATTGGCACAAAAAGGTTGGTTTTGGTTGTTTTTTAGCCAATAGGAGTGCTCAGTTCTGAATTTCAGTATGAATAAAATGAATTGCTGGACTACAACCAGGGGTCACTGATGTACCAGATTTCACCTCCTTGGTAGGTTTAATACAGTAAAATGGACAACCACCTCAAACAGTAATATATCTGACACTTCAAAAAGGCTGATTTTCCAAAGTTAAAGATAACATTGTGTGGAACTGACTGTGGGGAAAGACTGATAGGAAAACTGAGAGTTTTTTCAGCAGAGCTTGTCAGAGGACCAGAAAGTTTGCCATTTTCCAGTCAAGAAAGATGACAACTTTGCATAAAGTCCATCTGGCTCTGATGAAGGGAAAACATGAATTAGAGATTTAGAAAAACACCAATATTTAATAAGTAGAAAAGGGGGAAATACTATAGATGAAAAGTTCTGAAGAGAGCCAAAGGCAGGGATAATTTCTGTTTAGCAAGGCTAAGGACACTGAGGAATAATTTTAAATGGCTGGTGTCATTCTAACATCTTTGTCAACAACCCAGAGCACCAGAATGTAAAATTTGATAGAAGAATTAAATCAGTAGTATTACAGGATAGTGATTACTAAGCCCCACCAATGTGTTTTTATAGCTAGCAGGTCTCTGCTCAGAAGCACTGCAGTTCAACACCGCAGCTCTCTTTCTTTGAGGCTGTGAGTTTAATTTGCAATACACAGAAATTTTACAGAGATTTAGTCTTAATATTGAGTACTGTTTTAATTGAAAAATGAGCCCTGTGAGAGAGCAATTGCAAAGGTCTCAGAGGTCTTGAGAAGTCACGCACAGAGAAGTTGTCATGTTACAGGTCATTTTGAGTCATCTTGTGCTGTTCAGATCATTCATAAATAATCTGGGAGTAAATACAAAATGAATGCAAACATGTATAAAATTGCTGCTAATCTGTAGGTATGTTTATTTGAAGCTCAGTGCTCATTTTATACTCACAAAATGACTGCTGGCAACCTTTCCAGATAATGGAAAAGCAGACAGAACAACAAACACTAACAAGGGCAAGAAAGTCAGACAGGGTGATACATGCAGCTTGGCAAACTGGTCAAGCCAATGAAACTGCATTTCAATACAGACAAATGCAGAGAGATGAACAGGGAATAAGAATGGTGGCAGACTTTCACAGCAGCGGATCTGGCAAGCGATGGCTGCAAAAGTAGTAGCGGTCTTAGGGATAAACAGTTCAAAGTGAGCTCCAAATCCCAAGCTGTGGCAAAATAGCTAATGTAATCACTGAATCACAAAGTAGGAAATAGCTACAGCACTGGCTTTATGACGGACATGTGTGTTTCAAAAAATATGTTGAAATATTCAAATGGGAATTAACTACATTTGTGTGTGTGTGTACATATATACATATACATATATATTTCCTAAGCTAGAGAGAAAATGCCTTACATTTGAAAGCTTCAAGAGATCTAATTTTTCTGTTGAGAAAGAAACTGAAAGGTTACATGAGTGCTCTAGATTCACCTTCAGGCTGAGAAAATATCAGGTGCTAATGGACTCTTCAGGAACGAATCTGGGATCTCTAAGCTGCGAGAAGAAAAAAAGTAAGGTAAACATTACCACTGGAATAAACTGAAAATTGTGAATTTTCCATGTCTTGACGTATTTTCAGTCATTAAAACTGTTCAGGAAAACATCTGAGCAAAGTGGTTTGATGCTGTAATCCCAGGTAAATTATTGAAGTCAGAGTAGGAGCACCTGGATGTGGGGAGCAAAGGGAGGTGAGCCAGGGTGACTCTCCAGCTTTGCTCAGAGTCTGTAGCAGATGAGACAAGTTCAGTGGAGATTACTTCTTCCTTTGGGGTAAGGTGTGGACCTACAGAGGAAGGGCAAAAGGAGGGAACAAGTAGGCTGTTACCACCATTAACATGGATAAATGCAGCATGTGCAGTTTGCCTTACATGATGCAGTTGGGACTGCAGAGGCTCCACCTGTGTGCCACCGGATCCGGCCCCACTAACCCATATGAGAAAGGAACAAGAGTTCATAAAAAGGCAGACAGGAGAGTGCTCCTGTTATCAATACAGAAACAGCTGGATAAAATGGGGAGGTATGGCCCCTTAGCCCCTACATACACGTGGGGGAAAAGAAACTACTTCCTAATTTGATGGTCCCCAGTTGTGAGAAGAGAGTTACATCCAAACAGAAAATCCTGGCTGTGGAAAATAGCGCTGCCTTTAAGGTCAGGGAGTCTTACACACAGGCAAAGAAGAGGCAAGAGGAGACTCATAGAGGACTAATGCTAAAATCAAATTTCAGACAGTGAGCATGAGTTATGTCCAGAGCAGGGTCTGTAATGCACTCCCACAGGACCTGCCCAGATGTGTTGAGGTGGGGGCACTGCACGATCCAAAGAGGAGTACAACCAGCAGTCAGCAAACACCATGTCTCATTTCCTTCATTTTATGCTTAAATTAGTTTGGCTCACTTCTTTTGATGTGTGATTGTGACCGTCAAAGAAATCCCAAAGGTAAAGCTTACATTGTGCTCCTACACCCTGTGTGGCTCTGAAACCATCACAAAGCTGAGTTCAGGAGAGAGACCAGAGGTGTCCTCTGCTTGAACTGAAGCAGGAGTGCTGTATTAAAACTCTTGTGAGTTGGATTCTATAAAATGTGTCACTCATCTTAAGCAGGTGTTTTCAATGTAAAATTTTTGGGTTAGAAGTAGCTGTGTCTCTAAAAGCACTTGAATGGTTTCTTGTTATTTTTGTTCATAGAATATCAAAATATATTTAATAGGAAAAGTGAATGGTGATGTATAAATAACTTTTATAGTTGGGAGAAAAATGCCATCAAAGGTTTTGTTTCGGTGTAGTATAAAACCATGTCACAAGCATTCCCATCAACGCTTGTTACACAGGAACAGGAACAAGTTATGAGGTCTGAGACAGAGAATACAAATTAGTACATATACCAGCAGTTTCCCCTGTCTTTCTTTTAAACCATTTCTGGCTGTTAAATTATCTAAAAACTGCTTCACAAATCAAAGACTATGGGATGCCAAGAGCAGGGCACCTTGACTTCTGTTTAAACTTGCACTGGGAATGTTACATATAATTCTTCAAGAAATATCATTTAGTGTTTTTAAATTCATCTTCTGTTCATTTAAGTGGAAGAACACTCACTAAATTTCTAGCATAACACTGTCTCGTGTTAGTTCATAAGCTTTAAAACTGTAAAGTCCTCAAAACGAAAGAACTTAAAACTGTCAGATTTTTTGTCTCACCTGTAGAATGAATTATTTTTTGTATTCTCTTATTTATTCTGTGAAGTTCAGACAGCCAATTTCACTTTGATTTGGATTTATTTTCACGTTTTGATTTTAGCAAAGATAGCAATATATGTTTTCCTTACTGAGCTTTTCTTAAGCTGTTAAACCCTAAGCTCACAATAGCTAGAAGGTCACCCTTGCATTAACATCACTTACTTAATATTGCCTCTGATATCTCTTTTTAGACCTGGAACCCTCAAACACTTTTACTTGATTATGTATAGTTTTCTCTTGAATAAGAAATAATCACATGAGATGTTTTGACAGAATTGGGTACCTGGTTCCTTAAATTATAATTTAGCACTTCAATCTGTCAGCAGAGAAAAAAAGGGTATCTTCTGCCACTCCAGAGGTTGTGTCACACAGATAATAACCCATTACAGCTACTCAGGTAGCTCAGAGAAAAGATCTGCATTACAGAGCTAACCTCAGCTGATGGAGCACGGAGGGATCCAGCCACTGGTGTTTTGGTGGAGAGTGATGGGGAAAGGGGAATGTTCCATTTCCCCTTTCTGAAGGAAATAAGAAATTTCAGCCAAAGAAACCTACACAAATTCTCACTGCCAACAAAGACAAATAAACCCACCTTTTGGCTGGCTCTGTAGGTCTGTTACTGTGGTGGAACCTTGTAGTTACAATACATATTATGCCACTTTCCCTAAACGTGGTTATGTTTTGGCTTGGGGTCCATACAGCTTCAGATTTAGCTGCAGACTATAATATAAGGTTGCTGTGGGTTTTTTGTGCGTGCATGTGTGTTTTTGTTTTTCCTCAAGTGAGAGAGATCATTTCTTTTAATGGATACTGTTGTGCTCTTATAAAAAGGTCTGCATGGAAGCGCTGTGATCTGGCTGCCACTTCATGCCCCAGCCATGAATCAGGGCATAGATATTTAGGATCACAAAGGCAAGTGGGAGGTATACTGCTACACAGTAGATGGCACAGGAACTGGTGTAGGGCATTAAAGCCAAAGGGGAAAAGTGTTGTTTTAAACCTTCCTCAGGGGAGCTCTTTGACCCTGCTAATTGATAATAATAAAGTGTGAGAGAAAGCAGACGTCGGTTGTTGTAAAACATGCCTCTGTAAAGAAAGCTGGAAAAAAAGGTTAAGTTTCAAAGCAACTGTTTAAATCTATATTTGCAATGGGTTCAGTCTGCAGTGAAACTAAATAGTGCATCATAGTGTTTGTGATTTATTGCAGCATCATGAGGCAAGCATGAGTTGACAAAAGACAAATGCTGCAGACTGCATCAATCAGAGGGTACTTCGGGGTGAAGCAGAAATTTTTTTCGGAGAAGCCCATTAAGTCACTGAGAGATACTGGCCACTCGTGAGCAGTGCAACAAATTTCACAGTGGACCCACAGCAGGAGCTCTTTTTGCAGATGTCTACTGACACCGCTCTGCTCAGAGCCAAGGCAGTGCAAGAAATTTATCACAAGGCGTTCTGAGTCAACTCTGCTGCAGAGACAGAAATGAACATCACCTGCTTAGAAAGTGCTTTCTGCTTGTGAGAGCAGCCAGTCTAAGAAGTGGACTGTGTATTGAAACACTGATAGATCAATATAGGTGATATCCAGCCATTAATGACTTGTATCGGTGCACAAGAGCAATGCATTCAGAAGTTTCAATGTGTGTGTGTGACATCTGTTCAGGAGGTCATAATGGACTTTATGTTTATCAGCCTGAGAGCTTTTCCAGGAGGTCATACATGTGGTGAGTGACCTGAGTTTTACTGTTCTGAGGCAGATTGATATTCTGATTTGGTTTAGGGTCACTCTGAAGCATCTACAATTGATGAGCAAGGCTTTGGGATGTACGTTTGACAGAGGGCAGCTTGCCATGAACATGTTAAAGATGGCCAGAGTCTTCTTATATATTTTTAAATTATAAATTTAAAGGTTTGATACCTGACACTGTGCAAGGGTGTAAAGTGTATGCTAAGAAATAACTAAAGCAAATACTGCAGCTGTGACTGTAAATTAAAATCATCTCAAGCTTGTTACTGATCCGAGATACAGGAAGGGCACCCTGCTTCATTTGCACTGGGAGATAGACAAGACAGCACCAACAAGTCAGGAAAATTCGCTCCATTCCGAATTACTGATAAATTAGCCCACTCGCAGTATATCTTTAAGCTAATGCTATTAAGTATTCACTTTGAACCCTCCTGCTATGACTCAGTCCGGGGGAGGCTTGCAGAGAAGTGTGAGATGACATCATCAGATATGATATGTTATAGTTTTCATGTTTCAGGCTGGTTCCAGTTGGTCTGAGCAAAGGTCATAATAAACTTCTTTCTTGAAGGCAAAACGAATGTGACTAAAAAGATTGAAATGCTGGGCAGAATAGATGCAGCTGCAGAAAACCAAAATGCCTTTTGTGGGTGCCTGCCTGTTACTCTGTCATCTATGATGTTTTCATCTAGCCAGGTAGCATCATGGGTGCCATCATCTAGCCAGATGATACCATTGTGGGGTTGGAGACATTGGAAAATCACAGAGGAAGCCAAGATCTGCATAGCAGATCTTCTGTGGTGGGCAGGATTCATGGGTTCGACATACTGTTTTGCCAGATGAAGAAAGCCCTTGTTTGCCAATGGAGTGATGTAAGGCGCTTTCACAGCTTAGTTTCTCACCCTCCCCATGGAAGGTGGAGACCAATCCTCCTGTGGTTAATCGAGAGGCCATGACTTGCCAAGACTGCCTTTGTAGCGAGCCCAGGCATTGGGTGGAGGGTGCCCTCTCCTTCACCGTGCAAGCTGCAGGGAGCAGCTCATGGTAGAAGTCTCTCCCAGGAGCCTCCACAGACACTTTGCTCCTCCTTGCTGCTTTGTGACATGAGTTGCTTTTAAAAGGTAAACACTGTTATGTTTCCAGCAACAGATGTGCTCAGGGAGCTAGAAAGCATCAGAGGTTCCTGAGCAACATAACAGTAAAATCCAAGTGTGAATATCATCTATCTCAAGCCTTCAGCCATGGTCACTTTCTTTCTGAAGAGTCCTTTCAAACACTTTAATTGAGGTTTCTACCTCTTTGCTCTAGTGAGCTGGAACTGCAACAGTGATTTGCTGTGCAGAGACTATGAGGAGCAGAGGCAGAATATGGTGAGCTGATCCCCAGCACCACCGGGAGATGCCTGTTTGGTCAAGCTGCTCTTTCACAGCTCTTGTCCTTCCCTTCCGCAACTGGACTTCACCGGGGTCAGTCCCCTCCCCTGATTCCTGGTCCTGCAGTCCCAGAACGAATTTGCAACGCCTTAGTTTTCCGTAAAGTAGGTCATTTCTCTTGGCAAGGATGTGATGAGTAATAGAAACCTTGGCCTTGGGGCAGGGAGTCAGCCTTGGGCACCGGGGATGCAGTGAGTGCTGCGAGGTAGAGATCCTTCAGAGTGGGGTGTGTTGATTTGGGACACACAACTACAGTGAAACTGTAGCAGAATAGATGACTTTGAGCAGCCAAAAAAGCTTGAGAAGGAGGATGTATCTTGGGCTGCTCATCTGCTAAGTTTTTTTTAATAATGGCCACTTCACACTCATGGGTGGCAAATGTAATCAAAATCGAGACAAGAGTGATTGTGGAGGGGATAAGTGTCGGAAAGGGACTCAGGAAATTAATTCAGGAATACAGCTTTAGGACAACGTCATTAGTTTGCACAAGTGGGAAATTCTGACTTTTTTTTTAAATTAAAAAAAGAGAAATCCTGAAAAAAATTAAAGTCCCAAAGATATTTGGACTTTAAAACCCAGACTTATTTTGCTGTCTGACAAGCTTTTTGAGGTTTTGCATTGGTGTTTGGATGCAGCTATTTCCATAAAAGCCGGATGCTTCTGGGGTCCCTCCTGATTCCAGCACTAAGGAGCCCTTCGAAACACCAGTCCTCCTCTCGCTGGGACGGAGGGATCTTCTCCAAGCCATCTATCCTTGTTTTCCTCAAAAGCTAACACAACTTCCTTGTAGGTTCCAGTGGAGACAGAGAGTGGCCTTCAAGGGCTGAGAGGAGGTGAATCTGTGGTGGGAAGGATGCATAGTGTCCTTGGAGGATCTTAGGTGCAAACCATAATACAGCCCAAGGCTGTGTTCTGTTTCTCACATAGCCTCCCACTTTGGGGATTACGCTGGCTGCCGTAGCTGGGGGGTGCCCCCAGAGTGTGTTTTGGCGGAGCAGAGCTGCCAAGGAGAAGTGTGAGGGCAGTCCTAAAGACTGGCTGCCGGGCACAGAGCCAGGCTGGAGACCCGGCTCCCTGTAGATCCTCTCAGAGTGAGAAAAGGCAAGACTTTTTAACAAATTAAGTGCTTTTCTGATCAAAATAAAAGAGTTCCTTCTTCCAAATTTTGTTTTATAATGGCATGTTTCTGATTTTAGGCCAGCATCTCTCATGATCCAAAGGATTACATTTTTCACTTGTGACTCCCCTGTTCAGACAGGCTTATTTTGCTAGCAATTAAAATTGAAAAATTATTTTGAACAAAGGGAATGAGAGAGAGAACATGAATACATTTCAAACCTTTAGAGATGGAAACTACTTTTTTTTTCCTGCCATGAGCTCTTCTTGGACTCCACCAGATGTGGGGGCTGGTCCCCGGTGGAGAGCAAACCTCGCCCTTTGATGGGATCCACTGAGGCTTCGAGGAGGGACTGCGGGATTTTCTGCCTCTGAGCCCCAGCTGTCACTTCTTCTGCTGCGAGGATGAGCTGGGCCGACGGCAGCTTTGCTTTCACTGTGGATTCCATGTAGGGGGTGCTCCAAAAAATCTGCTGATGGTGGCAGTTTTAAAATCACCGGATCGATGGATGGAAATGACTGCTGGAACAAACTGAGCTCATTACCCATCTCTTCCTTTCTTTCATAGGAGGAAGCCCCTCACAGTACAATAGTTCTCATTGTTGCTCTGATTATTTACTCAAGACACCATTTTGTTCTATTTTGTACCTTGTTTATGTTTCATAGCTCAGTACAGGGCATTTCCTTTCCTTCCTAAAATTCAAATCTTAGCATTCACATGCTTACTCTGTGACATGGAAAGCCATATTTCCTTTTTGCAAAAAAATGTGTGCCCTTGAAAGTCCTGCTTGAAATCCCCTCTACGGATTCAATGGCTCTTTATTAATAGCAGAGAGGCAAATCTTTAGCCTTTCTCCAGTGTGGGAAAGGTAACAGCCCTCTGCATTATAGTGCCTCTCCTCTAATTCTTAACACATGTGGGATGTCCTCTGTGAAGTGAGTGAGAAGACGACCTTTTTTTTTAGCTTTACTGAGATAAGCAATTTGCAGTGGCACAGACAATCTGCTCTGTTAAGAATCTGGCACCATTTACAGTGGCTGGAGCAAGAGACTCAGCAGTAGATTAGTGCTAATTTCTCTTCACACAAATAATGGCACTGATGACTCTTGACCATGTGACAGGTTTGTGAGTGATGAGCCTTGAGACTTCAGTAGTGACACTTTTCTTTCTCCACACTGGTAAATTATTCATTATTGGTGCAGCCCTGGGAAAACATAAAAAGAGAGAGTGGGAGAGAGGAGGGATTATGTTGCTAATGATAGAAACTGCTGACAAGTCCATTGGGGTTGGGGCTGGGGGTGGAAAAAAGCTTGCAGTATATGGGCAGGTTGAGGCATTGTGTTATACGCATTTCAGAATATAACATCCAAGGTTCATTTCAATAATCTTCCTCGGAAGTGCAAGCAAGAGTAAGTGTAAAACTGGCAATTTGTGGGAGCATAATAAAAATGCAGGTGCTACTGGTTTGCACCTTGGTCTGATGTTTGCTCACTCTAAGTTTTTTCACTCTATTTACATGAAAATCCCACTGTACTTTTACTAGACTCCTTATTTGTAGTGTTTCTGAATGAACAGTGTTAAACATTTTCTTCGTTCCAGCCCAAGACTGGATATATTTGAAGCTGGACAAAGAATTTCTCTAACAGACAGTTTGTGAGAAACTCTGAGTTAGGGTTTGCTGAGACCTGTCTGAATGTAAGAGCATCATACATGTGAGATCCCATGGCTGCTCCTGCTGGTACGTGCTGTGCTGCTTGTGAATCACCACAGGTTTGAAGTGTGTGTTGCTCCTTCACAGTGTAGCTGCTGAAGCACTGATTAACCAATACCAGACTTGTCCAAGTAAGACAATGGGGGATTTTACCCGTCTTTCATTCCTGGATGCTAAATTTCCACGGTCTTCCTTTTTTTTTTTTTTGAAAAGTACATCACTGGGTGCCATTTTTCTCCCCAGCCTGCATGCAGTAGTGATTATTTTTAACAAGCCCCTATCTGAAGCATCTCTACTTCACCTAAGATTGCTCTTTGCTTCCTCTTTGCTCCCATGGGCACACAAAACAAACCAGGAGCACAAAAGCAGTGACAGCCCAATACAGGGAGCTGCAAAGCTTTTTATGCAGGAGAATAAAACCCCACACTGCAAATAGATTGGGATGATCTAATGGGAAGAGGATTCCTAATCCACTTGTACAGAGTACTCAAGCCTGTAATACTGTAATAAAGTCAACCCTGAACACCCACTTCGATAACTGATTTGCGCATAATTTAGAGGAAGACGTGTGATGTGCTCCTGCATTCCAAGTAGTAGTGAAGTGGCTCCTCCCCGTCTGGTAGGTAGCAGTGCATGAGGTGCCCTGACAGCAGCAATGAGGACCACCTGAATCTGGATGTGGAAAAAGGGTACTAAATTTCCAACTGCCTCAGCTGCTTTGTGGCAGCGAAGGAGTTTGGCTAAGCAGCTTTGGGGGCTCCCAGCCTGGAGAAGACACCTCTTTTCAGGAGATGCTATGATCTTTTCTCAAGGAAACAGTTTCTTCCACATTCCCCACCCCTTCACGTTGAGCCACGGTGGTTTTTACCCCTGTCTCTGTGAAGTGTCCATCTCCAGTGCAGCTCTCTGAATGTCAGGAGCTATTTCAGTCCTCTCTAGGAAGAATTCCTACATCTCCCATCTGTGTCTCCACCTGATGGCTGTCTGTCATGTTGAAGTCTAACCAAGAGAGCGCTTGGAGCCTGGAGAGCAGCCTCGCCAAGCCTCCACACTGCATATAAATGCACAGCTTCACTTGCCTGCCTATAGGACTGTTGTCTGGGCACCAGAGCTCCTTTCAGATGAATTTATTCTGTTCCTGTTCTGCATCCCATCCCCATGAGCTGATTCGATGCCAGATCCCACACTGAAGGTGAAATGGTCCCCCTCCTTCTCTGAGCTTCTGCGTGGCAAGATCAGAGGGGAAAAAGCAGTCTCCTTCAGTACCTCCAGAGCCTAATCTTGATCAAAGCACCCCATGGGATATTGCAGTCTCTCAGTATCCCACAGGGTCATTGCTGGCTCTGCCTGGTGATGCAGTGATGTTCAAGGCTAGCACAGCTGCTTTCAGACCTGGAAGGGCTCGAAAGCAGAAGCAAAGCAGGCAATGGGCTGATGAAGGGAAAACCTCTATGAAAACAAATTAGAACAGGAAGCCAGACAGCAACAAACAAAACCATTGGCGGGATGCCTTCCCTCCCCATATTCCCATCCTTTGTCTCCTCAGCAGTTCCTATAGTCTTACTGTGCTTGCAAGGGAAAGGAGGAAATAAAATCTCAAAATTAACTCCTTGTTAACTAAAGAACAGAAAATACCTCCATACTTGAACATGTTCTGATGATGAATACAGTCCTGGTGGGGTTTTTTGTGTTTCCTCCTTTTTTTCTTCTTTTATTTTTTCTTGCAACTAATTCTTACAAAGAATTATAAAAATCAGGCTGGCTTGTCTGTTTAAATCCTCGTTTAAAGACAGTCACTTCAGAAAAATAAACCACCCCCGTTTTCCAAACATTGTTTTCTTAATATAATAGATGGTAATGACTCAAAATTAAACCTTCACCTTTACTATATGTGTAGTAAGAGAGAGATGGAAAGACAAGAGTACAAGGGTTGGCTCCATGTTCAAGGGAGCGGGACTTGGACACAGGAGCCCCCTTTCTCCTGCAGGCTGCCTTTTATTGGCAACAGCATAGCTATATAAATCCTCCAAACAGGCCACAACATGATGGGGGCAGCTGGGAAGGAATCTTGTCCCTCTACTCCAACTGAGCTACCTGCTTCTACCTGTTGCTTTGATAAAAGAGGACACAGTACTGCCATAACCCACATTCCCACCCAATTCCAGAAGGACTGTAAAGCAATGGTCCCTGTATCTTTTCTCAGGGTCCTAGCTAGCAGTTTGCACACCTCAAAGCAATACTTTTTAATATACTCAAATGATAAGCACTTGAAAAAGGAGGCAGATGAAACAAGCGCTTAGAGCTCCTTGCTACTGTGTCATCATGACTATGCAAATCTGCAAAAGAATTGATTGCTAAGTGGAGTAAAGGACAAGTTATAAGCATGTTGTTCTGTTTAATCGTGCAGGTGTTTTCATATACAAATATTTGTCAGCCAAACCCTGGGAAATGCTTATTCCTTAAGTCTATAAACTAGAAGAAGAAGAAAACATGACACAATTCTCAAGCAGTGGAAGCCAGGAGGAACTCCATTTTTCATTTTTAGTACAACAGTAAAGGCTTTTTTTTTCTTTTTTTCTTTTTTTTTAAAAAGTTCTTCAAGGTGATTCATAGTGTTGGTACTTAAAGAGATATATGAACTTAGGGATATCCATTTAAAAAGCCTGAGAAACTAACATCAAGGAGAGATCTCTGAACAATCCATTTAAGCAGATATGCTGCTGCATCTGGGTGGGTTTGCTTATTTATTTATTTTATGGTCAAAGTGGTATGATAATGCTGCAGGATTGGCTGAGTGCTGCTTAAAGTTTGAGCCGATGTCAGAAAGTGCCAGGCAAAATGACAGGGGAAAGTGCATCCCTTATTCATCTCATGCAATGATGCCTGTTTTGTTTGGAGCCACTGAAATGATGCAAATAGAGCTATTTTTTTTTAATGTTTCACAGCAGTCTCTTCCCACGCTCTGATGCTTGAAAGGGCACCCCACAGACAAAATTTGATTTATGCTATTTTTGATTTATATATGTGTTTTTGTTTACTTAGCTTAAGCATTTTTTTTAAATCTTTATGATTCCCTTACCCATGCAGTATCTTTGTGCTATTAGTATGTATGACAGACAAATATTTGTCTACTATATGAACCGCCATTCTGTTTAATTTCTGAAATGTTTAAAATATATCAAAGTGGTTCAACATAAAAAGCATTTTAAGAAACAACATCAACAAAACGTCAAGTTGGTTTGACCAGGAATACAATAATAGCTGTTTGTTTGCTTTGGATTTGCTTTTGTGTGTGTGTGTGTAAGTAGGAAGAGGTGTTTCAGTCACAAAAAAGTGGGGAGAAGGCAGGGCAGGGGTTCTTCTTTATCCCCTTCTATCCGTGACCCGACATTTACAGCACATACCTGAGACATTAGAGGGCAATTGTTGTATGAAGCACCCAGACTCTGGATTTCCCTTCTTCCAGGAGGACCAGGAGAAGGGCTGCTCCAAGGTGTGGGGATTGCTTGGTCTGCCCTGCTGGCACTGTGCTACTGGGGATAAGGGATAAAATATTCACTAGACTGGGCTCTGAAACCCAGGTATCTCATCTCCCTGTTGTTTCTCAAATGCCAGGCTTGAATCTCCTTCTTTTTTGCAGGGCTGGAGGGGGGGAGTATGGGGAGGGGTGGGATTGGTATCTATAGCAGCTGGAACAGCATCAACAGGAAGGGTTAAGCAAAATTCTGGCCAGAAGAATTCAGTAGCCTGTTGATGCTGGTGGTTTCCTGGAAAAATGGTCTCAGGTACCCCCCAGAAAAAGAGGAGATGGATCCTGATTCATCCAACTCTTGCATACTCAGATCTCAGGGACAGACCAAAGGGAGAACAGTGTAAGAAGGGGCATTTCTGTGGTTCCTTGGTTTGTTTCCTTTCCTTAGAGGTGGCAAAATAAAATGTGCATGTTTTATGGACTTAAGGAAGACTAGAAAAGAAGCATATCTTATCCTCAAGTCAGTCTGAAGTGATTTGGTGATAGTTCTATTCAGAAGGACATATGGACCAACTGATCAGTCAGTTACCTGCCCTGTCATATAATATCGGGGCACCAGAGAGAAAGCAGCGAGGAAAAAAACAAATCCAAAAAGTATTCAAATTACCAAGCAGACCAGCAGTGCTGTGTCTGTAATGTACCTTCTAGGGGTAAGAGGATTTCAAGGCTACACTTACAGCAAGGGGGAAAAGTTGGACCAGACCGGCTCCCAGGCAGACCCCAGGAAACAAGAAAGCAGAGCGTGCCCCCAAAAACCTCATCTTTAAAATGACATTTCCATGGAGTGTGAGGCAAAAGATATAATTTGTTCCTTCTCAACACTCTTCATAACATTGTCTATAGCAGATTAATTATTCTATGGCCACAAGATTACAGGAAACTTGGGGTGGTCGATAAAGAAAGTGTTTCAGTTATTGCTCCTTATAGGCTCCTGTTATTTTTCTTTCTTGCCAGCTCGAGGTAATATCTTGATTGCCGCCAGTTTGTTTGATGTCAGGGCCAGCACAGTGCTGGCTTGACATGTGCACTAAACACGCTGACAGCAGCTAGGAAGTTCATTGATGCTGGTATGGCAAGAAATGAATGGACTCCAGAAGCAGTAAAATGCACTCTTAGTACATCACAGTGGAGGCTTCACTTTCCCGTGAGATACTGGGCTATTACTTGTCTGTGAGACACACTTCAACACATCGTGTCAAATGGCAGAATCATGAGAAAACTTGCGAAGTATTCCCATTAAGGCTAATTGATTTTTAAATACTCTATTATCCGAAGTTGGCATCTAATTATTTCTTTCAAGATCCTGACATGTTCCTGGTAGTCGCAAGAAGCAATGATTGTTCAGGACGCAGCGCTGCGGTGGGCAGCAGAGCATCCATCTGAAAGGGAAAGACGAGGCTTTTTATATTTTTTTCTTACTGACATGTCTGAGGCTGCTGCAAGAAGAATTGCGGTGCAGTAAAAGACGTGTGAGATGAACTGATGGGAAGCTTGGGGATGTAGTCAGGCTCCAGCTGGAGTAAGACTTCTATACAGAGATCAAACTGTTCTGGCAGATAATTTATTACCTTTCTCAAACAAATCAGGTTGGCCTTAGGGTCATTAATGTTTATAGTGAAGTCCTAATTAAGCAAATATAAACCTTATGCTCAGCAGAGATCACATTAAAAAAGAAAATAATCACAAGCTCTTTCTTGTACTTGCCTCTCCCTCTGATTCTGTGATGACAATGTGAATCGGCTAATGGCAACAGAAATTAGATCGAATGTTGGAGATACATCAGGGCCAACCAGGGTTGTCATCTACAGCAAACACAGATCAAGTACAGTGAGCCGCCTGGCCCAGCTCTCCTCTGACTTGTATTTTGAGCAGTTGTTTCTGTATGTACAAGAATGGTGTGAAATGCCATTAAATCAAGAGGCTGCATTTCATATGTTCTGCAAATGACTTCCCAAGGTGCCCATGCTGTGAGACCAGTGACTGGGAGCTGCTTCCTCACCGCTGCCATGCTCCTCCGCAAGGAAACCAGCACTCGTGCCTCAAGCAGTTTGCCGCTGAGAGCTCTTTTTGGTATTAAGAAAGCGATAAAGGAAGAACAAAAGTAATCTGTGTGATGATTTGGCCCCCATATGACCATATATGTGAACGCTGCTCTAAAAACTGACAGCACACATGTTCTCTGTAGAGGGAAGGGACAAAAAAATGGCAGCTTTGTAGTGGAGGGAAGACTTCTTGCCATTAAAACACACAGAAAAATCAAAATATGTTAGCTACCTAGACCATCGCTGTAAAATATGGTCGTGTAGCTCATATTTAAACACAGAAAAAGACAAACAAACTGAAATTGCTCAGATTTTAACAATTTGCTCTTTGAGATACAACAATTTCTTCTCAATATCCTGACTTGCCACTTGTTGCTTCATACTTAATGTTCACTCATGCAGGCCAGCCAAAAATAAAGTATTTCCACAGATTAAAACTGCCTCGAACACATATGGGTTTGGTTTAGAAGAAATAGATGGAGTTTGAAACTATAACTATTTCAGGAAATGAAATACAGTTTTGGGTTTTTGTAAGGTCTTTAAATATTTTATGAAGTACCAATGTTTGCTTGTATTTTTTTAAAAAAACACCCTCTTATGTATTTTATTATGTACTTTAGTTGGAAAGACACCAAAAGGAGGGGGAGGAGGAATCTTACACCTATGTACAGAACTGGGTTTCCAACCTATATTACTATAACAGGAATATAAGGACATAACAGGGCAAATACCATTAATTTCTTGTGTTTATTTGTTACACACATTTCTTTGATTAAAAACACACAGATATTTGTTAAGAGAACGTTGCCTGGGGTAAGATGAAGTAACTGTGTAGTCTAGGTATGAAATAAATGTTCTGTAAAAGTGTCCTTTAATCTAATTGCCTAATTACCTTTGCTCTTTATCTGGAAAGACTCACAAGAAGGTGTTCAGGACAAGAGATTATGCTGGGCTGGTAGGAGCCTTTCGGATCACATGAAGGTAGGTAATGGGTAAGACCAGACCAGTTTTGGCATCCACATGCAGAGGCATACACTGTAACTACAAAACAGCATGTTCCGAGTCTGTGTTTTCTCTGGGTAGTAGTAGCGGGAACAGTGTGTTCATTTAAATTAAACCAGTTCCTTGGATAATAACAAAGTAATTAAAGAAGCCACCAAGGAAAAAGAGCCAATTTATTTGAATCATGTTCATAAAAACTACAACAAGTGCCTGAAGGTAGAAAATAATGTAGTTAAGATGGCAGATTGATGATTTTTAAAAATGCATCTTGATATTAATTTCAATTATTGTCCCTAGTCCGAGAATAATAATAGATGTGAATATTTAATTTTAGAATAGGGATGGGTCTTTCAGTTAAGTCAAATTCAGAGACAAAGCTAGCACATATGTTGTAAGTCCACTCAGTTCTAAAAACATATATTAAAATCTGCTCATTTTAATGTATTTCTATATATATTCTTTCTCTCACTGTAATTGCAAGAGATGTAGGCACTTTGCTAGATGACTTGAAATTAATATTGTCTGATCCTGTGACATGCCAAATGGAGCACAAGAAAAAGTTGCACTTGAAATCATGGGAAACCTTCTATTCTGTATAAGGTCCCCTACATTGAATTTAAGGTTCTCATGTAAATCATAACTAAAGGCCTAAACAAGGGGAAAAGGAAAGATTTGATGTCTTGCACCTCTCCACAGTTTCACTGACACTCCTTTGGTTTAGTTTTGTTGTCCATTCATTGAATCATGGATGATAAGACAGTTTTGTTGGCCAATTCTTAACAGTCTGCCTGAAGAATGGGCCATCTACAATAGCCTGACATCAAAACACAAATCAGGTTTTATCACTATTTATATTGTCTGTCAGCAGGACAAGGTGGTCTTATAGGTCTGCTCCTTCTACATATGCTATCCAACCTCTTAACATGAAGGTGAGATATTTTTGTTTAGGTAAAGCTCTGACCTTGGGAATAGTAGGCTCTCTCCCCACCAGAGCTTTATAGATTTTGGTAAAATGTTTCTTTATTATTCTGTGTTAACAGTAACAAAACGCAATTGAGGTTTGAGAGAACACTATGGTGCAAAATAACAACAGTGACAACCATTACAAGTGATAACCTGCAAGTGACCTTGTAACTCTCTCCTATATGCCTCTTTCGGGGCTCAGTCTGAATTACAACACATAACTAGTTTCCACCGATTTTTAAAAATTTTACTCACACCTGTTACAGAGGTCTCCTGTGCTCATGTGCCTGTGCAGTAGCCCCCTATGGAGATTTCCCTGGCTATCCCCAAGCTTGGTGGTCCCAGTACAACTGCGGGGATTCCCAGGCTCTAGCAAATTAGACAGCTTGCTAATTTATACTAACATTACACCCACAGGACAAGGAGTCAAAGACCTGGGGACTCATGTTATCATTATATCTCTGCTTTATCATCTAGGCAGAAATAGCTAATGCTTAATTCAGGGAGAAAATCTCAGTATTTCTAGCAGTATCCAAACTCAGTTTTTTCTCCTCAGTAATCTGCCTTGAATACATCATTTCAGTTCATCTGCCACCTACCATCAAACCTGGTATTCTAAAGCAAGCTCATAGAGAACCCACTTACAAGTTTATTCATGTTAATCTAGGGTCACAGGCAGTACAGACACAGGCCAGGGCAGGGAGCTGAATCTGTCTCACTGGCACTGATGGATGACTGGCACAGAAGGTCTGTTGCTGTCAACCGATACAAGGGAGAAATCCATTCTTATTCTCCTTAATATCTTTGCAGTATTTGGCACTGTTGACCTTATGTCAAGTCTGACAGGTAGCATGAATCCAAAGTAAGTCTTCAACTAGACAAAGACCCATTCTTTCTCTAGTCCCGTCCCTTTCAACATCTACATGCATCCAGCTACTAAGTGAACTGGATTTAAAAGCCAGCGATATACAGATGGCACAGAACTGTACTTCTTCCATACATACAAATTCTTTGTTATCACTGAGGCTTCTGAGTGCTTGGATATGGTCCAGTGCCTTGCTTTTCTAGAATAACGACACACTCTGCAGTAAGAATAACTTATTGCCACGCAGGAGACAAAGCTCATCCATGCAGCAGAAAGCCAGGCACAAATATTCTTTTAGCTGTGGAAAATTCTTTTAGGGTTCTGGTTACAAATCCAAAAAGAAAAATAAAATAGCTTAGTGTAAAATAGTACAAAGCAGCTATTGGAAGGATACATGCAGTAATTGTTGAGGATAAAAGAGGACATAGCTCTACTGTCTTGAATATTTAGGGCAGAAATGGATGCTTCGCTATCACATTTGGATTTCATTAAGGACAGTAGGCAGAAATTTCACACACGCTCAAACAGAGAAATCCGAATCTAAATACTTTCACCCTATTGCAAATCATACTCTGATGAACTGCTTTACTACACTCCACTACTAAGTGTTGTATACTGATTGATGACAGATAAAAGCTGGCCCAAAAAACTCATCTGGCTGCCCACAAAAAAGGCAGTGAACATTTCATAATAAGCGCTGTCTTGCATCATACAGGTTTTAATCCTAAAGAGCAAGCAAAGAAGAATTGCTCTGGGTCACTGCTACTCTGTCTTTACCTTCCTGCGTTTTAAACCACAGCTGTCCCACAGAGAGCAAAACCCAGTGTCAGATTTGCTGTCTAACCTTGATCCGGCTCTGTTCAGGCCCAGGATTAGTTTAACAGTTGAACTGAAGTTAAACAGGTGAAGTTCTTTGTCCTTAACCCTGGCACGCACTAGGTATGAACCAGTGTCTACAGAGCTTTGAGCACAGGGCACAATGCACACTTCTGCAAAGTTTTGCTCTTTGGCACATAATTAATTCTGGGTCAATTTTGACCTATAAGGCCCACCCTGCTTTGAATCCTGTATATATTAATAAGCTCATTGCATTTTAACTTGGCAGATACAGAATCTAAAGAGACAAGACTTGATGTGTACATTTGGCTGGGGGTGAATGCACATGGGATGGGCTTGCAACTGTGCAACTGCCAGCTAACCATCTGGTATGATCTGTAAGTGAGGGTGATGTCAAAGTGCACCCTCCTTGCCGGGTCCTCTGGAAATTCGCACCTGCGTCTCAGTACAGGACAACTTCAAGAAAGATAGTTTCATTATCTAGAACTAGTTTCTCATCCCCTGCTTAACAGAGGCCAGGTCTGTTGTTTCTCAAGACCAGTTTTAAGACCCATTTTCTTTCCCTCAGGCGTTATTTTTTCCTTTTTTTCAGTGGAGATTCTTGTGACAGACAAAGGCTTTTTTGCGTTGATGAAGCAGGTTTGGCTACACTGGCTACCACAGGATTAGCATCTGTCTAGCAACAGGGATGCACTGTGTCATGTCTCAAGGACAGCTGTAGAAAGAGTACTTTGTACAGAGATTTTATACACCTCTGTTAAAGAGTGTAACCTTCTGTATGTGCAGTCCTTACATACATAGGGTGAATAGTGTCCCTTTGTTGAAGTATTTCTGTAACTCTCTTTCTCTCACCTCTGCTACCTAATGGTTCTGCTGTTTTTCAGGCTCTCTATATCCATCCAAGTGAGACGGGATTTCCTGTAAAACTAACACCTCTGGAGCTGTCTTTTTTTTTTTCAGTGGGGCAATTTATTTACTTATTTTAAAACATTCCCTTCGTGAAGCCCTTACACAGGGACTATCATTAAAGTTCCTGCTACCTTTGGCAGGAGGTGGGTTTTACAAGTATGAAGAACCCCATGAAAAGACAGTCTCTTTTCCAAAAATTGCATCTAGCTGAGGATTCCAAGTTTTCTGAAAGCCTTGCTGTTCCCTCACACTCTGTGAGCCTTTTCTTCATTGCCAGTATCATTCATAGACTTTTAAGGGAATGATAAGGGTGACTATGCTAGTCAAGGTATGGGGGCCCTAGGGGCACCAGCAGCCCTTCCTGGCCCTGCCCAGCCTCCCCTGGGGTCTTCCCCACCCCTGACCATGGCCCAGGACCCCATTTCAGCTCAGCCCAGGGCTGCCAGCCCCTGCCCTGTGCCGTGTTGCAGCTCTGCCCTGCCCAACCCTGCCTCCCGTTGTTCTGCCTTACAGCTGATTTTTGTAAGATACCCCTTAGAAATCAATTCAGTTTTAACCTTGCTGATACAAGGCCGAATGTTCTCATTATTCACAAATATTTCCAGTTCTCTTCTAGAAAGAAAAAAATCATGCTGCTATATACTTGGTTTTGTACTACTGCTGGTTACAAGATTTGTAGACTAACTGTACTTCGTGATAGGTAAAATCAGGTAAAACACAATGAAGACTTCAATTTCATGTGCAGTTTTTAGGATGTTCAAAACAGGATGGAGAATTATATGGATAATATACTGTAATACAAATCAACGTTTGCTTCAGAATGCTTCTTCCCTACATGAGCTTTCTCTTCTTATATGGGGTGCAGCAGGCCTAGCATGGACATAGAAAACACAGACAATACAGATATCACAGCTAGTTCAATCTCCAGTGTTAACACCTTTTGTGTTGTTCTGTTACACTGTACTTCTGAAACAATATAAAATCTCAGGTATTAAGTCAGTCTCTCATTTTAGGGTGTTGGATAAGAGTTCTGCAGAATAGAGTTCTGCATTCACCTTTTGCAGAGGTTGTTTCACCTTCATTGCCACATGTGGGATACTCAACAACACAATCGTACACTTGATTCTGTATTCCTCGACACTCAGTGAAATCTCATTTCCAGAAATATATGTGTACTGATTGTTTTGGGTCTCCGTTAACAGGAGTACATGGCTTTTCAGGACAGGAGAAATAAACAGCAACCATACCAGGTGACCACAAGGAATACTACCCTAACCTTTGATTTGCAAGCCTTTGCCAGTAGTGTTATTTCCACTTAACTACTATCCAGCTCTGGTATTAATTTAAGAATGTTCAGATTATTTGCTTACAATAATTTATCATTTAAACCATACAGAAACCTTTTTGTTTCTATTATTGTACACGTTTTTGTCATCTTCCTTGCCATGATTCAGACTATTCAGATTACAAAACAGCCATCGATAGCTGACAAAATAATGAATATAACATACAATCATTGCATGCAGTAAATAAATAATAGCTGATAACAACTAATAAAAATAATAATATAATAAATGATTAGCCCAGAGTTTGTGTGGAACAAACTCACATTTCAGGTCCAACAACTTTGCATTTCTCTTTGATAGTTCAGCAACTCTATGTGCCAGTGTCTGTAATTAAAAATCAGGAATTGTACTGGGCTGCAACTTGGTTATGCCTGTGCTATGAACTGCAGATAGTGTTGTGAGGTATTGAACTGGTTGTCACTTTCTGGGACAAAGTAGTGGAACGATGTAACAAGAAACCTCATCGATAGGGAAATACCATGGGATTAAATGCTACCAAACTGTTTCACACTCACAGCTATTACCAATTCCATCTGAAGATACAGATTATACAATGCTTTCTGCTCTGCACAGTGTCTCATAAGACTGATAATCATATTTGGTAAAGTTTGAAACACAGGTTAAGTGAGAATGGATGCCCTTCTGTGCCCTTCAGGAGAAAGTGCCTGGGACTCAGACCCATTGCTAACATTACCAATATGCATGATTGAGAGACACACAGGTTATTTATAGATGCAAGAAAGCAGAATTTTCAGCTTGGAGGTAATTCATACACTTCAAAGCATGTTTCAGAACTAAATATTTAAATTCATTTTTCCCTAGAGAAAAAGAAAAGAAACTTGATAAATTTTCCCTGTGGAAATTTTGATTTTGCAGACATTGCTTTTCTGTCACAAAACATTTTCTTGAAAAAAACTCTTGAACTGCTCTGGGTGCTCACATGAAAGTAAGGAAGAGAATATGTATTTGTTTAAGTATTTCATATGAATGGACACACAGCTTTTGACTCTTTTTCAAGAATAGAACAATTCACTTTCAAGGGCATTTATTTCTTTGCATACAAAGTCTGAAAACAATCTAATCCTCTATATTTTTTTCACAGAATATTTTTTTTCAACTTTAAATATGAAAGTTGCTTTTCAAAAGCAAACAGTCTGTGAGATAACTAACTGCAAAAAAACTTTCAGCATTGTTCAGTGCAGTAATGTGGGAATGAGGAATTACCAGGGCATAGCTGATAAATTCTGTTGTTGAGTATTTTGTAATAGGGAAAACATATCAGGTTTCCCTTCATATAGGGTTAACACTGTGTGAATGAATCCCTAGAATAAAGTGTAGCTGATTTCACTTTATTGCAAAATGTTTTAACTTTTGTCATCTGTTGATTTTTCCATTGGCCATGTGCAGTAAGTTTTTTCAGCTGTTTCACATCCTTCACCAGAACACAATTTTTTTAAAGGACTGAAAATAGTGGCTTTTCCCTGTGACAGTAAAAACCACATCTATTAACCTACAGCAACTAAATCACTCTTTCAAAGAATGTGGCCAGAATTTAGTAACATGAAGAACCCCTGCCAAGGAAAATTCAATGGAAATGGAATGAAAATATCTGATGTTAACAAATATGGACACTCTCACAGTACTACTTTATCTGTTTTGGAGAGACTATGTAAGGCAACTGGCTGCCCTGACTTTACCACTGACCTGATGAACAACCTTGAAGTAGGTGCCTTGACCTCTCTCCACCTTTGTTTCCTCTGCCAATCTTTGTCTGTCTGGCTTGCTTAAATTATTCCCATTTTGTCTTTTGTGTTTGTATAGCATCTTTTACACAGTCAAGTTCTGCTCATGGTCAGAGCTACCTGATGAAACCAATCTATACTTAATGAGGATAACAGTTGTTGCACAGAGATGCCAAAAATTTAGTTCCTCCTCTTAAGAGATGCAGTCTGTGCAATGCAGGTGAACCTTAAAAATGGCAATTACCATTATTAAAATGTTAATCTTCCTTTTGGGTGGGAAATCATGCAGAGGAGCAACAACTCTGTGGGAATTGCTCTGAAGTCTACAGACATTATAGCTTGTTGGTATGGTCTGTGCTATGGATTTTCATAGAATCGTAGAATTGTTTAGGTTAGAAAAAACCCTTCAGATCAAGTCCAACTGTTAACCTAGCACTGCCAAGTCCACCACTAAACCATGTCCCTAAGCACCACATCTACACGTCTTTTAAATACCTCTAGGGATGCTGACTCAACCACTTCCCTGGGAAGCCTGTTCCAATGCTTGATAACACTTTCCTTGAAGAAATTTTTCCTAGTACCCAATCTAAACCTCCCCTGGTGCAACTTGAGGCCATTTCCTCTTGTCCTATCACTTGTTGCTTGCGAGAAGAGACCAACACCCACCTCGCTACAACCTCCTTCCAGGTAGTTGTAGAGAGCAATAAGGTCTCCCCTGAGCCTCCTTTTCTCCAGGCTAAACAATCCCAGTTCCCTCAGCCATTCCTCATAAGACTTTTGCCCCAGTTTGAGTCTAACTTTGCCTCCTAATTCACCTACCATGCACATAGTTGATCTCCTAAAGCCAGGCTGCGCACCCTGATGTTCAAAGTTTGCAGCCATTTGTGGAAGGAGAGTCCAAGGAGATGTGGTTCACTGTTGTGCTCTGATTTGTTTGAATGGGGTATCAAGTCATAGCTGACTGGATGCTTATGAGGTTTATTGCAATGCCCTGTTGACTACTTTTGCCTGTTCCTAGAGAGCAGCCTAGGAAAGAGGAATGGGTGCCTGCCACCTCTCAGGAGTCAAGGCAAGGCAGAGCACACAGGCAGTAGGCTTCAGTCTTTGGAGGAATGTCGGGCTGTTCATTGCCACATCCCAGTTGAGACCAGCACTGGCTGTGGAGGGCACTTCTTCCACTCCATCTGTATCTGCTGTCAAAGAGGTTACTTTAGTTCCCTGCAAGAATGGAGCAATGTCAGAGGAGCTCTCTGCCTGAACAAAGAGACAATCATTGCCTCTCACCTTTACTACATCTTCCCTGTGTGAGTCATTCTCCATTTAAGATAAACTGACTGACAGCAGCAGTTTCGGTGGAGGCCTGGTGATTGCTAGGGCATGATGCCTCTCAGAGGAGACCAGCAGAGCATATCAGGACTGTTCACACACGGAGACCCTGGGCTTGGTTGAGGGGTGGTCTTTTTGAGTGATTCCTGCTCTGGTGAGACCGACCCATGTTTGAAAATTTGCAGTGTCAAACTTTTACAGACTGGAGAACTGCAGTGCAGCATATGCAGAGAGCATGAGAGCATGTTCCTGTTGTGCCCACAGACTTGCAGAGCATGGCTCAAGTTTTGCCAGTCTCACACTCACAGACTCAAAGTAAAGACTGACTCCTTGAGCCTTCTGTCAATCCTGCTTCCTGACACAGGACACAGAATAAACTACCTCCATGCTCTGTGACTTTTTAACGATCTCAGCCTTTCTCCCATCTAAGATGGGTTTCTTGAAAACCTTTCAACAGCATGTGACATTATAATGGAATGGATTTTTTTTGTCAAACTATTTTTTTTAATTGGGCATACTGTGAAGTAGATTTGTATTTGCTTTTGAATTGTGGCTTTCTCAAATCTAAATGTATGAGAAATTAAAACGTTGCTTATCAAAAAAAGGAATCATTTCAATGCAATGCAAATACTCTGAGTTCATCTGCAAAAGAATTGTGCAGCCAGAAGACTTGGGTATCATTCTTTGAGGCCCGTAACCCATGCCACAGGCACAAGGTGACAGAAAATTTACTAAGCAGCTGCACAGTAAGGCAAGTCCTCTACAGTGTTTCCATGTGCCTGCTAGCACATATAAAAATTAGCTGGGCCAAATGATACAGGTTAGAGCAAGACTTACTGGATGTTCAGTGAGTCAGTCTACCTCTTGGGAATGCTGTCCACGAGATACCCAGGGCTGAAAAGCCATTTGCACTTGTGCAGTTTCCCCGGAGCGATAGCAGGATATACATGATAACTCAGTTTGCCAACTTGTTACTGGTGAAGCTTCAAGCTGCTCTCATTTCTTGCCTTCCTTTCAGTTCTGGTTACTCTGATGTCTATGGGAAGCATCACAGCTGACATCTGGAAGTGCTGAGTGAACAAACTGGGCAGAAACAGCAGGAAAATGGGAGCAATGGAAGGAGTCTCTGTCCTGAACCAGCAGCCTTCTAAGAGCTTCCTTTGAGCTCATCAGGTGTACAGCCTGAAGGGGCATTAGATTATCTCATTGGATCTCCCATGTAACATGGTCTATTAACACTTACCCAGTTACCCTTACACTGAGGGTTGACTAACATTTGTGAAAGGATGTCTAATCAGGCACCTCCCAGGCATCCAGTGTTGACTAAGCTTCCAAGAGACAGAAGCTCTACCGTGGTAGTTTGATCATTCACAGTGTTAAATGTTAGTTAATTTGTATTATCAATATGCGTGACTTCAGCAATTATTTTCTGTTAGATTAAATGGGGACTTCAAGGTTGTTTGGGATTCACTAGCCAATCATCTCTCTACTCTCCATGCCGTTTCTCAGTCTATGTCTTACTAAGGAATCCGAATGAGTCATGTGTCTTTGTAACACATCTTCTCTAGCCTTCACATAATGTTTAAGACTTTTTTCAAACTCTAAATTTCCAATTTAAAACTGTGTGCACAGGACCTGAACACATTGTCCCATCATTAATCTTTTCAATGTGCTGAGAGATATCACCTCTTGGGCCCATCTAGTTACAAAGCTGAAACTAGCTTCCTCATGGCATTGCATTGGAAGCTCTTGTTGAATTTCTTGTCCTTTCTTACCCTTGAATCCTTTTCTGAGTCCCTAGTTTCCAAGATGTCATCTCTCATCCTGCAGATGTATACTTCTTACTTCTTAAATGTAAAGAGGCTGTAAAACAGTGGATTCAAATAAGTAGTCCAGATCAATATGAGTGACTTATTCTTATCATCAAATGAACTACATAAGAAATGCCTACTTTGGAGTATCAGAGAAGAGAAAAATCTTCATTGCATAAGTCCACACGTAATCAAAACACTGAAACACAAATATTTGTAGATATTTGTTCAGGGACTAACCACAACCTTAGCTGGCATCTTATCTCTGGATTTCCACGGAGGTGTGGAGGTGGTCCATAAGTATGTGGAACATTGCAAAGCCTGAGTAATTAGAAATTTAAAGGACTCTCTGCCTAAAAGCATAACCTCTTTTGTATATATTGCATAGTTTATGCATGAAAAATAGATAAGATTTTGTTGATTTTCAAGCTATACATTTTCTTCCCACTTCTCCCCCTCCCTGATTTGATCATATTTACTGAAGTGACACATGAACATTTCCCCATTGTGACAGCCATGGTTGAAACATGCAAATCCAAGGAGTTGTTCCAGAGAAAGGGAAATGGAACATTACTTTAAAAAAAACCCAGACATCCCAGAAAGCAGTCAAATATTTATGCAAAATGAGCGTAGCTTTATACACTGGCACTGAACAACACAATGCTCTGTCTCACACAATACTGTCATTCATGTGCGTACATACTGCCACAGGCAAAAGTCCCACACAATGTATTTTTATACAATTGCTAGCATATTTCATTACAAGTTGTTTTTTTTATTCCCTTATGCAGGGGATTCTCTTGATAGAGACATTCTGTCTCCCCAGAGTTTCCTAAAAGGAAGGAGAGCTGCAGTTTAGAATATAGGGAAAATTATGGAATAAAACATTAAATTTCAGTTGTAAATAGCATTAGCAAAGAATATTGTTATAGCAATAACAAAGGAGATGGAAAGAAACTTTTTCTTCCCTTAAGAGAATTCAGAGCATACTGAGTTATATTTTGTGTTCTCACAGCTATAATGTAAGCCATTAGAAATACAATGCAAAGTAGACAGAATTGCTAGTTTTAAATTTATGATACACAGCACATTAGGATCTTGAAACCTGTTAGTGTAAATAAGAACTGGAGCAAACCTGTGCAGCTGAAGCACAGAGCAGAATGACCATCAACCTCTCTACCTCAAGAAGCAAATACCTAAATTCATCCTACCTATCCAAGCAGCAAATGATAGGATGAGAGGAAATGGCCTCAAGTTGCACCAGGGGAGGTTTAGATTGGGTACTAGGAAAAATTTCTTCACCAAAAGGATTGTCAAGCATTGGAACAGGCTGCCCAGGGAAGTGGTTGAGTCAGCATCCCTAGAGGTATTTAAAAGACATGTAGATGTGGTGCTTAGGGACATGGTTTAGTGGTGGACTTGGCAGTGCTAGGTTAACAGTTGGACTTGATGATCTGAAGGGTCTTTTCCAACCTAAACAATTCTACGATTCTACTTCAAAAGAATATGAAAAGGCAAATTTCCAAAGACTGAAAATTTGGGGATGGCTAAAGAAAAGCATACGAGATGCTTCACTTCAGTTATCTTGCATGTAGTTGTGATGCAGAAGCCATGGGTGAACATATAGTAGTGATACACGAGTTGAATCCTGGACTATGGACCTTCTATTAAACTGAAGCCCTGTGCACGTCACAGGCAGCCTTTCGAGGGCAGTGGTAGTGCCTGGCCTCACTGCTCCTCGCTCCAGCACTTGGAAGGCCTGTGAGTGAGGAAGGACTCAGATATGCCAGAAAATTATTTGGGTCTTCCTGTTCTACTCTCCCAAACTGGACTGATGTTCTTCACTCAGCATATGCAAGAATTGCAAAATATGGAAGCATTGCGTGGTTCTTTCCTGTATGGATAGACCAGTATTTTCTTGTGCACAAAAAAATGAAATAAACTAAAATAAAATAAATCCTCTGTGGAAACATCTAGTGAGGACCCAGCTGTTTGCTCTTCTTTGAGATACCAGAGACAATGAAATGATGAAATCTACACACAAGACAGAGTGTGTATCATGAATGAATAAAACATTTTTTTAATTCCTCTGTGGGGGCTTTTCTGTGAAATCCAGGTGTCCTTTCCATTTAAACTCTCAGAAGAGGAAAAAATTATACTATTCATTATCCCAGGCACAGCATTTGCATAGAACACTCTTCACACAGTGGCTCCTGTCAAAATATCCGTCACTCTGCAACATCAGTTCTCTGGCCACCGTGCACCACTTGTGACACCTTGACATGCTTTTCCTACATCCACTACACTCCAGCATGCTAAACATCCTATACCACACATCCCCTTCACCTTTGCAGGATGGTTAAGGATTTTATTCCTTCCACTCCTTCGCCAAGCAGCCATCTCATCCTGCTTAAAACCCCTAAATCTGTATGAAAACTTCAGGCCTTTATTAGAAGGGACACTGAATGATTTGCAAGTGGGATCACTTTATAGGTGTTTTTTTGTTAGATCAATTTTATGTGACATTTTTCCTGGTGGTTCACAGATACTCTTTTTGGGGGGAGCCAGTTTATTTTGTTAAATTACAGGGTCTTCACATAGATTTGAGTTTCATTATGAAGCATGGCGTAGGTAGAGTTTAAACAAGCCTGCTCCTGTAACTTCATACCATTTAAATGCACTCCTCCATTTTAATATCCTCTTAAATCATTTATGTATACATCACTATTGAACATACCATACTTTACATTCCACATGTAGCGAAACAGGACAATTACAAGAATGCAAGCTAATTAAAGCTACAGGGTAAAACTCTGACCCCATTGAAGTCAAAGGGAGTTTTGCATCTTGCTTCAATAGAGTAAGCCTTTCACCCCGAGGCCCTTTCTGTCCCCCTAAGCTTCCCCGGCTGTTTGTGCAAAGAGTCCTGGAGAATATCAGGTCTCAGAGAGCCAATTAGCCAGAGACAGCAGTACAACAAAGCTTCCCCCTGCCGATATGGAGCGGACGGCCCTTTGCCTTCAGGAAACAGGTCCAAGCTGGGGTGGGGCTGTGGCTTCACGTGGCAGCCCCACCATGGGTATAAGGTAAAGGCGGAGGAGCTGCTCTGCGGGCACAAGGATGCCATGGAGGTGAAGCTACATGAAAGTAATTGAAGGTGAGGGGAAAGGGCCTGAAGCTGTGTTAAAAGGGCAAGTGGTCTGAGCACTTGAAAGCCAAATGTTTCCCTAACTGCTATTTAAAATGACTGCTCCTGACCAGGGGTGCCCAACTTTCCCCACTGGGTGGGCTACACAGTTCCCTCCAGTTGCCGCCGAAGGGCAGTACGTGGTGGCGCATCCCCTGGGAAGGACCAGATGTCCTCCACAGGCAGACCATATGTGACCTTTTGCTTTTATTTTCTACTTTCCCAGGGGCTCCTCAGCACAGGACAGAGAGTAGTTTGCCGACTGGAGGAATTACTCCAGTAGTGGCAACCCATTCCTAGTCGCTCTGTGTCCCATGGGCTCCCTTGGCCTCTCCCATAACATTCGAACAGAATGTGCACTTTCCACCTAACAGGAAACAGGGTCCCAGGCAGGGCTGGAGCCGTGGGCTGACTCCTTTCCACCTCTGCCTGCCAGAAATGAGACGCCACGTGAGCTCTCTAATCACCAACGCCACTGGCCCATAGTCTGTGAAGTTTTAAAATGTGACCTGAGGAGATAGGTGCTCATATGTTCAAAATGCCCAAGGTGATTGCTTCTCAGAGGATGGTGGATTGGTCTTAGTAGCCCAGTGGGGTTAGTTGTTCCAAGTGTAAAATCAGTTTTTGAAGAGTGGAAGTCCATTCTTGATCTGAAATACTGAGTGAAGACTGGACTTTTCCTTGACACATTTTGTTTCAATGGATAACAGTTTTTGGCATGATCTTGCCTTACTATTGGATTGTACATTACAGATCAGAGAGACACTGACAAAATGGAAGGATCATAAGATAATTACCACCTGTTGAAAGGTGCCTTGTGGGTGAAGATATTCATGCTCATAGAATAGTGCACTGGGGCTATTGTTCTTGGACAAGGGTAACACTTACTGTGAAACTGAACCTAGAGAAGAAAAAGGATCCTTGAATTTCATATTAGATCAAGGCTTTTTGGAGGTTTTTGAGGTTCTTAAGCCTTATGAAAACCTGAATCAGACATTGTTCACCTTCCA
Organism: Pelecanus crispus; assembly: GCF_030463565.1. Classification (NCBI taxonomy): domain Eukaryota; kingdom Metazoa; phylum Chordata; class Aves; order Pelecaniformes; family Pelecanidae; genus Pelecanus; species Pelecanus crispus. The sequence continues at coordinate 148,148,649 of NC_134644.1, read as the reverse complement.
AATGACAATGCCATTGCCTGAAGGCCTCCTTGGTGCCTGAAGTTCCTTGCTATTTTCATACGTCACTTTTTGCTATGGGAATTGAATGTGAACAAACAGTGTTCATTTTGGGATTCTTGTGTTGCAAAAGGTCAGGTCCAATTCTATAATTCTATGTATTCCTCTTTACAAAGAAGTGTTTTGTTCAATCTGGACTCAGAAAGATAATGAAACCTCTTTAAACTGGTTAAAGGCGGACATGGATTCATTTATCCAGTCAATTTTGTTGTTTTTTGAAGAATAGTGAAGCACTGCCTTTGAAAAATCTTTGCTGAATTGCCTTGAGGAACCTTTGTGAAATCAAAATCAATGTACTTGTGAATACTTAAAAGAGCTGTCCATGCCATGATGGCACATACTTTTTTTGTCTATGTACTGCATTCATTGAAGAGGATGACATAGAAAAGGAGCTCCACTGTATTCTTATCAAACATTTTGGGTTCTTTTTTTTCTGAAATGCTTTAGCGACATAGGGGTATGTTAGTCAGAAAGAAGTTCAGATCAAGAAAAATAAAGTTATCAAAAATCATGACCACAGGCTTATCTATCCCTGACAGTGTTATTGATGAAATGCTGGAGCATGCAGGAGCATTGGATAAACTGGAAAGAAATAACTGTAGTCTCATCCATATCAAGTGTGAAACGGTTGTCTAATGATCCCCTCACAAGTACAGACCAAATCATGAGATTACATACACATACCTTCTATTAATTTGTTTTCTAGTGACTTACTATCTAGAAACAATAATACACTGTTTTTTAATGGTGATCTGTTTTGGGACACAGTAACCATCTATGAAGAGTAAGAATTACTTTTTCTTCTAGACAAGCACAACTGGGACATCATCAGGAGACCATGACAGATAGGCAGAGGTCTCTTCCAGGTATTCCAACCACAGCCCTCATTCCTGGTTTGTACAGGGAATAAGGCTTTATAAAAGGGATTTGAGGTGCATGATAGTGAAGAGATTTTTAGCCATCAGGGAAGAATATGTTATTGTTTTTCCTATCAAAGTCACTGATTAGCTCTTGATATTCTTGGGCATCTGAGGTGCAGGGCTCAGTGAAATTGCAATCATCATCAGCAGCAATGGGTTCAACTGAGCGTAACTATAGGCAGAAACTCTTAGGCCAGACTCAGTGACCTTCCACAAACATCAGGGCCATGCAATATACATCATGGAATGGTCTTTTGTAATAACAAAGTATGATGCATTGAACTGCGTCATTTCTTGCCAATCTTGACTTCTGTCATGTGGGTGCTCTAGTTTATGGGAATGCTTTGGGTTGGAAGGGACCTTTAGAGGTCACCTAGCCCAACCCCCCTGCAGTGAGCAGGGACAGCTTTAACCAGATCAGGGTGCTCAGAGCTCCAGCCAACCTGACCTTCAATGTTGCCAGGGATGGGGCCTCCACTGCCTCTCTGGGCAACCTGTTCCAGTGCCTCACCACCCTCATTGTAAAAAATCTCTTCATTATACCTGGTCTAAATCTCCCCTCCTTTAGTTTAAAACAATTACTCCTTGTTCTCTGTACAACAGGCCTTGCTAAAAAGATTGTCCCTATCTTTCCTATAGGCCCCCTCTAAGTACTGAAAGGCTGCAATAAGGTCTCCTCGCAGCCTTCTCTTCTCCAGGCTGAACAACCCCAACTCCCTCAGCCTGGCCTCACAGGAGAGGTGCTCCAGCCCTCACATCATTTTGGTGGCCCTCTTCTGGACCTGCTCCAACAGGTCCATGTCCTTCTTGTGCTGAGGGCCCCAGAGCTGGACGCAGTGCTCCAGCTGAGGTCTCACCAGAGCAGAGCAGAGGGGCAGTGTAAATGTAGGCCATATTTTACAGCAGCTCCAGACAAGAGGAATTTGGAGGTGTTCATGGATCCAGCATGGCACCAGCTAGAGGCATTCTGGAAGAAGACCTTTGTCTGAAATGCTCATGCTAGGAGCGTGGCTTTCCTAAAGCCTATCCCTCTGGGGTATGTCTCAGGTTTTTATTCACTGCATTTTGGGCAGATGAAAGAAAAAACGAGTTACTCCCCATGCTGTAGGCAGTATCCCTTCCACTGTCAGTGGTGTGGCAGGCATTTTCAATCTGAGGCTGTTCTGTGATCATCTACCTTGTGACAAATAAGTGGAAGTAGGTACAAGGAGGTGTCTCACATGCTAAACAGGAAAAGGGGAGCCTGAGGACAGCGGCACAGAGTGTGCTAAAAAGGTACCCATTAGTGTCTGCTGTACATTTATAAGTCCCTGAGGTTGGATGGATGGATGCACTGTATTACAGGGACTGATAAGGAAAACGTAGTAGATTGGTCAAAATCCAAGTCCTTTGTTATAGAGTCATTCGAAGTCAGTGGGTCGGTCTGCCGGAAGCATGTGGCGAATGTACAGTGCAAACATTCATTGTTCATAGTCTGTGACTCCTCTGTCATCACTTTCCATGTGGAATCTCACTACTATCAGTTGTGTTCTACCCTTCCGAAAGTTACCTTCAAAATAAGAGTTATTATACCATATTGCATTAAGATATCGGCTTGATAAATAAAATGGTGTTATTTCTCTATGCCTTTGCTGCTTCCTTTCTACTTCCTCCTCTGCTCTGACATAAGCATGGAAATCACTGTTGTTGCAAGGTTGTAAAGCCTTCAAACATGTGACTACATTTTGTCCTTGTAACATGACAGCTATACTAACATGTGGTGCTTGATTAAGCAATGCTATCAGCATCTCATTTTGCATACCTTGTTGGTGGCTTTTTTACTGAATGTCTGAAATATAATAGATAGAGTTATGTCCTTGGAAATGTAAAATAGTCTTTCCTTTCTCACATATTTTACATTTTTCTGATGAACACCACCCAAACCTTAGTCTCCTTGACTGTTGAAAGGGTTGATTTGCATCATTGGCTAAGGATGGTTCTGATGCCCAGACAGCCACCTCCAAAAGGCTTGTCTTCTCCACTCGTTGTACGTATTGTAATGAAGTGCTCTGGAGTAATCTAAATTATGTAAATACTCTTTCCTATCAACTATGCTTCTCATATATTCCCTTAGAGCAAGATTAAAACAGTGTAGGAAGTGTGCTTGATATTCCCTCTAAAATGCTATGCACTTAAACTGTACTTTTTCATGGCTTTTCTACTGGAATTTATTAGGTAAAGCAGAATTAACCTTGTCAGTCACCAAGTCAGCTTCCATGACACAGAGTGTTGTAACTAAGAATACAGAAATAACAAGAGAGTCCCAATGCAGTCACCCTCCACTGATACCTGCATAGAGCATATAAAGTGCTTTGGGGTGCTCTGAGAAGATAGACCCAATATAAATGTAAAGTAATAGTTAGCAAAGAAAAGCCTTTTTGCCTGGAAGTCAAGGACAAGGGAAAGCATTTGCAGGCAAACAAAAGGTTTTATGTCCAAAACCATGGATGGTGGAAGAAGCTCTGCACAGACCTCAGACACAGAAACATTGAGCTGCTAACTGGAGTGTGTGGTGTGAGCAGAAGTTTAGGTGAAGGAAACAGGCTGCTTTAGCATGAGAGAGAGGAAAAGTGGGTGACCAGAAAAAAGGAGTGAATTAGAAGAGAGAGAGCACGTGCAGAGTGGTGCAAAAAACAGTCTGTGTGGTGGCAAACCAGCATGAACCCCAGAGAACGGTTGCCAGATCCTCCTGTTCTGGCTAATTTAGTCTGGTAAAGGCAGATGATAAATGGGAGCAAGGCGACCATGTGCTTTTGAAAACATGATGTCTACCTTTATGCTGATGTAAAGCCCTAGGAACATCCTCTGGGTTAGAAAATGAAAACATTCTATCTTTGTATGTACCTTATCTCACCCCCTCTCAGCTGTCTCAAAATCCTGAGCCAAGGCCCAGTCGTTATTCCAATGGACTGTTCCCAGGCAGAGGGCAGGATAAACACAAAACACAACACTCGGGCTGCTTCTGCTGATGCTCTGGGAGCAGGGACAGGTGGGGAAGGACTTGCTTCTTCTCAGACTGAGGAAATCAGAAAAAAGGGGAAGAATAAGGGGAAGTATCATCAAGTGTGAACTGCTGAACAATACTGTTTGATACGAGTATGTCACAGGGTGCAAGGGGCACTGTGTTAGAGACACCCAAGCAGCCTAGTCCATGTTATATGTCCATGTTAAACGCTCTCTATAACTACCTGAAAGGAGGTTGTAGTGAGGTGGGTGTTGGTCTCTTCTCCCAAGTAGCTAGCGATAGGACAAGAGGAAATGGGCTTAAGCTGCGCCAGGGGAGGTTTAGACTGGAAATTAGGAAAAATTTCTTTACGGAAAGGGTGGTCAGGCATTGGAACAGGCTGCCCAGAGAGGTGGTGGAGTCACCATCCCTGGAGGCGTTTAAAAAACGGGTAGATGTGGCACTTCGGGATATGGTTTAGTCTGGTCTACCCTTGATTAGTCTAGAGTGGGCTTGGTAGTGTAGGTTAATGGTTGGACTGGATGATCTTAAAGGTCTTTTCCAACCTAGATGATTCTATGATTCTATGATTCTATGATTCTATGATTCTATGTTGCTATTGAACAGTCTGCACGGATACCAGCTGAGATAACAAATCAGAAATGCCGTCCCATGGTTGGCTTGTGATTGCTGACATGGTGCCAGGCCTACCATTGCATCTGGCACTAGTTCAGGAACCTCTGCATCACACCCTGTTGCATGGTGAAGACAGGACTATGGCCCACTGGTTACCAGTAGCTCTAGCAGTACAGTTCAGTGATACATTTGCTTTAGAAACCCAGCTGAGTTCCTCACTAGTTGGGCTGTTCATAGAGTAACTTGCTGAAAACTACTGCAGCATACTTAAGAGAGAAGGCAGAACCTCTGAAACAAGAGCTGAGGTTTTTGCATTTTTTAAAAGCAAGCAAACAACAATTTCCAAAACTGTAGGGGTTTTAACATTATCAAACTTTCTTCTCCATTCCAGACTTAGTGTTTCCAATTGACTGTGTTCCTGCTTGGTAGCTCTAAAAAAAAATATGCCCCTTAGGCTTTGCAAAACTCACAGACTCTTGTCACCTAGTATAGAACTCTGTTGTGACAGGATATCCCCCAAATTGGAGATAAAGTGTGACGCTATATCCATTAAGTTATCATTAGTAACTAGCCATTTCAGTTTTGTGGTGTTATTTCCTTGCCACATCTGGTTAATGGAGAAAGGAAGTCCAGAACGCTCTGAATGGGAGCTATGGGGGCAATATCAGGGTTTTTTTTTTGAGCTTTATCTTGCGAGCACTTCAGTGCAACTCAAACGAACCTCTAATTGTAAATGCACAGAGCTGACTGGCATAAACGAAAGCGCATATAGTCAGATGGAGGGTCCAACAAGGCTCCATGTATAATTGCTTCCAAAGAAATAACAGATGACCAGAAGATCTGTCCTATAAAATTTACAAATTAAGTAGATATAACTTTTGTATCACAAACAAAGTACTCCCCACTAACGCTGCAGCTCATAATGAATCCAAATGTTTCTGGCAAGCTCTTCTTAATTCTGTCTTTCTAATAATGACTAAAGCAACGAAAGACTCCTTTGTGTGGCAGAAAAGGAGATAAACTTGAGCAAAGCAGAAGCTTCAAGAAGAACATGACATTTCAAAAGGGCTTGCCTTCCTGAGCTTTAAGAGAATAGCCTAATTTTCATTATATAATGTTGCCAAATAAGAAGAAAAACATATCTCAAAATACTCTTTGTTCTGTGAACGCCTGTTTGTGTAACAGCAGCAGCATTGTTATTCTGTGTCATACCTTGTTGACAAGCCTGTTTGAGTTCCAATAATGGAAAACTGTCATGTTGATTTGCTTCAGATTAACCTCATCTTCTTGTCATACTATAGGTATTTTCCATTACAAGAAACAAATATATGGTGATAGGTAAATGATTTTGATAAAGTCTGACAAAGATTTTAAAACAGCTGCATAGCTGCTTATTTTATTTTAGAAAAAACAATAGCATCACAAAGATGGCATCTGTCAGATGTCTTTGGTAATTTTATCATTAGGTGTTATCATGACTTTCTACATCTGGTTATAAGCAACAAACACTTTTTCCTGTGTTATAAATACTATTTTGAATAACTTAGAACTTCTAAACCAATCAGTAAGAAGAGCTGAAAATAGTGAAACCACCAGCAAAACTGGACTGTAAATAATTGCTCTAACCAATTCTGATATGTTAGCTTCAGTCTACAATGATTTTGTATCCCAGGCATAGGCCTGCTGATAGATTCTTTTGTATTTTCTCCTTCAGATGTACGACTTGGGAGTGAATTATTCTGATCCTATAATGACAGTACTAGTGTCACGATGCAGAAAGTATCAAAGCATACAGAGGTATACACTTGTTCTATGCAGAGAATGGTGTTTTACTGATAGCAATTACCAGAAGTGACTCAAAGTCAGCATGATTTCTGCGTATAACAAGACATACCACTTCAGTCCCTTCCAACACAACAAAAACTTGTGCAATTGAAACTTTAAAATTCTGTTTCAGAAGGTAAGCTCTGTGCTTACTTACAATGTGTAGATGTTGCAAGCCTGTATTTAACCACATACAGGTACTGTGGTGTGCACAGTAACTGCCTGTTAGGTAAATAAAATGCAAACCCACATGTGTTAAATGCTACCAACACAGGGCTGCAACTTGAAGGCAGTCTCTGCTCCTTCTCTAAAAATTTACCCTTTTAACTCCTTTTGTTTATCAAAGGACGGAGACTGCTTGACTGGTAACAAACTCTTGTGCTTCCACCCCTTCGGACTGCAGTGTGTAGCAGAATCTTGCGTTGTGTTTGTCTATGTTCGAGTCAAGTCACTGGGGAAAGACCTTGAACAAAAATGGGACTGTGTAAAGCCTTGAAATGGCGTCTACACGCCTTAATAATACTGACTTCAGATATGATTTTGAAATTATCAGGAAAACTTGTCAGGGAACCTGGAGGTCTTAGTCTGGTATGAAAACAACCCACATGTCCAAATGACAAACCATGTCTCCACTACAGACTTAGAAGGAGCTGGTGGTTCTGTCTGGTGGTTCAATACAGAGCCTTTTAAACCTGAACACCATTGCTATCTGATGCCTACTTGGTCCATGTGAAATCATTTGCTGGTCTCTCTCCAGCTATGATCAGATAAATGGTCCAGCTACAAACACCAGCATCATGATTAGCACTAATGGGCCAACCCCAGAAGACAGAGAAGTGCTGAACAGCCAGCAAGGCAGAGCTGAGCCCTCTGATGTGATACCTCTGAATTAGGATTTTCCTCCCTTGACAGCCCACAGGAAGGAAATTTACCTTGTCTCTATCTTCTCCATAAGTATCATCTAGCAGTACCAAATGACCATGACTGTCCAGCTCACGGGGTGTAAGACTCTGTCAGAGACCTATTACAGACCACAGTAACTGAGAATGGGACTCCTCCTCTTCCTCCCGCTGTGTCTGCAAGCTCTGGGCACTGGACTGAGCTTGCTCCTTCAGCTCATGAGTGTCCTCTCACACATCCACGACCCCACTCTGCCATTCAGTTTCTTTGTCCTACCTGCGTGAGGGAAGCACTTGGAACCAAATGAGGGTTTCTATTATCTCCTCCTAGGAAGATTTAGTGCATTTTTAGTGGCATTATCTGACAGTCCAGGCACGAAGTAAGGTCAGATCTATTCCTAGGGCCCTGTTGGCATCTATAACTGCCTGAGTTGTACTCTAACTGTATGTGACACCCACCGAGTGAATTTATTGTAGCAATCACTTTGAGCATATCTCAAGGATTTCATCATGATATTTTGCTGCTTGCAATGCCAGAAAGAGAACAACAGCATGAAATAAAATGCACAGAACTTCTCCTCTTATGAAAGAGAAATGGAAGAGCAGAAAACAGGCTGAATTTCTCCAGGGTAATTTTATGTAAAAGAAAGACCAGCAACATCCTTTAAGGCCTGAAATGTCAAGCTTGTAAAAATAGTATTCTTGGGAGTTGTATTTGATCATTTGTTAAATACTGTGATATAAAATGTAGAAATCCATGTGTAATGCTTCAAATCCCTAATCTGGTTTAAAAGGTCAGTTGAAGCCTAAAAGGACTTGACATTTTCCCTTTAAAAATCTGACTTTTTGACTCAGAGCTAACAACATTTGAGCCTGAATGACCTGAAGGATAAATACAAAAGCTGATTTCAATTGAACTATTTAGAAAGCAGGGGATCTTCTAATTTGTAAGATAGCATTCAGGGAGGTTTTTCCATTAAGAACTCAATCGACTGAAAAATGATTTCCTTGGGTATTCCACAATCTTTCAATGCTTGTGTAAATTTTACACAGGAGGGGGCAGTGAGTGAGGCTGAAGATGTATAACACAATGCCAGGAGAGCAGAAAACTCTTTATGAAACAGAGGTAACTGGTATTTGCCTCAAAAAAAGCACCCTTTCCACCTCCTCCTTCATTGCCTTGGAAGACTGGGTCTGCTTCAAAATCTTTACTGCCCAGCGCAGCTGAGGCTTGCTGGCTAGTACTAATGTCTTGATAAGCACGATGACAGTCCCTTCCAGTGACACCCCTTCCCATGCCTCAGACTTCATGTGGCTTGCAGTGAGTACTACACGGGGGTTTGATGGCTGCTTTTGTGCAGGTGTGCACTAACCACCCACCCGGCTGTATGGGTGTGCTGTGTGAGTGTGCTTCCTCACAGAGCCTCAGGCTCTTCTCCTGCCCAGCTCCAGCTCCACCAGAAGGTCACTGTGGCAACTGAAAGCACATCCCCTTTTTCCTCCCAAAGCCTCCGCTGCTCCCTGATTGCCTCCTTCCCTCACGACCTCCAGTGCCAGGCCTCCTCCTGGTCACTTTGCACCCTTCCATCCGTTTTTCCCAAAGCAATGATGGAGAAACTAGGGCTGCTTCATGGTTGGTCAGCCTCACCCCTCAGGCCTCTCATGTTCATGGGTGTTGGCCCCACCATGCACAATCTTCCAAGGGGCCTGTGAGGCTTGAGGCGAGCATGGGCCCACACCAGGGGTGAGGTGCTGATCTCCCTCTCCAGCACCATCTCTCGAGGGCCTGTTCCAAGCCCTCAGCCATGGGAGTCCTCAGGGAAGGGGGTGGGAGGCAGAGGTGCAGCCCCCCTAGCCCCTCCACCACTTCGTAATCTGTACTTGGTCCCCCCGCCAGCTCTGGCAGTCGGATAAGCAACGGGGCTGGAGACCACCACCCGGAGGCTGGGAGTGAGGCAGAGATTGACAGAGGGGTGACACCGCATGACACCTCACAAAGCCCCTGCAGAAGCTCCCCTCTGACTGGGCACCCCGTGCCAATCCTGGCCAATCAACACATGGCCCCCCGCGGCGCGGCGAGTGGGACCGTTGCATCATACTGATACCCGTCAGACTGAGCGGTTGCATAGCCATCAGTCACTCGCTGGAACAGAAATACCACTGATTTAACAGAGTGTTGTCCCAGGATTGATGTTTCCCAGCTTCCCCCGGTGTTTATTTTTGATAAATGCCTCAGTTTCAGCTCACATCCACCCAGCAGCTGGGGACTATTATACTGTGACAACCTTCTATTCCATTGTCACAGTGTCAGATGCCTGAAAAGGATAATAGGTAGATATTTCTGCTCTTTGGATCTTAAGAAATAAGTGGCATTCCTATTCCTTATTTAGTTACTTCTTAATTTTAATGAATAGCTTTAGTGATAATTACCAGATTCCTATATTGATAAAAACTGGCACATTCTGCACGTTAATAATAGCACAAATTTGATATTTATGAACTGCTGTTCTTTTGCAAATATAGACATTTGGTAATCATCATTATGATGATAAAATTCATTAAAATTTGAGAAACAACCTATTATCCCTTCTGCCCATCATCTTTTAATTAAGCAACACAGAGAGATTTTATAAGACCTTCCTAGGCACACTGCAGAGTATTGTTTCTGTAAGGGAATCTCTATGTATCAAAATACCTCCATTTCAGTTTTGACAGACTTAATGTAAAAGACCAAAAGAAGATTGACAGTAGATTTATTCCAAAATGTATTGCAGACATTTCAAAAATTTTAACCACACTTAGTTCAGCACATACTTGAATCTTGTTTAGGTGTAGACTGGAGTTTGGGTGTAGACTGCAGGCTATAACAATGTTAGAGTCTATATTAGGATTTGGTAGTTGGCAACAGGAGAAAACTTTTGTGATAATTTATTCTTCAGAAATTTCTACCAATGTTAATGCTGGAAAATTTGTGAGGTCAGTCACTCACATGAAAAGTTCAGTTGTATTGAAAATGATAAGTAAGTCCCTTTTTTAATTTGGATTTGGCCAAGAATCAGAAGTATATGGGGACAGGTTAGGTTCAGACACATTCAAGCAGTTCAAGCATTTGAAGAGGTTCGGTCAGAGCTTTCAGTCCTTGTCTACTCCTGGTCTGCATTATAATTAAAAATTTTAAGCTGTATTTTGAATGACAAAAATATAAGCAGTATTAAAATTAGGTTTTACTTTGGATCTCTTAGATATTAGTATCTGGACAGAAGAGTTTTCTTAAGTAAATAGGAGTGTTTTGTTATTATGACCATGACCTTTAGGACTACATCCACAATAGGCACAGTTTGTATTATTTGATAATGTCCTGAATTGAAATCTCATCTTGTTGACACACACCTGATGTTTCATTTTTAACACATTTACTTACCTGACTTAACCAAACATTTATACTAATTTCCTTTGATGTTACCTTTGTACTCAGTAGCACTGTCAAAAATACTGCTGAGAACTTTTTTGAAGAGTTCTTATGTATTTCCTTTTTATTCCTGATCACTTTGATACTGGAGAATACTCCTGTGGGTAGCACTTACAGCACCAGCAAATGCTGCAGGGAAAGATGCGGTCTGTGCATATCCTATCTTTGCCTTTCAGTCTTAACTAGGGCCTAATATACTAATAAATCCGGGCAGATTCTCATGCATACTGTGATATATCATCACTGTGTTCAGCCAAGAGTGAAGGAAGCAATTTTGTGAGGTCGCAGGATGGTCAATGCTCTTCTATTTGAGTTTTTCTTGGGTTCATCCAGACAATTTTCACCTCAAAAGGTTGTTCCCCTTCTTTACATAGTTAATTCCTTCCTCTACAAATCTGACATAACTCATTTGAGGAAAGCTATGTAGGAGCTTCTTCTTCCAGACCCAGTCTGGTGTCATGCAGAGGCTATGATGAAACTTATTAAAAAAACCCTCATGGAACAGAGGAACAAAATATTTTCTCTTACTTAGTCCAAACTTCACTCTCATGTTTGTTTGGAAATTACTGGAGCTAGCTGGGGAAGTAAAATTCCCATTTGGAAAAAAAAAAAAAAATCCAACAAACACACACCACTATTTTAACAAAAAATAAGTAAAAACTCAAGAACTGAAATACTTTGTTCTAAAGGCAAAGATCTAGAGTTGAATATGATGCTGCACTGCTACCTGGGATTTGTTTCCCTTCTGTTCCCACCATGGTCTGAGGGCTGACTTTCTCTGACAAACTGGAGTCTCCAGTGATGCATGAGAACCACTTCTATTCTTGAAGAGCAATGGTATTTCATGGAAAATACCACCCTGTCCACCCACACACCAGAATGAAACAACTGGATCACAACATCCAAGATGTACTACAACTGTACTATAGAACTGGGCGAAAAAACCAGAGCAAACCAGTTTGATCCCCATATTGAAATCTCTTCTGGAACATTTGCTTTATGAATAAACAAATCAAAGCACAGTTAGAGTTTTCTCAGCCTTTCTCTAAAAATCAGGTAGAATCACAAATTTTAGATGAATTCTGTGATAATCTGCAAATCAATATAAACCTGTTGGGGAGGGGAGAAACAGTGAAAATATTCCCCTTTCTAAGTTTCAGAGTCTAAATTGAAGTTACCTGGAATAATGCTGAATTTCTTTGCAAGTAGTTTACACAATTCTTGGTAAATATACCATTTTCTTGCTTTGAAATGACAGATAAAGCAAGCTCTTTTAGCAGAGACAGTCTGCCAATCCTCTGCTCAAGTACTGTCTTTCACTAATAAAAATAAAAAAAGTGATGGAAATATGATTTATATCTCCAGAAATTTCCAAAGGACTGCCAAATGTCATCTTGAAGCACCCTGCTCTTAGGCAGCCACTATAGTGAAAATGTTCCCAACATCTTTCCAATGCAGCAAGCAGCAATAATGTAATACTCTTCCTCCAGATGCATTACATTGTTAAGCACTTAATCTCAAGGACCTTTTTGAAGTTCAGATAGTCCTACTTTATTCATCATCTAGTGTTTAGTTTAAAGTAACAAATGATTGAGCTGAAAGTCTTTCAGGAACAAAATTCCTTTTTTCCCCATACATAAACAGAGTTGCAGCCTTTGCATTTTTCGCCATCTGGCCCGCAGTGTGAAATGACATTAGTAGCATGTCAGGTTTATTCCCTTTTCAAAAAAAAAAAAAAAAAAAAACCTAAAGAAAGAAAAAGAAAGAAAAACCATAATCCTAATCTATAGTATGAAGAGTATTAAAATGAAACATCTGCCTCGCTGAAATGAGTGGATGAACTCTGAAGTCTACAAGCTGCTGGTGTTTGTCAAGTACATGTTTACATTGCTGACTGTTGTAAATTTGCAGGATGATGACAAGAAGTCTACAAACTAAAATATCTTATTCAAATGTTTTTAAACATCTGTTTCAAACAGCAAAGGCCAGAACAATGAAGTGGCATGGTGATCACAGGCAGACCGGGGATGCAATAATATTATAACTTGGGTTACATAATAAAAGACGATGGCAACAGAGGTTCATAACTGCAGTTACTGGCTTGTGGTCTGAGGTCGATAGACTGGAGGGCTGAGAAGGTTGTCTCTGCCATCTAACTATGTGACTCCACCCAGGGTAAGGACAAAATACAGTCAAATGCCCCTTAAAAAGTTTGCTTTTACTACAGCACCTGCTGATTACAAAGCCAAATAAATTCTGTGCTCCAGAGAACAGCTTTGATCACCTCTTTGACGGCAGATTTCTCAAGAGCTTTGTACAACCAAGAAGCACTTGACCAATGAGACTGTATTGTTTAGCAAACAGAGTTTATCCTTGCTATCAGAGGTTTTTTGCTTTGCAGGACTTCAGATTCGAGTCCTAGAATACACATCTTTTTTTAATCACCAACGTGAACTTGAGATGTTGCCATGTACTGAATAGAAATCTTTATTCTCACCCTAAAAAAAATCCACAGATGATTAATAAAAAGGTGGTAGATTTTTTTGCCTCTCACTTTTTTGAGAGGCAGCCAAGAATGAAACATAAAAAAACTAGTATCTTCCTGGTCAATACTCTTTTAAAAAACATTTTAATAAAAAAAATTAATTTATTATTACTTCTAAATTGACTTTGTGATATGATATAACATTCTTCTGAAAATCACCAAACTCCTTTGGAGTCTGCTGGGACCTAAGTGCTTTTGCGACAAAGCAGGGAGAATTCTGGTATTTATTTAAGTCCTTAGCTCAAGCAAAATTAAGATATTCCACTGCCTTCAAAATGCCTTTCAGCTGATGAAGCACAGTGCCAGGAAGCTAAGCAGGGTGACCATGGCAAAAATATGGCCATGGCATAATTAGGGCTGTCCACACTATTTATTGCTAGCACACTCTCCAGTCCAGTTTCAGCACGTGCCAGTCAGCAGCTAATACACAGGTGTGCTGGGGGAGACTGAATGGGACTAGGATTGCTCCCAGTAGGGATTATGGAGGACAAAACCGCTTTTGTTTCATTTTGGGGGAATAGAAGGAGATGCGAATTAAATTTAATAGTATGGATATAAGATGTGCTACTTGCTTTGAAAGCTATAAAATAGTCCTTGGCCCATTTTATTTCCTAGTATCTGTATGATAATTTATTCCAGCTAGCATTATCACAAGCAACAGAATTTTACTGTGTATTTGATTAATCTGAATGATGCAATAATATATTTGCACCACTGCTTCACTGCGTTATCTTGGGAGGATTAATTCCCAGTGACTTAACTTCATGTTTATGCACCCAGGGTAACAACGCTTGCTTGTGTTTGTAAATGAATGACATTATTATGGACTGCATCAGACCGGTGCAGGATGAACCATCTACCTGTAAAGGAAGCACGTGTCCCAGGAGTACCGTACAGGCTGCTCCGCCAGGAATGTCCGGTCTAGGTGCTAATGCATAGGCATGCATGAAGTTTCTCAGGGCAGTCACACAGCAGCACAACCTAGATTAATGTTGGACCTTCAAGGAGAGGAAGTAAGAGAAAAGCATGAAAGGGAAGAAGGGTGATTTATAAGCTAACGATAAAGGAATGAATAAGGCCCCCTCATCAGTCGCCCACTATAGGGCAGTACGGGTCTTTGTTCTGGAGACATAATTCAAGATACAGTTTATACCAAAGAATGCAGTTAAGCTTCATAGTTGTGTTCATATTCATCTTTAACATAGTTATCTGATAGGTTTGAGATAGCTTTTACTATAATCTTTATAATGCTAGTGCCTGATTTAACATATTTCCATATTACCTCAGCCTTGCTAAACTTTTAGTCAGTAATACTGACTTTATGGTGGTTGCCCTAGAATTCCTTTCATGGGGAGGATCCCACCAGTAAGTCTTCATCAGACATGTCTATGTCAAAGACATGATTTCCTCACAGACTTTGCGTGACTTAAACAAGAGCTTGGCTATCCCTTTAAAGTACATCTTCAGCTTCTTTGTGCTTCCTCATAGTCAGATCCAAGACTAAGGATTCAGTTTCTTAGCATTTTAGTTCGTCTTTTAGGGTCCCTACACAAACCTGGGCTATATCATGTAAAGAGAACATATTGAAATAACAGCCCATATAGGAAAGAACACAAGTCTTACGAGAGCGGTTTAGGTAAGGTATATTTAAAGCAACTTAAATGAAGAGATTACTTACCCAAATAATAATAATTGTTTCTGTAAAGCACCTTTTTGTCTAGGAGGTTCTTAAAGTCTTCATAGACTTTATAACCTTACATGTTTCTGTAAATATTTTTTACTCTGAGGCTGAACAGAGAGGCAGGGGCCGTGCATTTTAACAGGGAATTTTGGTGGAAAGCAAGCTAGGATCTGACTGAGATGCTAGAATGGGTTGTTTATAAAGGTGTCATGGTCCAGCAGTCAGTTAGGCAACCTGCTTAAAAGAAAGCGTCTCCAGCAGTGCTAAGAAATGCTGGTTAGTACTTAGTGAAATAAAGGAGTGCCATTTTCAACACTTTTGGTTAGCTGCCCCAGGCTCAGGTCTGTTTCTGTTGTAATGTCTGGTGAGATCATCACTCTTGAGCACACAGTTCTCAGTTAATGCGTAAATAAATTTTCTCCATCAAGGTGAAATTTTCTCCATCTTTTTTTTATTAATGCTTTTAATTTCACTTCAGCGTAATACCCTCTTTTATCTAATTGTTCATTTATTAGGAAAAAAATTGTTATCACAAACTTATGTACTGGATTTTCCAACTCCTTGGTTGTCAGTGAGTAGTGTTCCTAATTTAGCCTAGGGTCCAGTTCAGCTAAAAGCACTGGAGTGAAATCTTTCAGTCTGAAAATTTAAGAGCTTAAGGGGTATGTGGAGTCCTCATTCACTCAGTAAATCTGTTCCTACTGAAACCACAAAGCTTACACAATTACCAAATATGCAGGCATGCCTGATGATAGAAGCATGTCTCTTAAACTTAGAGACAAATAATCACACCGTAGTTAATGCTTTAAATGCTATTTAGATGGGAAAGAGAAGCTAAATACCCACAAAGAATTTTCATTTCCTAACCGCTTCTTGCAGCTAATGCAGCCATATAAACATAAAGCAGCCTTTACACACAAGCACAACTTTCTTTAAAATGTCTTTTGGGTTCTCAGCTCATCAGATTGAAGTTCAAACAGAAGGCCAGAACAATTCAGAAAGTGTAGAAAATGTACCATTGCAGAATCTTTTTCTGTGGCCAAAACTCTAACCAGCAGTAATGCACTGCCTCATTCTATATAAGATGTATATGTAAATACATCTTTTGGAAAGATATGAATGTGCCATGTGCAGAATAGGCTTAAGAAAAGGTTATTTATCGGACTGTATTTATACTGAGGGGCAAATCCACAGGGAAAGAACACACGAGACACCTCACTAAAAATACGCTTCCAGTGCCCTGTCTAGGAGAGGATACAACAAGTCCCCACGATGCTGGTACAGAAAACCGCATTTTGCGGAAGGGCTTTCTGCAGAGCTGCAGTGATGCTAACAGAGGGCAGATTTGTCATTCTGAGCACTCAGGAGCTGTGTCAGCTCTGCACGAATGCAAGCGCAGCACAAAGCCCACTGGATCCTCTGTTGAAGTCAGTGTAATTATACAAATATATAATTTATTAAAATCTTTAGCTAGACACGTGGCTTCTGTGGTAGTGAGGATGCAAGAAACATTGTTACCTTCTCCACTTCACTCTCTTATAAAGTAAAAGGACCAGTCAAACAGATCACATACTATATACTGCATGGTTATAGAAGAAAGGAAAAAAAAAACTTTCGTGACAAGATAATGTTGTTGGAGAGTTTGCTCTACCTCTATGGACAGAAAATTATTCCTCATCAATGCTAAAATAATTAAACTGATATTTAATGTTAGAGCTGTATTTTGTGTATTTGTGCAATAACCTTTTATCACAATTTGAATCAATAGCAGTAAATATTAATGTTAATGTTTTTCACTGCAAATGAAAGAGAGAAAACCTTTGTATATGAAAAACTAGTGGAAGGAACTGTGAACATCAGGATGAATTAATTGGAGAAATCTTTCTTTCCTATTTGCTCTTTTGGTTGGGAACAGGGAAGACTGAGGAAGGTGTCTATGAAACCCAAACTCCAGACTACAGTTTAAAATCCACAGACTTTTCTACTGAAATCTACTGAATTTTTACTGAAAGAAAGCAAGCTGGTGATAAGGCAGCCTTTCAAAAGCACCAATATTTGCAAAGAATTGGAAAAGTGAGGGGTTACTAAGGCTTTTGTAATTACAGTTTTCTGAATGAACTAGGATTTCATACAATGGAAAAACCAAAATATTTATAGTATAGCTAACAAATTATAATTGACTTAAGGCTAAATATTTTGGCAAAGATTTCATTCTGTACAAAAATATGGCAAAAGTTGAATAATATAGTGTACCTCAGTATCTGTGGTGCTGTTGTTAAGGAAAATATCCAATTTGCCAAGCATCTTTCACTGATCATGGGATCCTTCAGCTTGACTGTAACTTGATAAAACCCTCTGAGTTATCCTACAGAGTGCTTAATACTTCCCCGGTGGATTCCCAAGGTCTTCTCGATATAAAATATTTCATGAAGGGCCAGGCTTTTCTAATCAGGCTGCTTCTGCTTTCCAGTTTATCTAAAAGACACATTATTGAAAACCTTTTCCTTTCACAGGAATTTTGTCTATTGTTTATATAGGTATCACAGAGAGATATGTTTGATACAAATTGTTTCAGTTGGAAAGAGCTCTGCCAAAGAAAACAGACAGGCAGCTGTTTGCATTGCATATAAAAATTTTGTTAAATATGGCTGCACCTGTGTAAACACAAATTTATTTCCAAGAAGTACCCCTGCAGCTGCAAAAGCTTTCAGACATTGCCAGACAAGTTATTTTTATTAAACCACGTAACATACTAAATAGCTCTTTCGATGGTTGTCATGCCTTAAGAACATGTAACATAAAAAATCCTGTGCATTTTTAGGGAAGAGATTTTTTATTTTTATTTTTCAAAAGCTAACAGAGAAATGGGCCCACTTTATAATTTAGCTTTATGCTATATTAGTATGACAATTTAAAGCAGTGCATAGATGTATATACTGTATGAATACTCTTGTGTGTGTGTGCACGTATGTAGAGTTTTAGATTTTGTTAATGCCTTAATATCTGCCTGATCTAGAGTCTATCAGAGGTGACAGAGAGGTTTTTACTGCCTGCAGCAGACTACGAATCAGAGTTAACTTGAAATGCCTGGATCTGGCGTGGTATTGTATTTTCCATGCTTCACCTCCAGAAAGCATAAACAAACAAGACTATTTAAAGACTGGGAGATGCTGGGAAAAATCCGGAGCAGTGCACTGCTTCTCCACGAAGTAGGAGCTCTTTGTTTCCTCCCGCTGCAGAGCCGCAGGGCCCATGCGGCCGCAGGGCAGGGGCTGCACAGCCACCGCCGTCCTCTTCCCAAGATGGGCAGAGATGGAAGCTGGGGAAGGCAAAGGGTCCCTACTTCCTGGCACCCACTGACATGCTTATGCTGATGCTTCAGGGAGAAGGGAGCAGAGGGGTAAAAAGTGTTCCGGGTGCACTGGAAACCTGTTTGGATCGTTAGGAACCTGTGACCAAATTAAATGGCCAAAGGAAGCAGTACGTCCATGCAGCCGACAAGCCGGACAGACCCAAGTCGGTGCTTTCTGGCTGTAGAGCAGAATTTCTTCCTCCATTCTGGTCACCCTTGAAGACACAAAAACACCTCACCAAGGCGGGTACAAACGGGCCCCTGGGGACCACCTGTGTGACCAGGGGACACAGCCCACATTTATGAGCATGCATTCTCCAACCTTTAGGAGCCTCTGGGGTAGGATTAATTGACACGGTGCGCCTGGGCTCCGCGTTTCCCTGTGCAGATGCACATTATGTAATTTGTCCGGGGTATTTGCACTCACTCTGAGGGCCATTCTGCTGCTGCACCAGACTTGGACTGAAAATACATGTATCATTATTTAAATCTATACGCATACACATTCAGTCTATGTGCAACACATCAAGAGGTCTACCTCTTCTTAATAAGTTCACAGATCTCCCACTGACATTTATTTTAGTTATTTATATTAAATAATTTTCAAGGAGAATAGAAGCTCTTTTATACACTGTAGGCTGTATGAATGGCTTCTCTAGAAAGCTGAAATCAATAGCGCTTAGTGATTCGATCAGTGTTAGGTGCAGCACCATTTCAAGGGTTAGGGAGCCTTGTTGGATGGGGTAATATGGTGCCAATGAGCCTATCTGAGCTTAGCTCTCCTTCCTGTCTCTCCATGAGGATGCAGAGGGCAGGGTGCTAGGGGCAGTGCTTGAATTACAAGTAGAAGATGAAGTAATAGCCTGTGTTTTAATTTGGAAAGTGATCCAGCCATACATAATTCTTTTTTAAGGCATATTTCTGGTGATTGCATTCTGGTGTAAACGCAAATACACAGAGACACACATATATAAATAGGCTTTTTAAAGACATTTCCAAGCCAAGGCTCCCCTGACCAGTGTCTCAATTCAAGCACAAGGGAATGAATCTTCAGTAAATGCCACAGCACCTTTTCTCAGCAGCCTCAATCTCACTTCAAAGGCAAAACTAATTGGTAGGTAGGATATCATGGAGCTGCCACAGCAGCATTCAGTGAGAAATGTTAAGCATCAGAGCAGGTTCTTACTCACTTTAACAAGAATGCAATCTGAATCAGCAGCACTATTCTTCATCTTTGCAGGAGGAACAAGCCTGAAATACTGAGAGAAGCAGTCTAGATATAGCTGGCATGTACTTGCTTGACATAAAGCAGCCAGATTTCACATGCTGCTCCAGGTCTTACCTGCAACTCTGAAAGTGTAGGGATGATAGCGAGCTTAGTCAGGAGAGGGGAAAAAATGAAGCCTACAGATGTAAGAAAGAGAAAAAGCAAAGCATATATGATAAAAAGTGATCACCAATGTTTGCTTGAATTCCAAAGGGATGCTGTTTCTGTTCTTCACAAGCAAGTTGCCTTTGGATCCCACAAACCTTTGGAGAATGATTTCTTTGAATGTTTCTGCAGGGACAAGCATTTGGATCCACCATGCTAGATCAGACACCTGCTGCACATGGCTAGCACCAGATATATGAGAAAAATATTTATGGAGCCTACAGGAGGCAAGGTTAGAAATAATTTGACCTTCAGAAGATCTCAGGCAATTAAAAAAGTAGGGATTCCCATAAATTTTGTAGGCTGAACTTTCAGGTGACTGCAAGAATAAAGTATTAATGTACTGTGATTATGGAGAATCTTGCTATTAAAGTGAGTTGCACATAGGCATAAGAACAAGTGAAATTTGTTGTTCACTACTGAGGAATTATTTATTACTGTTTCATAATTTCATAGGTTGGTCAAGGAGAAGAAACTGTATGAAACAAGTAATGAGAACAATTTTCAAACAAACAAATGTTGAAATACGTTGATGAATTCAGCCACAATTGAGAAGTGAATATATAAAAATGGTGAATCACACACACACATACACACACACACACACACACACGTCAAACCACAAAAACAGTAGGGGAGAGGGGAAGGGAGAAAAAAGCCCGTATCTGAAGAAACACACTCCCACATTCACATTTCTGCTCGTAGGGGAAAAACATGAACCTCAGACTGTATGTGCAGCTCTCCTACCTTGTAACAGATGAGTTCATGCAGTAAGTGTCCATCCCAGAATCAGATTGTAAATAAACCAGCACAAGACTGGATTATATTGTGTCCAGATCCTGTGACCACAGTGAGTGAAGTAACTGCTTTTTCTGCCATGTGTGTATGAGTGAAACTTTGACCCATGATCTGGAAGTGGTTTACTCCATACTCATGCTGATGGCTATAATTTGTGATGTGTGGACTTGGCTTTTGTGAACAGCATATTCTTTATTAGTTTGTATGAGAGCTGGCTAGTTGGAAAAAACAAAACAAAACAAAAAAACCAACAGAAAACTAAAACAACAACGTCAGTCTGTCTCCAGTAGTCTTGGTAAGTAAGACTTTCATACTCACAAGGAGGGAGGCTTGTCTCCACTCAATGGAAAAACATTCTCCTTTCGCAATAACGATGCAGTCCCGTGTCAGGAGGCAGCAGTAGGGTACAATGCAGGACGTACAGTTTTCGCAGTGGGAGGCATGCTGGCATCTGCGATGGAAAAAACGTGGCCATCAGTCTTCTTACTGAACGGGTAAGGAAACTGATGACAGCAATCAATTCATGTTTTTCCCATCCAGACAATAAAGACCATTTTCCTAACTGTCTGCTGTGTCCAGAACGTACAAGAGTAACTTTGGGTTCCTTATTCCTGGGAGAAAGCACAGCGTGACTGCACAGCCAGCACTGTGCAGAGCAATCATGAAATGCATTGTCCATGTGGTAATTCATATTTTATTGACGAAAGCCCTAAAATATAAAGTGTTGGCTGATTATGGGTAACCAAATTATGTTAGATGTCCATAAGCAATTATAATAAAATATTAAAAGAGTTTTACAGTCTAGCAAAAAAAGATAGAAATATAGAGCCACATACTTTTGGTTTAGTTGCTTCAATTTCCCTTTTCATACATTAAAAATGTATAGAGGAGCTGCCATCTCAGTTGCATAGAATATCAAGCCACTTTATTTTTTGAGAAACACCAACCTAAGTACAGTTGATTTGCCAAGTCACAAAGATTTGCCCCCACTAAGCTGCATGCAACTGAGTCACGCTCATGATCCCTCCTTAAATAATAAATTTAGAATCCTTATTAGAAAAAGTGTTGCTGTCTAGCACTTGGAGATAAACTATGTTGTAGAAGTCTCTCGAAAAAGATAGAAATAAGTCGCTTAATAAAGTCTAAATCATTCCTTAGGTTAGCTAACAGAAGTACCCGTGGTTATAAAATTAATCAGTCTCTGCTATTACAGCAAATTGGTGAAGATTGTATTGACACATCTTCATCTGCATGTCTCATCAGAGGTGTCCGTGCCATTTAGCTACAAAACCCTGGAGGCTTTACTCTGCACAGAATCTTATAATACTTCAATTAAGGGACACCAAGCTGCCAGCCAGACAGCAGAGCATTTATTTCTTGATGACTCCTTAAGTTGTGCCACAGGCCTATCATTAAGAGAATATTTTTCACAGCATGTTGCAAAGATCCTCATGCCATTAAAAGGAATTGAAAAAGCATCAATTTGTTGTTTCCACCTAACACAGATATTTTTCATTGCTGGAACAGCCATTAAAAACAATCTGTTTTATTGCGTTCTGAAAAGATCACAGGAAGTACACACTGTGATTTATTTTAAGTATGACATTAGTATTAAAAGCATAGTGAATCTGAAGTATTTGAAATAAATACTTAAGAATACAAAGTATTAAATATGCTTTCTTAAAAATTTTGCTGAAAAATCCTTTGCCACGTTTTCATATGAGACCTTCAAACAGAGACTCTTAAATGCCCTTGAGGGGATATTTGCTTTTTCAGAGAGAATAAGGCCCTTTTTGGCCATGTGACATTCAGAACTAATGATCAATGCCATATAATGGATACAAAACTGAAAAGTGAATTTTTGTCCTCATATTACTCCTATGGCTGTGACCTTTCCTATTAACCTGTGGGTTAATACAACATCTAGGCCAAGGCATAGAAAGCTTTATATGGAATATAAGATATATATTGACTAAATTACACTTTCTCTAACAATTTAGGACTAATCTGCAAAGGGACTCAGGCAGTGCTCAGCCACTTGAAGTACTTAACTTCAGTAGCAGGAAAAACTGAGGTCCTCAAAGCAACTAAATCCCCAGGTGCCTACATTTCCTTAGACACCAAGGAATTGCCAGTACATCTGCCAATGTGACAGTCCAAGCCAACCTTACCGAACTGTTGTGCACCTAACCCGGGGTAATCTGGAGATCAGCAAGCCCACACTGGTCACTCCTGCAAACGTTCATCTCGGGCTCATTCCCAGACCTGCCTCCTCACTGGACATGACTCGACACTAGGGTCTAGCTGAGCAATATGCTCAGTTTTACTGAATTGGTAGGTGAATGGGGGGTCTCCTCTTTTTTCTCATCATCACTCTGCCTGCTTTAGAGCAAGAACATAAGCCCTGGTCTCATACATCCACAAGGGAAGTCCCCCAGCTGCCAAGGTGTGCTCTCCTCCGGCGTAGGTCACCTCCGTAGTCTCCTGTGGGAGGTCTTTTGCTTTGCATTGCACTGTAAAGGCAAATAAGAAAAGCAAGAGGCTGGCTTCCTCAGCTGTTGTGCAGGGACCTCATATGAAAGTCACAAAAATGGGGGTCAATGCTCCAAATCAGGCACTACGGGGATCTGAAGGGAGGTTTCTCGCAACCCCAGCGACTCCTTCAGCCATTGTGCTATCATCAACCATGCTGCATCTTTCCTTGACCTTCCCACTTTACCAGTCTCTTAAATTTTTTTTTTAACCCTGACTGTCCCACATACAGAGGGGTGGATAAGAGCCTATCAAGAGCCCACACAACCCTTACATTGCCATTTTCTCCTGAATACCACCACTCCCACCTCTGTGTGCTTGGATATCTTTCCAAGGCACCTAACTGATTCTGCCTGAAAGAAAACCAGTTTGCGCAATTTTGAAGGAAGTGGTTCCACCATTTTACAGTTTAAGAGGACCATCGCCCTCCCCCTGGTGCTGGCACAACTATTTGTGCAGTCATGGACTTCAGCTGTGTAAACAGTAGGGATTAAAGCTAAACTGACCAAAAAAATAGTTGCTTATTTTTCAGCCAGATCAGTCCTTAACCTGACCAATGTATGGCTCCACAACTGCTTGAGTGGACATAAGGCCAGGGTGGGCTGAGAGGACAGGAACAAGCAACATGGAGCAGAGCAGAGCAAGAATCCTTTTACAAGGGATAGTGCCAAATTAAATTATTCTCTCATGGAATTTTACTGCTGGTACATTGTTGAGTTAGAGCTGGTAAAGTAAAAAATAACATATCCTGAATCTTGCAAAAAGTTTGCCTCCTGAGCATCTCTAGCACACAGAAATGAAAAGTAACACTGAAAAGTGTTTTCCACCTAAATCTGATTCCTGACGTCGCTGTTTCAGTGTGAAATGTTTGTTTAATATAGACCAAAAAGAAATCAATTCTATTACCACTGGTTTATCTAGCCTTAATCTTGATCCTGGAATCATAACTCATGTGAGTAATCCCACTGAATGAAATAAGATTCTTAACATGATTAAAACCTGCTTCCTTAAGTAAACATTTCTAGGGTTAAGCCCCTTATTTGTAGTACATTGTTTTGGGATGAGCCACTAACAAGAGACTTCTTCATTTTAAATCAGCACTAAACTATCACGTTAATATATTCTGGAGAGAGAGAGAGAAAGAGAGAGAGAGATTAAATTATTTGGCCTCCCCACCTTATTCATAAATGTGAATTTCTGAAAATATATTGAAAGGAGCAGCATTTGCAATTTCATATCCTCTCCAATTAATTTATTTAAAACTAACATGTTTGGCGAGTGTCAAGTTTGTGGAGAAAAAATACATTAGAATGAGGGCCAGACTTTATAGCTCCAACTGATGTCAATAGTCTTGCTTGTGTGAATAGTCCCATCAGTTTCAATGGACTATTCACATCAGTTCAATGAGATTATTCACATACATAATACTCTATTGCATTTGGGATGAAAGGCACTATATAAATGTAAACTATTATAAAAATATTAATAATATGCATTTTTAGTTTCAGCAAAATATGCATTTATGATGGTAGTCATTATAGCCGATAAGGTAAATCATGCTTGCGCTAAGAAACTCCTACTACACATCCAAAACACTTATTTAACTGTGCTACTAATAAGTAGTTTTTTTGTAAAAATACAAATACACATTTACATGAACAGAAATACGACATGTATTTATGAAAAAGCTTTTGAGAGCTTTCAGGTAAATACTATGTATATTTTCTTATTCCATAAAGGCAATTTATTTTCTTTTTTCTTTTTTAGAATAAACAAAATACAAAGGTCCAAATTCATCTCTGCAGTAGTTCTATTGACTTCAGTCAGGTTTTACCAAAACCAGCAAGGCAATTTCACACAAAGGGTATCACAAAAAACTCTACTGCCAACCATTCAAAGGGCCAATTTGCAATGTGTTGTGTGCAAGCAGTCCCTGCAAACCAGCATGGAACCCTTCAGCAGCTTCAGAGGAGCTGAATTGCACATTAGGCAATATTCACGTTTCTAATGCCAAAACCTAAAAATCTATAGTTATCATAGATCCACAGAAATTCATAGATATCATTCATAGATTGCAGTAATAATAATAATTAGAGAAAAATTGACAGACAAGTTACATCTGAAGAACCGTTCCGCAGTAAAATACTGTATTAAAAAAACTCTGTGGGGGCACATCCACAGCCACTGTGACTCTGCGGTCTTCAATTCAAAGTCAGCCAACTCCTAAAGAATAAAAAAGGGGAGAGAAAGCGTGCAAGTGATGTACAGTTTTGTGCCTCCCAAACCAATAGCTGTGCAGTGAATTAACATCACATGGTCTAGGAAATCAGTCACTGTCAGGGAAACAGTCTGCTAATTTATTAGTTTGTTATTACTCTATTTTCTTATCTATTTATTTCTTACCAATTCTTCAGGATGCCCAGCAATGCAGTGAGTATAAGGCAAATTCCAGTGGTGTCCCTTTTGGTCGAGAAGCAGGCCTTTTTAGGTAACCAGCATGACAACCTAGCGTAATGGAACCCTACGTTTGTGCTACATGGGGCAGCTCCACAGCCCTTTCTGCCCCCTCTTGCCACTTCTCGTTCACTGCATGGGAGAGAAAATTGATCAGAGATGTGATGGGCGTGGTGGCTGGATCTTCAAACCTGTCCTCCAGGCAGAGCGCTGTGTGCCATTACTTACATCAGTGAGTGCTTGAGCTCAGCACTTCTACCAGCGTATTTCATTGATGTGTTTTTTCTGTCCCTTCTATGTTGTGTTTTGACCTACATCAATTTGCAAAGACAAGAAAAGAGAGGACACTTAAGGGTAGGCCTACACTACCAAATGGTATGACACAAAGAAGGAAGGACAGGGGCTTGATTTGCTGGAGCCTTGTATGCCTCTAGTACTGTAAGTCCACATTGTGCCTTCAATGACAAGAAGATTTGGATGAGGTATCAGGCCCAGGCACACACCATCTGTGCACAGAGGACAAACTGGTGGAGGACTCTGCAGCCACACCATATGTGGACCACCCAGATGGTGCCTCAATGTGTGCCTTCAACTTTGTTTCCAGTAAGAGGGAAACTTCTTCAAGTGCAATGGTGTGTCTGCATGTATGCTGCATTACCCCATGTATAGGCATAAAGCAAATTTGGATCCCAGAAAAGCCCTCCTATTTACCAAATTGACACACTCAATGGAGACTTTAACCTTCTCCCTTCTCTCTTCCCCACTCCCAGTGTTATGGTAATGGCACCAGATGATCCTCACATGTTGTGCTTCTCTACTTCCTTCCAAATCCTCCATCCCATGTGTCAGACTTGAGAAGACAGAGGGAATGCACAAGCGTGAGAAGAGAGAAGCAGAAGCTCCTCCCTGACAGAAGCCTGGCCATGTAGCCCAGTGCCTGTCACATACCTCTTCTGTCATTAATTTTCCAAACTCATCCAAACTATGCTGGGCTTCCCAACCTGAATGATAAATTGTTGTTGACCTGAATCAGAACTACACTGGAATGGCTTCAGTCACAGCTGAACCTGAACCAGAAACATGCTGATTCACATTCCTTGATTTGTCTCCGTTTCTGGGCTTGCCTTGGCCTTCTCCTTCCTCAGATGAAGTTCTTCATCTGATGTCTACACATTTTCTTTTACTTTTCCATCCCACCTCTTCACCTCAGAAAAAAAACCCCAAAGAAGTGCATATTCTAACAAGTATTCCACAGCAAAATTTACTGGTCCCCGGGACTCTTCTTTCTTCCCCTTCCCCATTTTGCAGTGGGGCCAGTTGATTGATCAACTGAAAAGAACAAAGTTAACAGGATGGCCAAAAATGAATGGAGATGACAACCAAGAGCTGCCCATCAGGTCATGGGAAGATACGAGAGGTTATAAAGGAACTGTGCTTTGTACTGTCAGACCCAACTCAAAGTCCGGACAGGCTTCAGTCTCTCAGAAAGATCAGGCAGACCCATTCCAGTGGTTTCAAAATGGCCCACGAAAGTCTGGTATTTTCATCAGCATCACATAAAGACTGATATGTTCACCATCTTTAGTGACTCTTTTTGTTCAGGACCTAGTGCCTTATATCTGAAAGTACAGTAATAAGCAGGTGGTAAGCAAAAGAAAATAAACCCCACCATTGTTTAGTCACTTCTTAAGCTGAAGATTCCTTTGGGTCAGTCATGTTTAATAGGTAGTAATGAACCTACCTTCCATAAAAGTCCAATCTCTTTTTGGAAAAAAAAAAAAAAAAAAAAATCACTTTTTATCTCCACGGTATCTTGCAGCAATGAGTTCCACAGTTTAAATATGCATTTTAAGTCTGCTGCCTGATCTCTCCTGATCTCCCCTCAAGACAGTGACTTCAGTCACTCTCTTACTCTCTGCTTTTGTTTAATCTCATCTTGATCCTTCTCACTATAAAAACAGTTATTTTCCCATCTTAAAAAAGACTGCCCTTCAACTGCCACCCTACTTCTTTTCTTGGCTCTTCCACTTTGAAAATGTAGAGGTTTTTTCTGTTCAAAATTATTCTGAATCCTCTTCAACCTGACTTCCATACCACTAAGGCTGGCAAATTGCACTTGAGTCTCCCACGAGGCTATTCTGACCACTGAGGCACTGTATAAAACAGAAGCAGTGGCAGTAATTCCTTTTCCAGATGTGTTTTCTCTGGGAACAGCAAATTTTCACAAAGCTGCACCTTATTATTCTCTGCACAGCCATCCTAGAAACCTCCTTTTCTGTGAAACCTACAGCAAACAATGCTGAGACTGCTGCTTGTTTTAATGTTCCCTTTAACTTCCTTACATCCATCTGCCATTTTTTCTTTTATCCTCTGAAACTTACTGAAACATGCCTTTTTGTCCTGTGCTTGTGCATCTCCTTGCACACAGAACTCTGCTGTGCAGCTGAGATTCCCAGATGCTACCGAGCTGCAAGCAGTACTAATAACTCCACATCCTGCACTGGGTTTTCTGAATGTGGAACATGTACAAATTTCCTCTTCACATGCAATGTGAAACATGTACAAATTTCCTCTTCATATGAAATGTGAATAAAATTTTGTCACAGACAGAAAGACACATTTCAAAAAACCTCAGGTATCTATTGGTAGGATGCCAGGTATAAGTGTCAGCATTTTATCCCATTCAATCACTCATTTTTACAATATTTTAGCACTCTGTTCATGAAAAGAAGGAAGAGAGAAGCTGATGGGTTTTTTTCCCTCTAATAATAGTTTTGGTGAGAACTAAATCTGTTTTTCATTCTTGCTGCAAGTTAATGACACGGTAATTGTGACGGCCTGGCTGGCGTTACCACCAAACAAGAGACTGAATTAATGCATGATGCTCATCATTCAGCTACTTGTTACCTCTCTATCACAGAAATGTTGTCCCTTACCATGTGCCATTTCTACTCCAGTGTGACTGGAGAAAAATAAGGGTGCTTAAGCCAAGAGTGGGTCTCCAGTCCTTCAGCAATTCTTCAGCAAATATCTTAGTCTCTAGAAAGTCCAGTTTCATTTTTTTTTGTCTGGTGCCTAGTTTTGATACAAAGGGATAACTTCCCACCTGTCCTTGACAGCTGTGATTGTGAAAGGCCCTTCTACTTGTAATGCCTTTTTTAGTTTTCTTTGAATTTGGGAAAGCTCCAAACACAAAAGCAATGATCAGCTTTGCCCCCAAATGTAGAAATAGATTTTATAAACTATTAAGCATTAGAACCACATTATTTGCTCACACAAAATGGAACACATATATGAATCTCTGAAGGTCACATTCTACCTAAGCACAGAATGAGAGTGATAAAATTACACCATGAATAAATTTGGGAAAAGAAAGAGGAAAATGCAGGTGAGTGCGGGGGAATTTTTGACACCAAAAGGAGAAAAACCTATGAAGATTGACCCTGATCCTGCAGATCATAGAATCATAGAATCGTCTAGGTTGGAAAAGACCTTTAAGATCATCCAGTCCAACCATTAACCTACACTACCAAGCCCACCTAAACCAATCAAGGGTAGACTAGACTAAACCATACCCCGAAGTGCCACATCTACCTGTTTTTTGAACACTTCCAGATTTTGATATGAGTCACTTAGGTCCTCTGTGCAGAGATTTGTTTCAGCATCTGAGGTTCTGAAAACAGAAATGGGTGAATTTTCAGCTGATTCTTTCCCTTTAAGAAGCCATCATAATTGAGTCATGAAAACTTTTTAATCTCTGCAAAAATGTGCTTGAAAATAGAGTAATACCATAAACATAGATGAATGCTCATTCATGCTGGACCTTTGGTAATAGACTTGCAAGTCACCGTCAGATGATTTGTTTCCATAAGATGCCTCATTTTTCTTACATAATTTAGGCAGCTCAAGGCATGAGCATTACCTTGACCTAAAAGAAAAAAAACATCTCCATATACAGAGTTTTGTCTTATTCTGGCAAAACTCCCCCACGAAAGAACTGATGTGTTTCAAACACCCCACTAATGGTACAGTAAATCACATTTTCTCATTTGGAACATTGTAATAGATTTCTCTACAGAGTGATTTATCATGCAACAATTAGGAACCCTAGGGAATTAGATGACCATTTTAAATTTTATCAGCTTGTTTCAATAAACTGTTAATGTGACCCTAATGTTTGGGAAGCACTTTAATATAATCAGATTTCAGTTGTTCAATCTACTGACATTAATGGCTACCTCATTAATCATAGGATTCTCACTGAGACCTCAGAGGCTGTGCTAAGTTCAGTGGACCAGTTCTTACAATAATAAAAACAACAAGCAATTTTCAACAGGGAAAAATTCTCACTTTAACTGAAAAACATTGGTTTTTGCTATCCTCCAGGAGTTGACAAGGTCATTTAATATTCCCTGAAAGCTTGGAAAAACAACATTTTTGTGTAGTTCAGCTTTATTCGTAAACTGGGCAATTAAAAATGATACAGTCAGAAGAACGGCAATCTTTGCTGTAAACAAACAGTGGCAGCCTAAGATGTAAAATATGGGAGGAAGACTATGTAATAGCCTATGTATGGTTGGCTGTTTTGGTTCAGAATATCTACCCCACGTACCCAGGGACAGTGATTTTTACTCTCTGAAAGCACTCATATTCTACGGTGATGGCTCTCACCTTCCTGAATACACCACTAATTACTAATAAAGCTTACCAATCCGTAAGGCACTATGAGAATACTGCAGTGGCTTCCCTGCCATCACCATCAAAATATTTTGTTGTCCTGAGGAGTTTCATGGAAGACCATATGAATAATACCAAAGGCTTTGTAGCATATAGGGTGTTAGAATTTGTGTCTCAAGGTCTAGGGAAATTTTTATGACTGTCCGTATAAAGGCCTTGTCCTTAGATGTCCTTATGAAATATGTTAGGAAACACACAGTCATATTTCAGTGCAAACCTTGAAGAGGTCTAGGCATGGCTTGAAGGAAAGTTGAGCCCTTTGCATGAACAGATAAACAACCAACCACTTGAATATTTCTTTTCTTTCATTCAGAAAGTTAGTAAGAAGAAAGGTGTGGGCACAGGATGTGCGGAGATGTTAAAACAATTTCTGAGAAATTAAAACAGCAGCAAAAATTACTAGTCATAGTAATAATAAAAAGCTGTAAACTCAATTCAGTAGAAGAAGGAGCTTTTCCCTTCTAGTTGCACAGGTTGGTTCAGCAGCTGAAGACCTGCTTGTCAGCCTTTGATGGACAGCAGGATGGTGGAAACTTCCATTGCCTCCAAAAGAAAGCACTTTTGCTAACAAAGTATCTTCTGGAAATGAAGGAGCCAATAATTGCTCATAGCTCTAACACACAGTCTGAGAATGCCAAACAGCAGTAAGCACTGAAACAGTTAATTTTAGAAGTTGATTTTAATAGGTCTTGGTTTCTTTATTGATAATGCAATCTAACATACGTATATATAATTGATAAGTTATTCACCTGACAGTCAATACAGTTAATGTGTACTTAGTTTATTTGCTGAGTTAATCTGCCCGAAACAGGAAAATGGTAGCAAGCCAAAGAGGATATGTATGGTATTGACATATTTATCCAATAGGTTGTTGGGGCTTCAATAAAATTAGGTTTACCAAGTTAGAGATCAGTTCTTTAAGACATTAGCAAGGATCATGCATTTTGATTCCTACTTTGTTTAGTAATGAAGATAACAAAAAACACTAAATTAAGTCTGGTTTTCTAAAACATTTAAAATACAAAAAGATAACTTTGATTTTATCAGATAGACGTGTCCAGAGGAAGAAATGTTAGCAGCATTTTGGATAGACTGGAAGGCAGCAACGTAAAGCCACACAGCACAGGTGATTGCTTATACAACACCTGAGAAAGGGATGATGTAGCATTCCCAGATAGGTCTTCAAGGTCAGTGAAAAAAAGAAACGAACAGTAAAGACCCCATGATCACTAAGTCTACATCCTGGCTATCACAAGCACCACACCAGGCACTCTCCTTAATGTCTGTCTTAAAAAGGGTTGGACTTCTTCCTACAAATACTTCCTTTGAAAGCTACTCCAGTCCTTCTGCTCTCAAATGGTTAGAAATCTTCTTAATAATCAAATAAAAATAATCCATGGTGAGTTTTATTATTGTATTACTCTTTTATAAAAGTATTATTGTACTCTTTTTGTTATTTGACCAGCATTATCATCTAGCTTAAATATTCTCCTACCAGGCATTCCCATTCCCTTGGCATATATCCCAACAAACTCCAAGTCCCTTAATTCACTGCTGTACAAAATATTTCTTATTTACCTGAGCATCCAAAGCTTTTCATTGCCTGTTCCAGATCATCTGATTCTCCTGGAATATGGCTGATGAGTCTTGCAGAAGTGGTCTCATCAGAAGAGTACCTAATATTGTGGTACAGAGAGCTATGACAAACACATAATGGAGTGGTGGAGTTCTAATTAGTATAGAAAAGACGATTCTGATATTAAGAGAGCTGCTGTTCTGAACTAGCTAGATGCACATATGTGTGGCTATAGCAGAAATTGTACAAGGACAGCAATTAGAGAAACTAAACTCACAAGGTAAGCTATCGTATGACAAGTTCTCAAAAGCTTATCTTCTAGTTCTGTATAGATTTTTTATTTATCAGAAAACATCCTATTAAAAAAACCCATGATATAATTTAAAAGGGCCAATTTGAGGGAGTCAGGATAAGCAAAAGGGCAGAAGTACTGCAGTGATACCTATCATTAGAAGCTAACTAAAAAGCTGGAAAGGTTCTGTAATACAGGACCTCTCTATAATATGCAAGTGCAAGAACGAAAGGGAGGGAAGGAGCTTCATGGACGTGATTGAAGTGGGAAAAAAGAACTAGCAGAGAATGTAGCACAACTGGAGGCACAAGAGATTAGAATGAAGATATAAGAAAATGAATGCCACTACAAGATTGGAGAGACTGAGTCATTTTAATTTTGACTAAAATCCTTAAACCAAATTTCAAGCCATAATCTCTTAGTGATTATATATGTGGCCTTGGCTGACGGTCCAGTGCAGGAGTTACCTGATGTATGGCTTTAGTGTGAAATGTGACATTTTTAGTACATGTTATCGGCAGTGATCCATCACGGCATAATATGTAAGACTACCCACTGGAACCCAGTCTTTTTGCTTCAGGTGATTTTATTTATAGTTTGTGCAGGTGCAGATGAGGCAGTGAATCTAGGCTAGCACACAAAGAGTTGAACAAAGGAAGCACCTTCCTTCTGGACCGTGCTTTGAGACAGAGGGAGAACTGTCAGTTGAGCATCTCATGTTGAAAAGCTATCACAGGCTTTAAAGGGACACTTAACTCCAGGACACAGGTCTGGCTGTTTGCTCTGGGTTTTGGGAGGGAGGGAGAATAGTAAGGGTTGGTGTTTCAAGGGAGGATGGTGTTGTTTGGATTTCATTTATTTTGCTCTTTCTGATTCCTGTTTGGGAAGGAACGGCTTTGAACTCTTAATTGTAGATTTTGTTTTTATCAGAGCACAGACCCGCCCTGTCCTTTCTCACTCCCCCCCTCCCCGCATTTTCTCCTGCAGTCCTCACTTTACTGCTTTCTTCCTTCTCTCTTTCCTTTCATCTTCCACCCTGACAATAAACAGTCTGGAGCTGAATCCAGAGAGCAGAAACGGCTCTCATTCCCTCCCCACCCAATAAGGATCCCCATAAAACTTTAAAATGGCATCCAGATCTTAGCCGTGTGGTATAGGGTCTGCCTCTAGTGAAGAAGAAAGCAACACAGCATGATTAGTCAAGGAGGAGGATTTTCCTTGAGCAATCTTCCACACCAAAGAAGGTGCTCCCACATTAGCAGGAATGTTTTTGTATGAGGAAATGAGCACTAGGAATGGAAGAAGCGGCGTGGGAAGTGGTGGAGCCTGTGCAGAAAGGATGATGAAGATGCTAAGGATTAAGAGCCTGGTTGCCTCTTGATGCACCAGGTATTTATGTCAGTAATTCTCATTAGGTTTAATGTGAATAACAGTCACAAATCCCCTGGGGACTGAGAGAAGAACAGATTCCTTAATGTTTCCATGAGGAATACTTTGAAACCTTCATAAAACATTCATATTTGATGGAAAGGAAAACCTACTTTAATAAAACATGTTTACCACTATTATACAATCAGAAGTTGGTATTTTATCTACTTGAGTATCACGTATAACATGCTTGCATTGCCAGTATATATTATAAGCCTAAGATCACTTTACTTCAAATTATTGGTTTGTTTATCTAACATTAACAGTTCATTTTACTGTAACCTCAAAATGGAGTATTTTAACTAAGAAAGACAGAACGAACCCAAGTTTATGGAACAGTTTCTTTTTTCTTTCTCTAAGACCCTATTTCTGAATGTGGCTTCAAAGGCAGACATCTGTGCCACAAAACTGCTGAGTTTGAAGTGATTGTTATTTACGGTTTATTTTACTGCCTTAACGAAGGTCACAGTTAGCTTGGGGTCCCTTGTGCGGGGCATTGAATAAATGCATCAGACTTTCAGAGGGGTAGTTTGTTGACTAAAAAGGGATGTCACAAGACACCTGACACACCCTAAGGTATTTCACCTGGCTACTTCAGAAGGCCAAAATGTCCTGCAGGCTCTGTGCCTTATGTGGCAGTTCTATGGGGAGGCCCTTAATACACCATGGCACGCAAAATGGCATTGACGCCTATGTTCAGGCAACTTAATCCCATCTTTAAAATGTCTGCTGCTTCCAGAATACAGCCAGGGACATTGTGCTTGTGACTACACATCCTTAATGTCCTTTGACTACAGAAAGGCACAGGGCGTTCATAAAATGAGGCACGCAGCTACTGGAAATACTCAGGGTTTCATACACACTGGTACTGAAATACATACAAACAACTCATAGGAGAGCAAGAAAAGCAAGCTCTGCTCCATAAAAGCCTTTCTCTGTCCTGGTCTAATTATCTCCATATAGTAAGAATACTCCAAATCAAACTAACGAGTATGTATTGTTGATGACATTTTACTTATTGTGGGTTATTTTTAATTCATGTGTATACATTTTAGAAATCAAGGATAAAATCTGTCCAAGTTCTGGTGCAGCTGGGTAAGTACAGGTGCGTGATCTCCAGCGTTTTATATACCTTTGAATGGCTGCTGGCATTTCAACCATTGCAAAACTAAGAGTAGTACACACTTAAAGCTCACATATCACGAGTAAAATCTGCCACACTTCTTGAGGAAATGTTAAAATGTTCAACATCCGTGTTCTCAACAAGTAAATAACACATTATAGGGCTACATTATGACCAGATTATATCTATTAGTTACTGCTGTGCACCACGTAAATCTCCAGATTCCCCTGGGAAATGAGAAAATCATTTCAGACTTCAATAACTAACAATCAGTTATTGCTCTGGGCAATAATAAAGCTGAATGCAATTACCTAAAGTGAAGTTAGCAGTGTAACAAATGAAATACAGATTTCTTTCTCTCCTAAAATAAATGTAGCATCTCCTCATCACACACTACTGCATGGCATAATAGGGTCTTCTAAACAGTGTATTGTCTGAACAGCCTATTTGAGATTTGAAATATATGTGATTAAAACTTATAAAAGTTACTTTTTATGACATCACTTGCATGATTAGTGCTAGAGAAAGACTAACGGCTATGAAACTGCAAAAGTAAAGCACTCATTCTAGGAAAACAGATTTCAAAACAAGATTCTCTGCTCCCAGTAGTCCTCCTCTTCGCACAGTAAAGACAATTTACCCCAAAAGGGAAATAGAAAATTTCTGTTCATAAAATGCCTTTGATCAGATTTTTTTCAAATCACGTTAGAGTTGTAAATGCAGCATTTCAGTCTTCATACTTATCCTACCTCCTGTCACATTAATTTATTATTTATTCTGCTAACATGAAAATGTACAGTCTGTTAAGGAGGAAAAAATGTTTTTATTTTAAGCCGATTTTTAAATGAAGTGTTTGAGAACTGAAGTCCCTAGAAGCTAGAACTTTTCTTAACTTAGCACTGGATTGTATAATATAAAGCATATACATAAATGTTTGCAGAATGAGGATTTTTGCATATAACTCTGGAATGAGTAATACTTTCAGTAAGAATGAAGAGATTAGATATTGGATGAAAGAAAAATATGTAAAAAAATATTCATAACTACGAATAATACTGTTTTCCAGCTATGCTACCTTTTGCCTTGTTATGTAGGGTAAATATTAATTCTCCATGCTGAATTATTGCTAATTAATTATTTGCATGTAGTTCCTCTTTGTCACTACAGAATTAAATTATCCTGGAACAGATTTCCCAGTAGAAAGTTAATCCTAATTCCTGATCTTTTGAGAAACCAGCTTTTTACTTATAAATACAGGTTGGGCTTGAACCAAGAACATTCCAGTTATTTCCAGCTACTCAAGTCTTATTTCATGCATGACATTGAAGAAACAGCTCCTTATTATGTCATTGGGTATTTTTTTATACCTTATCCTAAACTGGTGTTGACATTTTTAACAGCTCCTTGGAAGCTAATGATCCCCCTTTCGAACTGTGTCCACTTTGTTGTTGCAGGGTAGCTCATTAGTGTTACACGAAGCTCAGTTTCAGAAATATTCAGGCAAAGAATATCTTTTTGTTGTATATTTATATGGTGCGTAGTTCAACATATCATTAGTATTACCAGTATTAGTAATAATATATTTACAAAATGTGTCGAAGCAATTCCAGTCAGATCTGGCTGCCCTTCATTTGGGTAAATGTTTTATTGGAATAAAGACATTGAGTCAGTTGATGCTCTGAGCAGATGAAAAGATGGCTCACTTTGGCTATACTAACCCTGAAAGTATTCTTTTTAGGTAATTTTAGCTTATATTTAGATCATTCTGATATAAATCACGTTTTTTAAAAAAAATAGAATCCACGCAGCCATTAAAGCAGGGCAGCATTGAGAAGAGCCACGATATGCAGCAGCTAGGATAAAACATTACAGCTTGAAGCTGCATCATTTTGATTCAGTATTTTCTCAGTTAACTGGAGCAGTGCCTGGCAATTATTTGTAAGGTTTGAGGAGTTCCAGCTTGTTACTGCTCTAATCTTATTCCACCCCTGCAAAACACAGAGGAGAATGGGGTTGCTCTCCATGAATGCTGTCCACCATTATGAGCTTAAGATTAAGTGTCCAAACCCTGGGTCTGATAACATTTAAATAGAGCTTTCACAGGGGAGAATGAAACTCACAAAGCCGTATTGCAGTCAAGGGGAATTAAGGAACTAATTACCTTACGTCTTTGGACTCGTGGCCAGCCAGGAAATACAGGTTATGTCTGTACTTACTTAAGTGGTTTGAAATGCTGACAGAGAAAGCATCCATATTATCCTCGAATTCAGGCTGTGTAAAAATCCCATCTGCTTTTCCTAGCAGGTGATGCCAGGATCTTTCTAAGAAGGATCCTTCTGCCTTGTGTCAATCATTACCAAAGGGAAAAGGTGTTTGGGGGGGGGCAGCCCTGCCAGGCACAGCATGCCAGCCACACGGTGAGGGAGCTGCTGCAGTCTTCCCTTCCGACAGCAAAAAAAGGACCAGCAGCAAACATGGTCCGGAGGACAGCCTTGAGGTCGCTCCTGCACTTCAGTGGCCTGTAGCCATGACGCATCCTGTCAATTAGGCAAAGGCTGTCAAACTAAAAGACCTGCTTTCTAATTGTGAATTTGTTATTAAGCTAATTAGGAAATTTTGGCAGTCCACTTGTGTTTGTGGGAAGAAATGGTAAAGCGTGACTTTCCTAATAACAAAACAATAGAGCACGCATTAAAGATATTAAGAAATAGATGGTGAACCAAAAAAGTAGCTATTATTGAAGATACACTTCTACTGAGGTTTTGCAGGGAATGACAGCAGGCCACACACGCGTTAAGATTTTTGCCAAAGCTCCAGCTAGAAATATAAATTCATTTTGATAAAAAATGAGAACAAAAAAGTTGGCAGGTAGTAAATAACATCGAAGATGGAATTAATATAGAGTGATAAGAGTCTGTTGCTAATCTGGAACCATTAAACCATTTTTAACAAAGCCAAACAAAGAATTACAAGTGATACCTACAAAGGTGGGAGGCTTTACCCTGAAGAACAATGAATTGAAACTATTATGGTCACTGATTCCAATGATTCAATGCAGTTTGCCAAAACAAAGCTTTGACAAAGCACATACTCAGTTGTTGGATATAAAATCACGTAATAAAGTAATGGTCACAGTTAATGACAAGCTTTAATTCTGAATTTGTCATTGATGGGATCAGTTTTGGAAGAACTCATGCACTTCTATCATCTGTATTTTTAAAAGCATTTTGAAAAATTAGACAGACCGCAGCAGACAGCTGTAAAGATTATGTGAGAGCTGAAGGAAATTTGTAACAGTAAGAAATCTCAGTAAAGCTTCCCAAATCTCAGTAAGTACAGTTTATTAAAGGGAGGGTTAGACTGTGGTCTGATTACAGTGTATACGCACCTTCACAGTGAAAAGATACTGAAGACTTCTCTGACAGAGACAGAACAAGAGCCAACTGCTGAAAGAGGGAATCAAACAGACTCAAATGAGGAATTAGGAACAACTTTTTTTGGCTGTTATTTGTTGGGTTTTGATCTTAAAAATGAAGGTAATTGATTGTGGGAACAAACCGCAGTAGAAAAATGACTGATTCTCCATCTCTGGATTTCCATAACTCCTTTGCAGAGGGTACAATGAGTTCATACTCATGTCCCAGTGCTCAGCAAACCTCAGCACAACAGCAAGTGGGCAAGTTGTAATAGCACAGGATATACAG
Organism: Pelecanus crispus; assembly: GCF_030463565.1. Lineage (NCBI taxonomy): Eukaryota > Metazoa > Chordata > Aves > Pelecaniformes > Pelecanidae > Pelecanus > Pelecanus crispus. The sequence continues at coordinate 148,110,207 of NC_134644.1, read as the reverse complement.
ACCATGAGAGCAGATGACCTAACCTTCTCTTCTGACTGTAAACTACTTATCTGGGGAACATAGGCACTGTTGTATAGGTGTCCATGACGAATTATACTTTCTCTGAAACACATGTAACCTGCCACGATGAGTGAGACAAAACTCTGCAGGAGCCATACTTACTTTCGTCTGAATCATGTATTCACTTAATTGAATAATCTTGTTACCCATCCATAAAATATATGAAATGTATAAAAGTCTAACACTGCCTACATAAAACAAACATTAAGTGAGAAGAAATATTTCTAAGCAGCCTTAACCACTAACTATAACATAAATGCTACTCTGATGGGAGTAACCTTAAATAACACAAAATCTATATTAAAAAAGAAAAGAATGTCATATTTATCCACTTGAGATGCAAATCTATACATATAGAGAGCTTACCATACAGTAAGGTATGGAATTTCTGGCTAAATTACAAATTTACTGTCAGGAAGAAGCAAAAGCAGGGCAGGTTGGCCAGGAGCTGCCAGCAGCCACAGGGCAGGCATTGCCCTCACCAACAGGACCCTAACCCATAGGATCTATACATGATGGGCAGAGCAAAGGAGATAACTGGGTCCACTGATCATCCCAGATGAGGCAAAGCAAAGAAGCAGGTCCACAGTCCAGCAAGGAACTCTGTTTTAAATCTGCTGCCTGATTTCTTTTATTTGGTGCCCTCTTCTTTTTTATTTTTGGGAAGCAGCAAATTATTGCTCCTTATTTACACTCTCTCTGCAAGCAATGATTTTGTGTCCCTTTCTCATGTTATCTCTCTTCCAGGATGAAGAGCTTTAACCAGTTTAATCTTCTCTTGTACAGTAGCCAAATCTGATCATCCTTATTACCCACCTCCATAATGTTTTCTGGGTTTATGTGTCTTTCCTGAGACAGGGTGACAAGGCGCAGTATTCAAGATGCAAACACGTTGTTGCATACTGTGGTACAACGATGACTTCTGCTTTGTTCTCTGTTCCTGTCTAAACAACTCAGATTATTCTACTTTGATTTTTGGACCTCTGCCAAACACTGAGTTGATATTTTCAGAGATCTACAGTGACTCTAGGATTTCTTTCTTGAACAGTAATAGCTCACTAAGGCTGTGTCTATAGCAGTGCATTGCACCCTGACCCTGGGCACTTGTGTTTGATCACCTGTGCTACTAAATAGCTACAACAGTACCCAACACAGTATGGCCTATGCCAGCTAGTTCTCTCCCAAACTGTTCCCAGGCATGGTTCAAGCTTCCTGAAGCATGAGTCATCATCCACCAGGAATGATTACTAACAGGTAGCCTGTTTGTAGCCACACTGTTCTAGAAGGTTAGAGGGAATATAATATAATATTATGGGCATGTGCCATGACCTCAGCATCAAAGAACAGTTCTGAATAAACCTAACATACAAGTATGTTTAGGAGACAAAAGGAAGACTACAGAAAATGTGGGTCCATTGCTCAATGAGACGGGGCCCCTGTTTACACAGGACATGGTAGAAGCTGAGGTACTGAAGGCCTTCTTTGCTTCAGTCTTTACTAGCAAGACAGGCCTTCATGAATTCTAGGTCCCAAAGACCTGGGAGAAAGACTGGAGCAAGGAAGATGTACCCTTGGTGGAAGAGGATCAGGTCAGGGAATACTTAAACAAACTGGACATACATATGTCCATAGGCTCTGACAGTATGCACCCATGAGTACTGAGGGAGATGTCATTGAGAGGCCACTCTCAATAATCTTTGATTGACCATGGCAACTGGGAGAAGTGCCTAAAGATTTGAGGAAAGCAAATGTCACCCCTATCTTCAAGAAGGAGGACCCAGTGAACTACAGGCCAGTCAGCCCCACCTCAGTCCCTGGGAATGTGACGGAGCAGCTGATCCTGGAAAGCATTTCCAGGCACATTAATAACAAGAAAATCATCAGGAAGAGTCAGCATGGCTTCACCAAGGGGAAGTCCAACTTGATAAACTGCTACGATGAAATGACTGGTAGGCAAGGGGAGAGCAGTGGATATTGTCTACTGGACTTCAGTAGGGCCTTTGACACTGTCTCCCATAAGATCCTCATAGAGAAGCTGTTGATGTGTGGGCTGGATGAGCAGTGAGGTGGGTTGAAAACTGGCTGAATGGCCAGGCCCAGAGAGTGGTGATCAGTGGCACATAGTTGGAGGCCAGTAACTAGCAGTGTACCCCAGGGATCAGTACCGGGTCCAGTCCTGTTTAACATAGAATCATAGAATCATAGAATGCTTTGGGTTGGAAGGGACCTTTAGAGGTCATCTAGCCCAACCCCCCTGCCGTGAGCAGGGACAGCTTTAACCAGATCAGGGTGCTCAGAGCCCCAGCCAACCTGACCTTCAATGTTGCCAGGGATGGGGCCTCTACCACCTCTCTGGGCAACCTGTTCCAGTGCTTCACGCTCCTCATTGTAAAAAATTTCCTTCTTATGTCTAGTCTAAATCTATTCTTCTTGAGTTTAAATCCATTATTCCTTGTCCTGTCACAACAGGCCTTATCAAAAAGATTCTCCCCATCCTTCCTGTAGGCCCCCTTCAAGTATTGGAAGGCCGCAATAAGGTCTCCTCGCAGCCTTTTCTTCGCTAGGCTGAACAACCCCAACTCTCTCAGCCTGGGCTCACAGGAGAGGTGCTCCAGCCCTCGGATCATTTTGGTGGCCCTCTTCTGGACCCGCTCCAGCAGGTCCATGTCCTTCTTGTGCTGAGGGCCCCAGAGCTAGACGCAGTGCTCCAGGTGAGGTCTCACCAGAGCAAAGCAGAGGGGCAGAATCACCTCCCTCGACCTGCTGGCCACACTTCTTTTGATGCAGCCCAGGATATGGTTGGCTTTCTGGGCTGCAAGCGCACATTGCCGGCTCATGTCCAGCTTTTCATCCACCAGTACCCCCAAGTCCTTCTCCGTAGGGCTGCTCTCAATCCCTTGAGAACATCTTCATTAATGATCTGGATGATGGGGACAGTGTGCCCTCAGCAAGTCTACTGATGACAGTGTTATTGTCCATCATTTGTACAGGTGGTTGTAGCTCTTATGCTGGATTTCATCAGCCATTTTAAAATGCAATTGCTGATATCATGGGATGTTTCTGCTAGTCTTTGAATTGTTACTTTTGATTGCTTTTAATTATTTTGCATAATCAGAAAATTTTCTTGCTTTACTATTGAGTCATTTAGGACTGTATTGACCAGCATGGACCCCCAGACAGATCATTGTGAATATGCTACTATCTCATTGGTATGAAAACAGACCTGTTATTTCTACTTTTTCTAGGGTTTAAACAAGACACATAACTTCCCTTTTATCCCATACCAACTTAGCTGGTTTGGCTTCCCAGTTATAATATTTTGACCAGTCACCCTTATCCACATTTTTAGGTGACACTAACAGATGCAGGGGGCATGACCCTCACCTACAAAAATCATGGGGTATCTTCCTCTATATGTGACATCCATCCAGTTCTATTTGTTATTGTAATTTCAAGTATTTTTCCTGGTACCGAAGTCAGATGTGCTGGTCCTCCCAGCTGCTCTTTGTGCCTCACTTCCCGTCTGTAAAACTGTGATGATGCTACCCCCTTATCTTACAGGCCTGAAATGAAAATTAATTAATTTATGTTTCTGAATCACTCAAATATGGGTGACATGAATGAATATAAGACATTTAAAATGTTGAGAGAAGCCTACTAAGCAGCAAAAAAAGGGAGACCACACAATAAACAGCAATAAGAAATTAAATACTGAACCACTTATTATTTTTAGTGTACTGAGTGGAAACATAGAGCCTAAAGCTGAGAGGGATGATTATCACCCCCTAGTTTGTTTTACAGCTTCTCGAAAGCCAGGAGACATCCTCACTGAAAAAGGTCTCCTCTTCTGGGAGGAAAAAAACACCTATTCAGTAAAACAATGGAAAATCCAGTATAATGCTTATAACAAGTGTATGCCTTGTTTCTATTCTCACTTTGTTGAGCTTGAACTCCCAGCTATTAGCTTTATATATACATATATTCTTTCTAATGGTATATAAAGGTTAAGGAGTTCTTTGTTACCAGAGTTTGATTGCTTAGATAGCTTTTCATAGATGGTGATCAGAGCATCCAGTAAATTTCCATTGTTGCATTAAACAGATTGAGATTCATGAGGCCGGGGTGTTACAGAGTCCCTTCTGCTGCATATGCAAAGGGGCTTAGGCATCTAACTGCTGCTTTAGGTGACATTCACATAAAGTCCAACATTTAGTTGTCCCTTAGACACCAGACTCTCAGAGACTTGCTGCATCATCATGCCAGTCTCATTGGCATGATAGCATTTGGTGTGGTGGCACTTCTGAGATCACACCTTACACAAAGGTTTCCAAGGACAGGGCTCTTTATGGAGAAGAAATTCCTGTTTTACCTTGCAGTCCAGAGAAAAGGGTATTCACCTGGCAAGAATTGTTTTCAACCCCTCTTTCTACCTGATTCGAAACAAAGACTAGATTTCAGATCCCACACTTGCTAGGAGAGGGCCCTACGGATTCTGCTGTTGGGTAACTGGGTGTATGAGGAAAAGCTCTGTTTCTCCTACTGATGTGTTCAACTCTGTATTAGCTAATGGAATAGTAGTGTAGAAAGGAGGACTGCATAATTCAGTTAAGGCACACATCTGGGATGGGAGAGAAGTAAGTTCAAGTCCAGACTTAATGGAATATTTTATTATTCATACAAAATGGAGGAGATTTCTGAGGGAAACTGAGGAAAACTACATCAACCTAGCAATTTGGGGCATTATTCCGCAACATGAAGAACCTGGCTCCCAAACTATATCATTTCCCAGATGACCACACTAATATTTGGAGACAGAGCATTTCTTTGGTTAATTTTGGCATGGCAAAACCCACATTTATTCTTGGAAGCTGAGCTTTTCTTTGATGCTATAATAGATAAGTATTATGTTGATACTGAACAGGTTAGCTTTTTTTAAAAAATGAACCAAAACAGCGTCACAGTAATTTTCAAAGTATGTGATTTTTCTCAATATGAAATGCATCATTGTAATTATCTAATTATATCAGTAAACATGAAAATCTTCTCCCACAACACAGATGCCAGTTGTTCAGGTGTAAGAACTGTCTATATTACATAGAATCATATTTCCAAGGACTGTATTATAAAAGACATCATATATTATAATGTTATTAATCTTCAGTTAGAACTGGAACATGCACATATATATAAAAAACTATTACTGAGGTGAGTGGGGATGTTAGTGCCCAAATTCAGTTCATAAGAACAGACAATCTCTACCATATAGGAAATCTGTTAATATTGTAGAATATAAAGAAGGGGTTTATTTTTATTGTGCAAGGTCCTCAAACAAATCTCAGCTTACTTCTGCTTGTAATAGGGCCTGTTCCAAAGACCTTTGAAGTTTCCAATTGACTCAACAGGCTTTGGATCTGGCCCTAAAGTAGTAAAACCTTTGTTGAATGTTTATAGATAACCACTTAGTCAGTGCTAGCTTAAGAAAAGAAAAAGGAAACAAATTAAATGCATCTTCCAGTGACATAAGCCTCATGAAGAATTAACTAGGATAAGCACTTATTCTAGTTGGTGCACTGTCGATCTGAACAGTGCAGACAAAAATAATAATTAAAATATAGCTTCATGCTGAGATGAAACTTTCAAGAGTGTCTACTGTGTTAAGCTTATGATTTTTCTGGTTTTGTATTTGCAAGCATAATTATGTCCCAGAGGCAACAGGAGCTAGTGCTTGTCAGTCCCCATTTCCCCCTCTGATAGGAGATTAATTTCTTTACACAGAAATGCAAAAGTTGATGCCAGAGCAATAATAATAATGTAAACAAGTCTTTTATTCTTTTAATCTGGAATGCATAATTTAATGGCATAGTTGTATAAATAATGAAAATACCACATCTACTTTAGACAATTAAGGGTAAACTGAAGGTAACATTTAATGTAGTATTGATTGACTGTATCAACAAAATGACGGCAGACATCTGTATGGATGATAGCAGTTAGGAAAATGCTACCAAGTCTATCAATACAGATTAAGTAGGGGTGGGATGGAGCAGACTTGATGGCTCAGAATACTGGTAATGGAATATGGAGCCTTTCACCTCCAGCACACTGACTCGAGCCAGCCTAGGTCAGTCTGTGACTGCAAGTCATTACCATCAGATGGCTCTTCACTGAAATGAGTTTGTCCTAATGGCACGCTGTCTGTGTCACAAAATGCACCATCTATCATGACTGACATCGCGTTGAGATTTTCAGCTGGAAAGCTGCAAGGAGAGAGGATGGGGTCTGCGTCCCTTCTACCCCTGCGGGGAGCAGGGGTAAGGGCGGTTGGCCGGGGTTGCTCTGCTATGGGCTATGCTGCAGAGGTTTTAGGAACATCTGCTTTTAGGGACAGTGGTGCTAAATATTAACCAAGCAAAGAGCAAGAGGAAGGTACCTGTGCTGAAGAGATTGCAGCTGAAATGTAAGACATGACATGAACTAATGGACAGAAATGGTATATACAGGAGAAGCATGATTAGAGTAGGCTCAGCACACCACTGGCCTCAAGTTACAGTAGCTATCCTGCCGTGCTTGTGTTTTTGGATGGATTTGAGAGGAATAGTGTTACATGGGGGAAAGCACAACAGGGTTTATAAAAAAACCATGAATAAAAGCACAGTGGAAGACAGTATCCTAGGTTAGTCAGCGGTGAGGAGCAACATATTAAAGCTAAGTGAAAAAAAGGCAGGATAGGAATAAAGGATTTCAAAATGAAGGCAAAGTGCATACAGAGCCGGCATAGAGATGGGAGACACTGGCGAGATGCAAAGTGGGGAATGACATGGGCAAAGGGATGAGCTAAGGGGATTATTTCTTTCAGCACCAGTTCTGGTTGGATATGAGCAGAGCAAGACTGTATCTGTCAAAGCCACCAGAAATTACATTGTTAGGAAGTGACAGGAGCATAAAGAGAGTTTTAGCTTTGTGGTTGGATAGGGAATACTGTACCTTTTAAAAGTTCTGCAGAAAGGTATTACCTGAAAGATTTAACGATACCCTGAATAGTAGCACCAATTAAATAGCTGTTTTATTGGCAACATTCAGGCTACAGTCCTGGATGACAGATGGGGCAAAACTCTTACTCATAGTGATGGCAAAATGAATGAAACAAAAATAATTAAGAACATTCTTTCACATCTTTGAACTTAACCTGGTGGTTAGACATACATGAGGACACATCAGGTTAGACAGTAGACAAGTTGTCGCAATTTGGGGAGTTAGTTTTCTGTGTGTTAATTTAATCTGTGTTGTCAACTTGGAACAAAGATGTTCAGCATAATATTCCAACCTTTTATCTACTTAACTCTAAAAGCTCAGGGACTGCTTCTAGGAGCTCTGAAAAAGATAAATAAGAAAAGGAAGCCTATTTTCAGTAGGCTTAACTTTTATTAAAAAATTTTTCACAAATCGTAGATTTGAAAAACACTACATAGAACAAGAACAAAAAGGGACAGATTCTTGTCAAACTGTCAGAGTAAGCTGAGGATCTTGTGAAGAAATGAAAAGTAGGAGGAAAACCAGGAAAAGACAGTCACTGAAAACAATGGCTGATGCATTTTCTTCAAAATTTTGTGAAATAAAACCATGTAAGTTTAAAAAACACTTTTTGATTTTTAAATTCATCCACTTAAGGGATATGGGCACCAAACTGATGGGTGTGGCAAGATCAATAAAATATTCCTCTCTGATTGATATACATTTCAGTTATAGTTACATATTTAGTAATTGTATCCCTGGTGTATTATACCTGTAAGAGACAGATTATAAATATCCTGTGACACATATACTCCACCTGGGCTCCTGCTTATCCTACAGAACACAGCAAGCCTGTCAGTAGTACTTTCTATCACCTAAATGTCAACCGCCCTCCTGACCATTCCACTACCATGCATGCCTTCTCTGCAGAAGAAACCTCGTAATGAGAAACAAACATTTTTCCTATAAAATGAGGATTAAGAATGAAGAAATTAAAGACAGCAAAACTAAAAATGGTGAAAATTTCTCAGTGGTCGTAGAGCACCTTTTCATGAAGCCCTAATTCCTTATGACTACTTCTTTATGGATTCGGTATTGAGGCTGCTGGGCATAACACAGGTTTCTTACTTAGAAGAGTAACTTGGTGGCGACATGAATATCGTGATTAGGTGAAATTAGGTGAAACTGAACTAGGACCAAATGTATTTTGCTACAAGGACTCACAAGGACAAACTCCTCAGTAGTGGTTCAGATAACGCAAAATCATGTAGCTGGATACACCGATTCCGACATTCCTTCATGTTTATTTATTTTGGTTGTGATTACCAGCCAAAAAATCATGTGTAACAGCTATTTGAATGTGATTGCTGTTTTGCACATAATATATTCAAATATCCATGACCATAATCATGAATTGGGTTTAACTGAATCATATTAAAACAATCAAGGAAGCAAAATAAAAGTATTAAAATATTTTACATGTATATGGTTCCTGGCTGGCCATGAAGAGTATCGATGAAATAAAATATTGCCAAAAATTCTGCACGCACAGAAGTTAGAAAAATCAGAGATGGTGCCCACAGTGGGTGTGACAACCCCTGTGCCACCGGGGACAAGATACCCTGGGAGGAAAACATAAGTTTGTGTCCAGTGAGCTGCCATGTTCAAAGCTGCTAAATACCCTTAGAGTGAGATTTCTTGGCAGAAAAGGTACAAAAAAAGCTTTGTGTTTCATCACTTGAAATCAGGACAGGCTGTATTTCTAAGAAAGCTGTTTCATTTCAGCCGTCCATTAAGGTTGCTACAGAAATGAATGGAGAAAAACCCTGCGGTTTGGTACATGTGCCAGACAGAAACTCTGATTAATCAACTTTTCTGTAGGCTCATTCTCCACTCTGTATGCGTGTCATCTAGAAAGATGGCGAGGTTCAGCTGGGTACGGCTTTCACTTCCTAAACTGCAGAGGTAAACAAATGCAAATATTTCTTTTTTGTGTATCTCTCCTTACAGGGGAGTGTTACACTTGGTTATCAACTGCCATTTTGCAGGAAGCAAAGCGTGCACTTGCAATACTAATCAGTAAGCTGTTCCAAGAGTCAGTGGCCTACTTCTTGCACCGAAGTAAATGAATTATCTGTTGCAAAGGACCCAGCATCACCTCAAGGTAGTGAAAAACTACCTGACAGGGTTAATAATTTCCCATGTGTTATGTTTTTAGGACCTTGAAAGTGTTCCCACTGAAGCGGGCCTGCGATGGTGGTGACGACGGAAAGGTGGCTAATTGCTTTTCATCCTGTATGTCTGGAGCAACATTTCTGACACAGGTAGGCAAGAGAGTGGTAAAACCTGAGCGGAGGGTGTGAAGAGGGGATGCTGAAATACTCCACGACTTAACTTTCCGCCTCCCCCAAAGCATCTCCCCTGGAAAACCCAGCAAGCCACCCGAGGGGCAGGCGGGCGCCGCGGGGCCGAGGCAGGAGGCGAGGGCCGAGGCCGCCGCTCCCTTCGGCGGGCCGGGGCAGGAGGCCATTCCCCGACACACCTGCGGGTGCAGCTGCTGGGCGCCGCGGGAGGCCGGGGGCCGGGCAGCGCTCCCGCCGCCGCCGGTGCAGCGGGGCCGAGGCCAGGGCCGTCCCCACCCCGGCGGCCTCGGCGCCCAGGCCCCGCCGCAGGCCGCTGCCCCGCGGGGCGGGCGGGAGCGGGGGGCGGGGCGGCGGGGGCGCTCGGGCAGGAGGCGGCGGCGGCGGCAGCCCCGCCAGCACAGGAAGTCGCCCCGCCGAGAGAGGAGGGAGGAGGCAGGAGGCGGAGCTCTGCCGCTCGGCCCGAGGTACCGCGCCGCTTCCCGGGGTGGGCGAGGGGCCGCGGGCGCCAGGGCCGGCCGGCAGCGCCGGGCCTGCGGTTGTCACGGCAACCGCCCCCCCTCGGGGCGGCGGGGGCGCGCTGGCCCGCCGCGCCTCCGGCGCCGCCATTGGCCTGCGGGCAGGGAGCGTCCGCACTGGCGGCGCGCTCGGCCGGCCCGCTGTCCGCCGCGGGCCTCCGCTGCCATTGGCCGGGAGAAAGCGCTCGCCTCCGCGATTGGCCGGAGCGCGCTGCCAATCGGGGGGGCGCCGCGGGCGCCCGGGTGCCGCTCTCGGAGCGCGGGCTGAGGGGCCGGGAGGGGTTAGCGGCGGCGGCCGCCGCGGCCATTTTGGGTGTGGGCGGGAAAAGCCCCCTTCTCTCCCCTCCTCCGTGGCCTGCGCTGTGCCCGGGAGGCGAGAGCGGGCGGCTCCCCTCAGCGCCGGGGCTGGCCGTGCCGCCTCACGCAGCCCCGAGCGCTCCTCGGCTGCCTGGCCTAATTCCCCCGTGCCCGCAGGTGGCTGGTGCCAGGCTGGGTCCTTCGCCAGGCAGCCACTGGCCGATTGGGAGGGAAACAAACGCCTTACCGGGGGGTCTCCTCGGCGAAGGCTGCGTTCGAGGGTTGGCCCGGGGGCTGTGAGGAGCTGACAGGAGCCTGCGATGTCTCCGTGCGAGGACGCTCCGCAGGTTTCCCTCGTGAGCGCAGCTCCTCATGCGCTGCCCGCCAGCACGGTGTGGCTGGCTGTGCGTGTGTGAAACCCCCTCTGTGTGGGGTTTCCCGGCGTCTGGGAGCTGGACAAACAGCCGCTGTGTGTGCGTGTGAGCAGGCTGACCCCCCCACATGCCGTGAGGCCAGGACGTCGTGTTGGAGCTGCTGCACATGCGGTGTGTAATGGGGCTGTACGCGGTCGGCCGGCTGTGTGTATGCAGTAAATCTGATACAGCCCGCGCTTGTTGAGCTGGCTGTGTTTACCTTGCAGGCGTGATGTGTTCCGGGTACATTGGACTCCTTTGTGTTTTCTGCAGAGTGTGCTGATTGTGCTTGCGCTCGGAAAATCCTGGACAGAAAATGGGAGCTGCAACAATTTTAAATGTGAAGTGTTGGCAGGGATTTCTGCCAGCCTACTCGTGTGGCTCTCAAAGTCCTCTGCCTTACATCAGCCTACATAGTTATGAGGACAGAGCCTAGTACCAGAAAGCCCCTTTAAAAGAGCTTGTGGTGTAACAGGGCTGTATGCACAGCACACACATTCACACACAGTAATTCAATTACATGGTATATGGAGCTCAAGTTCTTTGCTGTTGGGGACCAGGCTCATTCCTAATCAGAATGGAAGCCTACATGTTAATAAAGATGTGTTGACTTTCTTCCAGCCTTCGCTACTGATGTGTGACTTGCATAGTGGAAAATCGTAGAAAGTGATGTCTAAGGGATGTGCAAAAACCTACAAGTATGGGGAAAATTGAACCATTTTTTAAGTAGTGTTGTTTGGCGCATCTTCCTTGCCTGAATCACTTCATCTCTTGGTACAAAACAGGCTAGGGACAAACTTGGTTGTTCATTAAATAGTTTGTTTGCTCACTAAGGAAAAATTTGGCAGATGCTTTTGTTGACATGATCATCTCTGATCATGAATTAGTACAATTTACCCTTCTAAGACTTGTTTTCTCTCTTCATGGAAGCTGTGAAGATGTAAGTCTACTTCAGATGAGTACTCTAAGTGTGAGTGTAGAGAAAACAAAGAGATGTTGACTTCGAAATAAATTAATCACACCAATACAAACAGTTGACTTTTTTTTTTTTTTTGGAAAGGGCAGTTGCTCACTTTTTTTCTGTTATTCTTGCTTCAATACGTAAATCCCTTTTTGAATTTATTTTATAATTTAAGTATAGTCTTCTAGGTGAACTTGTTTGAGCAGGGGTAGATGAACCCAAGTAGGTGACCTCAAGAAGTCCTTTCCAACATCAATGATCCTGTAATTCTGTGAATTTGATTTATTAATTTAACCAAGTAGAGATTACAACAATATTCTACAATTTACTTTAGTCTGTCTAAAATCGTATTTTGTATCTGCAAAAGCAATGTAGAAAATACTCAGTTGTTTCAACACAGATGTGGGAGCTCTTCAAATATCTAGGTTTTGAAAGATTATTTCAAATCAAGTTGCTAAAACAGAGATTCCTGTTAGCATTGGTAAAACTCCTCTTGTAATTAAATTTAAATCTTGTGTCGATATACATACAAACACTTCTATTAAGTTCCATAAAAACAGCACTGTCCCTTCTGTTTCAGATGCAAGCAGCTGAGCTCCTGAATTCACTTACTGCATCACACTGAATAAACAGGCTTTTTCCGTACTTCCTTCCTTAAAAATAGACTTTAGCAAAAGGTAATATGCAAGAAGATGCATACTTTCTTCATAAAATCAAGAATAAAAGCAGTGCTTTTATTACTGGTTTTTTATTGTCATAAACTTGAACTGTACAGAGTAAGTTTATATGCATTGGAAGATTCCACATGCACTGCTGCCAGTTCCCTGACTTCTTCATAGCTCTTGCCATTACACTCTGCAGCCTCTTCGGCAAAGGAAGCCAATTTATGTGCGAGTTTTATGGCAGGTATGGGAAAATCCTTTAACTCACTATTGGTCACAAATACAGAACGGAGACTAGTCATGTAAGCTAATATATTAACTTGTGATACTGCCCAGTGTATATCTGGGATTTACTTCGTTCAAATATTTCAGCCAAATCCTGCAGCCCAGTCTTAAAGGACAACTTAAGCTTAGTGCGCTTCATGTCAGTACCTCCAGGAAGCATACAATTTTAGTAGACTCTACATAGAAAACAAGCCGAGAGGTTTTTTTGAAGTGCAATGAAGACATTTCCCTTGGATTTCTCCTTGAAATTTGTTTCCTGATACCATGAATTAGTTTTGTTTCTTAGATATTTTTAAAAATCTTTCAAAAGAAACCAGGCAAACACTGTCAAGATTAGTCATAATTAATCGCAGTTGGAATTTTAGAGTTTCCATGAGATTTTTCTCATAACTAGGAAGTTCTTGGTTTTGTTTTCCTTTGGGATATTTCCATATTGATCTAAGTGTTGCTAAAGCAGGCTAATGTTCCAAAATGGTGTTACATGTTAAAAAAACCTAAACCAGTTTAATATCATCTTGGAGAGCTGAGTCACTTTATTAATTACTTACTCTTCATAAATAAATTGTTAGGTTTACGTGTTATGAGATACATAAAGAGAACGAAACATAGATGGTTGTAAGGTGTAGACAAAGAAGCTAATGATTTTCATTTACATTAGACGTCTCCATCAATCCTCTGACCCTCTTACGATATTACTGTTGTAATACAGTTACTCCTGGGAAACAGGACTGTGGAAGTATATGTTTTCTGACAACAAACTCTGCTTTAAATTTTTCTGCTCCTGTAAATTTTTTCATTTGCTTGCAGGTTTACTTTTTATTGAGGAAAAAGTCTGAACGAGTTCTACAGAATACATACAAGCTGATCATTTTTTAAAATAAAAAATGAAGTGCTTTTCAGTGAATGGCTATCCTCATTTCAAATGAAGTCTGCAATGATTAAATATTAAAATGATCGATGGTTTAAATTAATGTAAAAATTTTTCAGGAGATTATTACAAAGATTAACATTTTTAATGTTTTAATACTTCCATAGTTTATCAATCACAGGCACAGTGAAACTGTTTTGTGTTACCAAGCTGATGATCTCGTATATCACTGCAGTATTACGCACAACATAAACATCATGGTGTCGTTGGTAGAGGAGATGAAGAAACACAATTTATGTTACGGCTCTTTAATAATCAGTTTTAGTCTTGAAGTATTTTTTTGACACGCAGAATAAGCAGGTAAGATTTTTTTTCCCCGTTGGGAAGAAGATAAGAAGGAAAGATAGTTCCAGAAAAACTGGGGTGTTTGCCATTTAAGGATCTCTCTTTCAGGTAATGACAAACATAGATGGTCAGTGGTACTGCTACAGGAGGAGAAAAAGCACTTGCATGTGTTTTTCCAAGTAGGACTGGCATTAATGCAGCTTTAATATCTCAAAATTATCCACAACAGCCTATGATTCCTGATACATTTTTATTCATTAGAATTATGTTTGAAGGTCATGGGAAAATGTCAAGGCACCCCAGGTGCTTTTGTATCACTAGCTGTGCATAGATACCCCTGTAATTCAGTGGGCTGAGTAAACAATTACTCCAGGCATTCTTGACATGGACAGTGCTAATCCCTTTGTTTCCCATTTCTTCTGCATTCTTTTAGCAGCGAGGCTAAAAATCAGCGTTAGTGATTTTAAGTTTGATTTTGCCTCTCTAACCACATATTGCAATGATACGTCGGAGCTTTATACAATACAGTTTATTGTGTTGCAGGACTTTTTGCAATGTTAAATATGATAATTCATGTGTCAACAAAATACTGCGTGTTCATGTGTTGTGATTGTTCTTCGCATCGTCCTTCACCCGGTATGTTTTACCATCAAAAACTCGACGGAATTGGAAGGATACGTTGTGATGAATTAGCCAATGTAAACCCAATAGCAGGTGTAAAGAAGGATGGGAGGTAGTCAGGGGAGGAATAAAAGAAGAGATGTTGAGCTGGTGAAGTGAATAAATGGGGAAGGACTGTTCTGACGGCAGAAACTTAACGGTGGACAAGTCACTTACACCAGAAAGGGCAAGTGTGAGAGAGGGAAAGAGCAAAGGTTAGCACTAGGTTAACGTTGAGAATGGTGTTGGGAAGTTAAAATCCAGTGGGCAAACTGAAGCAGACCATTTTGTACGCAAGTTTGTTGTCAGCTACTAATGCTGTTTATTCCTAAGTAAGACAACAAAATAAAAGATGGGGTTACATTGCCTGTAGTTGGTTGCCTCTAGCCAGGAAGCCAAATTTGTCCTCATGTATTTCCATTGAAATAAAATAAATAATGGAACAAAATAACCTTTTATGTTATGAACTGTTTTTTTTTTATAGTGGGGAAACAGATTGGGTTGGAAATGTAGTAGACTTCAAAGTTTGAATTGCTTTCTCTCCGGCTGTGCTGTGTGGTGTAAATGAAGAAAAGGTTAAGTTTACCCATGATAATTCCATCTCACATTTATATTATCAATCAGCCTTTGTAGCTTTTTAAGCTTTTATCTGTTGTGTTTTCATTGTCATCTTTACATATGAAGTTCTCAATTCTACAAACTCTTATGCTGAAATTTATTCACGAATGGCTCTGACAGATGTGCTCTGGAAGCCCTAGATGTGATGGTTTAAGATGCTGCCAGCTGGTCGCCATCTCCACACCCCTCAGATTGCAGTCTGTACGAAGAGCCAGCAATACCTCCACCTCAGTCGCTGGAGTTTGCTTTCCTCACCTTAACTCACATTTCTTTTTGGGTGGTTTGAGCTGATGCATAGGCTGGGAACGGGGTCCTGGGGGCAGAACGTACTCCTTGTTGCCCTTTCTTACGGGCTGCTCATCCCTGGCTGAGAGGTGATTAAACACCCAGGGTCAGCAACATTTTAAAGCCTCTCAGATACCCAAAGCTTGTTTATGGGACTCCCGTGTAGTTTCAAGCTGAACACGTTGTAAACTTTGTTTTAAATTCCCTATATTTTCAACTTGTTACTGTACCAAGTCAGTGTGGAGGATATTTGAGTACTTGGCTTTCCCATGTCACCATCTCCATTTAAACTCTCACCTCATGGTTTTGTCTGTTCTTAAAGGTGATCAGGCCTGAAAGCTCATACTAAAAAACATAGATCTTTCTTTCATGTAGTATGTATGCCACAGAAATTGTCCAGTAGGCACTCATTGTGTGTAGAGCTGATTACAGTGCCTGCAATTAAGATTACATCACTTCACTGCTAAAACAGTTTTGTATTACTTGCGTTCTTGCCAAAAGGAAGCAGTTAGCCTGAAGCAGCGTATTACTTGTTTTGTTCTCGTGTCTTGGCTGTCAAACTGAAAGTACACTATTTGTATAGCTAACATTTAAACATGATTAGGTCCTTGATTTACTGTTACTCAGCTAAAATTAATTTAAAAATTAGGACTGTACAGTAACAATAAAATGGATAAAGAGCTGGTGAGCTGCCAGCACTCAAAAGTAATGGCTGGAGGCCACTGTCAACAGCTGAGAGCTTGAGGGGACTTTCCCCAGTGTTTGTGTCGGGTATGATGCTTTTTGCTGTTTTAGTCAATTGTCTGGGTGTAAACACAAAAGCAATAGTGACAAACTATGGATGGTTCAGTGATTGCTGGATTGATGAAGAAGGGATGAAGTTTAAAGCATGGCTGAGATCGTGGAAATGTGAGTCTGTTAAAATGTAATTTGTCTGCAAATGTGCCGAGGAAGAAGGAATGCTGGATGTGTGCGCAGAATGGAAGATTTTATCTTGTAAAGCTGTGACTGTGGGAAGACTTGGGGTTGTGAGGAAGCACCTGTAGCCAAAGGGGATTCAAGCGCACAGCAGTGGCAAGAAGGGTTGGTGCTGCCTGGTAGAAGTGGTGGGAGACGTAGGAGGGCTATTTAAATAAATCCCTTGAATAATACCAGTGCTGGAATGTTGCATCTAGTTCTAATTTCTATGAAAAACATATCCTGAAAAATTTAAAAGCACGATTAGGGTCCTGGAAGACACAGACCTACTTCTGTTAATGGTATTACCTTTGGTAGGTGGGCTTAAGAGTGGGTTCTAGCTTGCCGTGATGTTTCTGACCACACGTCTACCTTACCTCACCCATGTTGGACCTCAACAAGCTGTATTAGCTGGCTTTCCCACCTGGCTGCTGCAGAGGCCCTCCTACATACACAGTGTTGGGTGTCCTAGGCAAGGCTATGCTGCATCTGTGAGGATTTGTCATTTCTTCCCATTACAGAGGGCATGGAAAGCATTGTTTCTTTTTTGTTGTATATATGCATCATTAAAGGCTTTCTAGAATATGTTTTTTCCAACTTTAGACTTTGGTGTGCTTAAACTTAAGTATGGCTTTAGTGGAACCACAAAGAATTGCAGCAGCTAATAATTTGGGGTTTTTTTGATTCTGCAGTCATAAAATGGTCAGAGCAAGGATGGATGTTGCTTTCTTTGGAATTTCTTGATGTATGCTGTTTAATTCATGAATGAATCTTTTCATATTTTGGGGTTGAAAAGGTTAACAAAGCATTCTTAGATGGCTGCTTACTTTTTTGTGCTGAAAGATAGGATAATTTGAAAGCCTGGATTATTTCAGTGTCTTTCTGGGTATACAAAGCAGCAGACCAACAGGCTAAATAGGAAGAGGGTATTCTGGAAAAATGATTACTATAGAGACAAAACCTATTTTAAAAAGTTTCAAACTATTTTCATTTTAAGTATACCAGCGGGGTTAAATAGTATTAGTAACTTATGTTAGAGTAACAGATCATAATAATTTAAAACAAAAGGTCCCAGTGCACTTGCTAATATCCTTTATGGCTTCGGTAAAATACATCTGAAATGATTTACAAAGCAAAGCTTCTGGATGAATTCTTCCAGTTCTACATGGGAAGAGAGCCTGTTTATCTTCATGCTTGTTTATATAGACCCATGGAAATTATGATCTAAATGTGGGTACCATACTAAAACATAGCCATATATGCAGAGTAAAGAATTCAAAGCACTTGCATTCTGTCATTTATTGCACACAAGTAATGTATATTGTATAGGCCCGGTTCAATTCTGTATCCTGACCATAGAAGGACTCTGTAGAATATGTGCTGTACCTTGAGGAGACCTTCAAGGGAGGGAATGGTGTGTGCAGGAAAAAGCTCAGGGCAACGGCTCACTGACTAAAGTTGTCTCTTGTCTGTTTTTGAGCCTTCAGACTTAAGCACTGTCAGTGCTGCAAAAAGTGGAGAGCTGGAAAGATGTTTCCCCTGTACTATACTGGTATACATTTTCATTAACTCACCTTATTAAAAACAAATAAATAAATCAGTATGGAAACAACTGGGATGGCTGTAAAGCTGAGCACTTGGGGTAGAGTATTTCAGAAGTTAAAAGCAGAAGTGACTTCCCCAACACTACAGGCTTGGGGAAGAGTGGCTGGGAAGCTGCCTGGCTGAAAAGGACCTGGGGGTGTTGGTCGACAGCCGGATGAACATGAGCCAGCAGTGTGCCCAGGTGGCCAAGAAGGCCAACAGCATCCTGGCTTGTATCAGGAATAGTGTGGCCAGCAGGAGCAGGGAGGTGATTGTCCCCCTGTACTCGGCGCTGGTGAGGCCGCACCTGGAATCCTGTGTCCAGTTTTGGGCCCCTCAATACAAGAAAGACATTGAGGTGCTGGAGTGTGTTCAGAGAAGGGCAACAAGGCTGGTGAAGGGTCTGGAGCACAGGCCTTATGAGGAGCGGGTGAGGGAACTGGGGTTGTTTAGCCTAGAGAAGAGGAGGCCGAGGGGAGACATTATGGCTCTCTACAACTGCCTGAAAGGAGGTTGTAGTGAGGTGGGTGTTGGTCTTTTCTCTCATGTAGTTAGTGATAGGACGAGAGGAAGTGGGCTCAAGCTGCGCCAGGGGAGGTTTAGATAGGATATTAGGAAAAATTTCTTCACGGAAAGGGTAGTCAAGCATTGGAACAGGCTGCCCAGAGAGGTGGTTGAGTCCCCATCCCTGGAAGTGTCCAAAAAATGGGTAGATGTGGCACTTTGGGACAAGGTTTAGTAGGCATGGTGGTGCTGGGTTGATGATTGGAATGATGATCTTAGAGATCCTTTCCAATCTTAATGATTCCTAGTTTTTACTTTCGTTATAAATAACCCAGCCACCAAGCCAGGAAACATGAAATTTTACTCTACCCGTAATTGTTTAGTGGTGGACTTGGTAATGTTAGGTTAATGGTTGGACTGGATGATCTTAAAGGTCTTTTCCAACCTAAACGATTCTATGATTCTATGACTTAGCTAAAGTCCTTTTCAGAGTTGACCCAGCTCTCCTTAAACTTTTTAAGCTTGGTTACAGGATTGTACAGCTTTTGGTGTAGTAGTAGCCTGACTGAGCAATCGTAGCAGGAAGAGAACAGACGTGCAGTTTCTTGTGACGTTGGTGTTGAATCTGTTCTTATGAAAACCGGTCTGAACTCAATTTACTGTATGCTCTAGCAGGTTTTTTTTCATTGTATGCAGTCTGCAAGGCTAGATTTCAGGCAGTATATCCCCGTCTTCCTCATAAAACTTTATGGCAGTGCTGAAGCGTACATTCTCCTTTGACTCCAGCCAAGGGCATGTGCATACCCCTAGAGCTTAGAGAGATGCATTCAGGAAATTACAGCGAATGGAGTGGATTGTTGACTGCCGTTTTATCTCAGGCTAGGGTTTCTGAAGAAATACTCGCAAGCTGATAGCTGCTCATCAAATGATGCATTTTAGGAGTCTTGTAACTATTACATTCCATTCCTGACTAGTTTGGGGTGTAGGAATCTCTCATCAGAGGTATCTTTTAGGCCAGAGAAGGCCAACCTTTCACATGTCAGAACCCAGGATCTTAAAAATGTGCCATCTCCAAAAACAGCAACCCATGAAAACATGTTCAATTTTGTATTTCACTAATATTTTTACAGTAAATAGAATTTCACATGGATTGCGTGACTTGAAACATCCAAAGGAGTACTTTTTTTTCAATGTTTCAGTCTCAGTTGGTGCCATTCTTTCCTTTGGCATTCTCCTGGACAATGAACCCTGCACCAAAATTTCTTCCTTGTGACACATGCACACTGTTCAGGAGCAGTGGGAATAGGTGGGTACACAGTCTCCTCCCATCCTGTGGTCTTACGGAGAAAGCCGTGAAAAGAGGCCAAGCAGACATTTGCAAAACTGGTTGCATCCGGGACCTTGAGATGTTCACATGACTTTCTGCTATTTCAACTGATACTTGTTTGCTAGTTGATGATTTTTCTTTTTGCTGCCTTTTCTTCCCAGTTGCACTCCACACGTCTCCTCTGCCTTAAAATGAGGCAAATAAACAGTTTACCACATTTTCTGATGGCTATCAAAACTTATTTTTTTCATTTGGCTCATATAAAGGTTTTAGCCTGATTTTGATCCATTCCTTTAATTCCATTTTTGTTCAAGATTCAGATTTTTGATAGATACCAATGATCTTATATTCCCTTTTTGCCCAAATAGAACATAAAGCTCCTCAAGAGATGGTATCATGTATGCTATTACTTTATTTTTTATCTTAAAAATCGTTGCCTTTAATGGGATCTCTAGGTAGGTTTCAGGAGAGCCAAGTCTTGAGCAATTTAGATGTAATCTGCAGAGTGTGCTTGGCCTATTGTTTTGAACTACTTTGGAAACTACTGAGCTGATAGTATTTAAGCCGTATTAAACTCTTCACCCAATTGTGGCGTAATCCTTCAAAACCAATAGAATAGGACTTGGATTTGAAAATGCTGCAGCTAACATCTATGGGTCTGTTCACTAAGCCTGACTATTAAGCTCATTATTAAGTGCTGTAGGGCTGAACTTTATATTTGATATGTTAACACAAAGCTATCTACTGGTTTTCACCTCAGACAATTTTAAAGAAAAAAATACAAAAAATTATGTATTGTGTTAAGGCTAAAGAAATGCATGTCAGCTTTATCTTCTGATCTTTATGGGGAAGATTAACAGATTATTCCGTGTTTAATCAGTTATTGGAAAATAGAGGAAAACATAAATGCCAAAACCACCAAATTCAAACTCTTTACACTTAATGTTTCTTTTGCCTGGCGACTAGAATAGATTTATTTTTTTTAGCTGAGTTGCTTTCCTGAATGCCTAGTACAGCATGTGAGACAACAAAAGTGGCATAAAACTATTTTTCTTCATTCATAGATCAGTCTATTTAATACTTATCGAGCTGCAGTAGTTTCAGAGAAAGGAAAAAAAAAAACCCTACATTCATTCTGAACACTGGATGGAAAGATTACCTTTTAAGTCCTTTCGAACACCAGGTTTAGTAATGGAACTAATAATTCAGTTTTGCTGAAGTGTTACGATTAGCTCTACGTGTACTGAAGTGTTATTTGCTGCTGTCATTTTAGCTTGCTTTCAATGTTTGCATGCTTGCTCAAGGTAAGAAGTGAGGCAATCATTAGGCTATAAACGTGGTGACCAGTTTTAGCAATTACTATGACCTGAAGTCATGTGTGATGGGACATCGTATTGTGCTACAGTGAAACATATAACAGAAGGGCACAGTTGTCTGCCTCCCGGCTTTGTGCCTGTGTGGCTTATTTGTGGCTGTTTGCTCCTCTTCTGGTTTTCAGTTATTAGGTTGATTGTCAAGCAGGAACAGAGTATTTGCCGAGAGCTGGTTTTCTTTTCGAATGATAGACAAATTTCAATGAAAATGGAGTCAAAATAGATGGGATATCAATATGAGAATTAATGGGGAAAAAATTAAACTGAAACGTAGCCTAACATACTTTAAAAAGCATTTTCTTTTTAGAAACAGGCTGAGAAGAAAGGAAAAACTCTAGCAGTTTCATATTGTCTTGCTTTGATATATTACTTCAAAGAAACTATTTCAATTTTTAAGTAATTCACTCAGAATTTTTTTATTTTTAATGGTCCAAGATAATGCAAGCGGAAAAAAAAGCACAATAGAAACAAACAAAAAAAATTATCAATATGGAATTACTTATTGTTCCAAAATTTTTTTTGTGTATGAATAACTTCAAAAGTTACAAGATTTATTCTCACTGAAGGTCATTATCCCATTTTGCAATATTGAAACCGTCATGAGACAGACTTTCTGTGCTCTGGATGGTTGTGAACTGTAGTTTAAGATGGATATGCCAAACGGAAGTATAATTATGCCAAAAATATTTCTTCTCACTTGAGGAAGCAATAAGAATTTTATTTCTGTCAAAAATGAGCCTAAGTTTAAAATCTACAAATGAGGAATTAACAAGTGTATAAAGCACCCAGGTTTATAGCAAGCTATGACTTGTGGCTGTCCCAGGAAAGGAGTAACATCTGGAAAAAATAGATTTTTTGTCAGTTCCCAAAACTAAAGAGAGGGGAGAGTAGAGGGGTTATTTTCTGATTTAAAGAAGGGAAAGAACTTGCTCTTCCCCTGCTATAGCACCTGTCATGGCAAAACAAAATTTCTGGGGTTTTGGAATAAGACCTCTGAAACCATGTGGCGCTCTATTAAATTCAAGAATTGTAACTTCATAACATATCAGAAGTGAAGTGCTCAGGCAGACTTAGCTGGTTTTCAAATTTAAGGTCTATGACCTCTAACTTGATACCTGTTAATTATTCCCTACTTCATCAACGGAAATGAGTGCTGAAGGGGTGTGTGGTGGGGATCAAAGAAGGAATAAAACTGCCTGGATTTAACTGAACCGCAAAATGTTCGCTGCTGCCGCTTCAAAAAATGTTCAAAAAACGGGTAGATGTGGCACTTCGGGACATGGTTTAGTCTAGTCTACCCTTGATTGGCTTAGAGTGGACTTGGTAGTATAGGTTAATGGTTGGACTGGATGATCTTAAAGGTCTTTTCCAACCTAAACGATTCTATGATTCTATGATTCAGTTACTGAGACGGAGCAAATAATTGTTTCTCGTCTTTGCTCTTGACTCGATGAACTTTCAACTCGCGAGGCAGAGAGCGTGTGCTTCGTTTCCGTCTTGTGCAGGCGTGGTAGTGGTGGTGGTGAGGGTGTCCTCCATGCTTACCCTCAGACCACAGAGGTGTTTGTACAGCATCTGCGGCTGTTCCCGTGCAGGCTGTACCCATCCTTGGTGGTGGATGTGCCTCTGGGCATTGGGGTGGTCTGGATGCCCTTTCTCTTCCCACCCTTTTTACCTCTGATTTCTACCGTGGAGTCCCCTCCCAGAAAAAAAGTTTAAATGGATTCTGTTATTTTGAAGAATGTTGTTCTGAAATACTGCATATGGTGTCATTTATTGTGTAATTTTCCCTTTAGCAGAGATTACTCTTTCCTCTGGGAAATACTACATTTTGAACTGTCTGGCAAGGCAGAATGGAATCACATGTGTGCTTTTTTCTTTCATGAACTTCTTTAAGGATATTTTCTTGACACACCAATGCCGTCATATATTCATAAAACCAAAAAAAAAAGTTCATCTTTGAACGTTTGGAATTTTAAATTTGTTCAGATGAAGATCTGTCTTCATATTAAAATGAATATATGTTTCACAGATGGCATAGCTCTACTCGGCTCTGAAGTGAGTAGGGAATTCGGTTCCGAAGACAAGTAACAAATCCTAATAATGAAAAGTAAATGTAAGGTGCATAGGATCGCTACAAATAGGAATATTCTTCATGTCCTACTGATGTCCTACTGATTTATAACAAGTATAACACCAATTGCTAAACAGATATCTTCTGTGTAAGTAATGTTTTTATCAGCGAGTTTTGGCCTAGTACATTTTGGTTCTTCTTCTTCCGGTAGAAGCTGTGACAAACGGTACTCTACTGGGAATGGAAGAAACCTTTGACATTGTTAATAGCCTCTTTTTGCTTAAAAAAGCCAAATAAGTATGAAGTCTTTTAAAACAATCTTAGTCAGGTTTTGCAGCCCTTGAAATTTTCACTTTTTTCCGGGCTGTCATGGATACATTTCATGATAATCTTTTCAACTCTTCAGATAGTTAAAAACGTTTTACATCTAGCAAAAGTAAGTAGGCTTTTTGCTAGAGGAGCAAATGCAAGTATTTGGTCCTAAATAATCCCACCAAATTTTAGGTACTTAGGGGAGGTTTAGGAGCAGAGCAAGAAAGCAAGATTGTCAGAGGTGATTTGGATTCCTTACCAGTGTATCTCTTTCTTCATTCACTGTAAAGGGGAGTGGAGGTGGCCTCCTGCATAACCTGGGTGTCTCACTTACCTTCCTGAAATCAGGTGTAACTAACCTGGATTGTTGATGAAATTTATTTTTCACAATATATTGCCTAAGGATTTTGAAACATCCAGGAGAATATGCCGAGTATTCATATAAACTGTACACTACTTTTGCTAAATATATTTAGAGCTAATTTCGTGGGGTTTGTAGGCACTGTGTAACTAACAACAGAGCAGCTCCTTTCCCTAGAGTGCAAAGCACTTACTGGAAGTAACAATGTGCATTTTGTTCCTAGTGCTTACATGAAGCTATGAAACAGCCTGGCGTGTCAGAATAAAAGTTGTAATTCCTAGATGGTTTTAATCTTGTAATATGTTACAGTGTTTGTTGTCCTTGTCTAGAAAGTTAAGATTATTTTAACCATATTTGTTCCAACTGGAGATATGGATCCTGGTTTTTTGATTCATTTTCCCAAATTTAACTGAATTTAAATCACCTCTGCTGCTTTCAAGGTTAAATTAAGTAAAGAAATGTTAAATTCCTTTTATTAAAAGAAAATGAAATAAATCCCCAAAGAAAGTAGAGCTAGATTCTGCAAGAAGCACCATTGGCAGGTACTCTTTCCTTTGAAATAATAGTCTCATCCTTTGAGAGAGACTTTCCAGAGGAATGGTGAAGACTACTGTAAGACTTATCAATAGAATATGAATGGTGTTTTTTTCAAATTTTTTGTTTGTTTGTATGGTTTTTTTTAAGTAGTATTAGTAAAGTTTTTAAAATTCTTTCTCTTGGCTAAAGTGTGGTTGGAGTATTCAGCTGCATTATTCTTGCAATTTTGGCTGCAGGTGACTTCCACTGCATTCCTTCCACTGCTGTACAGACAGAGCGTAGTGACTGTAATTCAGCAGTACACCAAAAAAAGCCAATTAAAATAACCAACAGCAATGATTTCCGAAATACCTGCATGCAGACAGCTTCCCATGGTAGATGTAGTGCTACTAGTTCTTTGGAATAACTTAATGTTTGCAGAGGATCTGATGTGCTCCTTGGATTTTACCTGAGGAGGATAAAAGGCTGGTTTTGCTCTCTTGTAGCTTGTAAGGGTTTTGATGTCCATTATTTATTAAACTATGAGCTATGGAATTGAGTGGTGAAAGACTAGTTCTTTCACTGACATCAGTCAGCTTTTAATCATATTAAAGAATGATTTGGGTTATGAGTTCAAATTATCAACCTGCATTGCATCCAACAAAAAAAAAAAAAACAAAAGGATTTTTAAGTTAGCTCTCAATTTGCAATTAAGGATAAGGTACTTCTGCGTATATGCAGATATTCACTGTGCATTCACCTGCATTTTCTATTACAGCTGAAGACTTGGTCCAGTACTTCTACATTCTGTAGTGGTTCTTTTCTATCCTGAAGTTTTACTTGCTTTTCTCTCAACTGACTAGCTATATTTCAGCTACAAAATGAGTAATTTCATTGATTGTTTTTATTTTTTTATGTGCCCTCTATTAATATTTAGTCAGCTTATTGTTGAAGAATACAGACATACTATCAAATATCACCACTAAGAAAATTTGTACACATGCACATATGTAGATCTTTGAGTGTTCACTGGTTCACACTTTAAGTCTTATCACTGTTATTAATCATTTGTATTGCACCATAAATGCACAAAGTGCAATCTCTGTGCTGTATAGTCCCTGTACTTATTTTTTGTTAGTATTTCTACAGCCATTCACGGTATTTTTCTATTTCATTAAAGTAATTGCTTTAATTTTTTTTTGGTTGATACAGGCTGTGTATGCATCAAGAATAGTGAGCTGGGATTTAAACACTCCTGCAGCCAGACCTTGAATGGACATTCAGAACTGTTTTTTATCTCACAAAATGCTATTGACAGTGGGAGGTGATAATAGGCAATTTATTGTGTGTATTAATTATTATCAGTCACTGCTTATGAATAAAAGAAAAATCATGTGTTCTTCCGAGGGTGTAAGCCTTCAGAGGTGAATTACTAGAAGGGAAGAGAAAGAGGTGAAGGGAAGGGAACTACAAAAACAAAGATGTCTTTTGACCTTGTAGTATCTCTAAAATAGTAATAAACAAAAAATTCCATTGGGCCTCGCTTCATTTTCTTAAAACCATCTTTTGTAAAAGCTTGAAAGTTGAGGAGGGCTCATGTTGCCTTCAAATGATCTGAAATTACTCTTGAAGTATTTTTAGTAGCTTGTAAAAAGAGCATTGACAAGCTCCTTTACGTGTTTTTTAAACAGTTCTGTAGTCATTAAAATTCCAGGGACCTGAAGGCTTCTCGGGGTGCACCCAGCACGGCACGCTGCCTATGCCTTCTGTTTGGCAAGGAGATGGAGGAAAGGCCAGATCCTCCCCTTGCTGGGAAAGACTTGAGTACAAATTTTGGTTACGGTGAAGATGACCAATTATTGTAGGATGACCACTGCTGTTTTAAATGGGGAAAAGGCACTTTTCAAATCGTTTCGTGACTCATAGAGGTTCCAGGCTTTTCCTTTATGGAAATCTGATCAGAAAGTTACGTTGGAAACCACTCCTACAGCAAGGCTCATAAATAATAAATATTATCTCTTATTAATCCATATTTTAGTTTAACTCTGGCTCATGGCAAGTTGCTCCCTCAGGGAATGCAGGATTCTTTACAAGAGAAGGTGATGAGCCGCAGTCCCCGAGGAATTAAATTGTGAAAACAATCTCGGTTTCGTACATGCTAATATAGATCTGTTATTCCCTTTCCACATCTATCACAACACATTCTAAATTGTGGCTGATCTTTTATGCAAATAGCTGTCTTATTAGACATTGCAGCTGTATGTGCTAATGTCTCCATGGGTTTCTCGGGCGTTTGCTATCTAAGCATCAAAGCGGTGGAAATGAATGATGATTACTGCATCCCTTTGAAGAACAAAGAGGAGTCGAGGTTCTAGATGCGGGAGTCGGTGACACCGGGCCACGCGGGCAAATGTGAGCATCTCTGTGGCTCGTATTAAGTTGGGAAATAATTTTTGCCTGCATTTTCTTCTTGTGTTTCATTGGCACTGTTAAAACTGCAAACATCTTTCACAGCTGACGTTTTGTTACAAAACACTGGTAGGCTATTGAAATTGCAAAAAGCAAGTCAAACCAGTCCCTAACAGCGGCATAAAAAAGGCAAGAACTAGTTTTGCAGTGTAAAATGTATCTGTTATATCCTCAACTAGCTGAAAGTTCAAATGGGACTTTTATTTTCCACTCTCTTTATTCTGATGCGAATGTTATGTGAGAAATACAACTCAGTCGAGAGAATAGCTGGGAAACATAATAGAGGGGAAAAAACCCAGTGGATTACAGTTCACTGCTTATGTGTTTTACATAAAATGGTGGTATTCTCTGAATTAAACCAAAGTAATGTATGGAAACGTTAGAACACTACAACTGAGTTTTCAGTTTGGATTAAAAAATAATGGCAGTCTTCTGTACCTTGTTGTTATTCCTGAATACCTTTAAAAAAGGTTGCTGATTTTTGATCACCAGATTTCATTTTATGCCCTGTGTCCCACACTTTAAATTAAGGAACCTAGTTCCATCTCTGTTCCAGATTTGTCACTTGACATTAAATGCCAATAATTCTTGTAGAATAGATAAATACAAAAGAAAAAACTTTGTGGTTTTAAAATGCACAAATAACTGGTGGGATCATTCCTGCAGCTATACTTTAAACCTTGTTTGAAGCTATAAAGAAAATAATATCAGATGTTTAAGGTTGTGATGCCTTAAACGTGATGATGAAAAGTAAAACTTGCAGATACTCTGAGGCTATGTGTGCTCAATCTGCAGGCGGTTTGTCGCTACCCGGGACAGTTCAGCCAAAGTTTGCCCTTGGCACTGTGCTCCCCGAGGCCGGCTGGGAGAAAGCAAGTGTTGGCTGTCGTGCATCCTCTGCCCTCGGATGGTAAAACGGACGCTTCTGGAAAATGTCAGTCCTCTTGTGAGCGCAGGGGTTGACGTTGGGGTGCTTGTGCCGTAAAGATGGTAAAAGAGTGGGGCTTGTCATCGCTGTGATGAGCGATGCCTTCAGCCCAGCCAAAATGATTGAAACCCAGTGTTTTGAGGCGTGACTATAAAAGCCAGGTATTTTTTGACTATGGAAAATGAGGTGAAATGAGCATGTTTGTAGAATCCTACTGTATCTTTGGAGCGGCAGCCCTGTGAGGGGATGAATAGGCGGCCGTAAGGTTTTGCACATTAAATGGGTGTCTCGGGGGTTTGCTAGAGCACTACTCAGATGACACTTGTTCAGTCCCATGGATGGTGTGGGAGCACCACAGTACCAAAACCAGCGTCTTTGGATGAATGACAGTGCAGTTCCCTGTGCAATCCTCGTGTCACCTGCTTGCGCTGTGAGGAGCCCATTCGAGAGCCAGGATGGTTGTTACCTAAATGCATGGAAGGTGACTTAAACTCTCAGTACTTTGGCTGAGAGGTGTAAAATGGGCACAGCCCCAGCTCTCACCTTTATTCTCCACTTTCTGTTCATTTGCACATCTCTAGAGCCCGTGACGGGAAGGCAGGAGAGTGTGGGGTTTTAGGTATCCATGTTTTAGGTATCTGTTCCTCTCTTTTGCTCAGGATGGCTGGAGGGCTGCGTCTGCAGGTGGGTTTCCTGAGCAGTTACACCTGTGGATGCACACATGCCTAGTCCCGCCTCAGACTCCCAGGCACCGTGTAAATGTGTTTGCCAACAATAGAAGCAGCTCACAATACTACATTCACTCCCTGGTTTACTAAAGAAAAAAATTATATAGGAATGTAATTCAGTGGTACCAAACGCTGAATTACAGTGCAATCAATTTAAATCCTTTTTTTTTCTTTTTTTTATTCAAACTAACAGGCATTCTGTAATGTTAATAACCCATGCAATGGGGAAAAAGGTATGTTTAGAATTTATCTAATAGTCTTCAGAATAGTGATGATTAACTCCGATGTCTCATTGTACTCTGGGAAGGCTTATGTCTTTGTGTATAATCATGTAAATGTTGCTTGTTACCGTTTTTTTCTGATGTTACAAGTCATTGATTTTCTTAGTAACTTATTTAGGAATAATGCCTTTTTTTTTTTTTTTGATACTGACAGTGATTTTTGGATTGAAAACAATGGGTAGAAAAGATGCTTCTACAGCAAGGACTCCTGTTGACCAGTACAGGAAACAAATAGGTAAGAGATCTGAAGAAAAGTTTGTGTGCTTAAAAAAGTCTGTTTTTTTTCAACCAGACCAGTTAGTGTAAAAAAATGTATTATTCCTTTTCAAAAACTTTGTTTTGCTTGCGAGTGGTGCAAAATAATGCATGCTTCAGGGAAACGTTTTTTATATGCTGTTGAGTAATTCATTCACCAAAACCTTTTATGAAGACAGTGTTTTGAGTAACTTGAAAAAGTCCATGCTCTGTGTTTGGAAATACTAGTGAAATACTGCAGTGCAGTGGCTCCACGATGTTTCTGAACTGTTGGAACTTTCCTGATTTTCCTTTTTGTCTCCAGTTTAGAATATTTCTAACAAAACACTCTTCTTGCTTCATAACAATTTTTGATACACTGCATGATACAGACCTTAATGTTGTATAACTGCATTTCTTCTTACACTAATGGAATACTTTTAGCATGTTAATCGTTTATTTTCCTAGGTCTTTTTCTGTTCTTACCCATTGTATATGTAGGTAACTTGGTATGCAAAGTACGCACATGCACACACACGAATACACACATGTACACTCACGCAGATACCTACATAGCACACTCAAATCCCTATTTCTTCACTTAAATGCAAAGGTAAGTGACTTCTTTTGGAATCCATATATGACGATTCTGTCTCTCTAGGTGTTAAATAATATTATAAAACAGACACAATATTTTAAAAATACGTATATAAAATGAAGTACCTTAATCTATACTCAGTTATTTAAGTAAATGACTTTGTTTTACAGTTGCTAAGCACCCACATCTGTGTTTAAATATGCAGAAAACCAGCAAGTGTCTGGGGAAAAAAGGCTGTTTATAATGTACATTCTCATGGTGAAAGAGCTAGGGGTATGTGAACAATCTTATTTTTATCATGTCTTAATTTTTTTAGTGCTGCCTTATTATTTTAATATAACTGTTCTAATGGTCTTTTCTGCATTTAAAGTTGAAAGTAAGGGACTGTTTTGTATTTTATTTGCTTTAGACAGCTGTGAAATGCTCTATATTTCCTAATCTTGGGCAGTTTGTGTGGCTGACTTCCTCAGTTCATTCTCTGAGATGGTTAGAAACATGGCTGAAAAATTCTGAGTACCTTTACAGATGGGAAGCAGATATACTGGAAAAATGTTTAAATAGATGGGCTCTCTGCTTTTGTGCGATTTAGTTTTTGTGTAGAAAACCTTGCAAGGAAACTATTACCCAGCAGAAGATGACACCGCGAATATTTCACCCAAATAGGTTTGGTGAGAAGTGGGAGCCCTGCAGCTCATCTTCAGGACAACTCATCCCATATAACTGTGTGTTTGGAGAGAGGATGATTGCATCAGCCTTCTGGCATTTTCTCCACATGTTTTTCATCGCGGTCACTTCTTTTTCAGCCATGTCCTTTAGGGTTGCTTTTCTTCCTCTTGTGAATGCCTTCAGGTGATCACGGTTGGAGTTGTTTTTTGAAGTTCTGTCAGGGTGAAAGAGACTGGTGATCTCCAGCGGGATCCCTGCAGAGCAGGCTGGGCTGCTGGAGCACCAGGGGTGTGTAAAGCTGCATCTAAGTATGACACTCACAAAATTACCTCCTGCTTTTTCACAGCTTGGGCTATTTCTTGCATATTACTACCATGCAGCACCATGGTTGCACATCTCATACCTGTGAGATGCCTGGACTGATCAGCTGTGCCTTGAGCAGGGGAGAGGACACTGGGGGCAGGAGTATTTGTATTGGGGCCCAGCACTCTGAGGGATCCTGTTATGTAGCTGACTCTCTGTTTTTGGGCTAGCATGTTGTCTGAACACTTTGACACCTTCCATGTTATATGATGCAGCACTGCGATCCACTTGGTACAGCAAGATACAGTGTCTGAGGGGTCTCATAATAAGCTCATTTTCCTCAGATGCGACGCATTGCTCTTAACTTGGCAAAAACAAGTGTTAAAAATTATCATAGGAAAGAATCTCACACTGGCAGGCAAATAAACTATGTAGCCTAGGAGGTGTTTCTGTGATTGTAGTATTCCTTAGAGGACAGAGAGCAAGAACTAAAATAGACTATCCATCGCCTTTTGCTCTGATGATGGCTGTTTCAGCTCCCACTCTGGTCATTCACTGATATAGGCACAGAGTTTGCCAGTGGAAATTAGTTCTCTGATCTCACCAGTGAACTTATGAATGTGAGAGGCGGGAGTTGAAAATTTATGGATATGGTTTTATACTGTAATGTTGCGGGCGTGTTTGGGTTTTACGTATAAGCATTTTGGGCTAGCTTTAGACCTGGTAGCTGAGCTTAATGGAGCTATCCCTCTAGTCTCATTATGCATTTAGGTGTATATAGGACAAATAGGTGTATTATTGACAAATACTGTCCAATAAAGAACTTATCTTGCCATAGTGAATATGGAAATCTTTAATCTTTTTGCTATTACTTCTTGATTATTTTTTTTTTCTTTTTGTATAGTTTTGCATAAGTGATTGTCCTGGTTTCGGCTGGGATAGAGTTGGTTTTTTTTTTCCTTCTAGTAGCTGGTATAGTGCTGCGTTTTGAATTTAGTATGAGAAGAATGTTGATAACACACTGATGTTTTAGTTGTTGCTAAGTAGTGCTTACACTAGTCAAGGACTTTTCAGCTCCCCATGCTCTGCCAGGTGCACAAGAAACTGGGAGAGAGCACAGCCAGGACAGCTGACCCCAGCTGGCTGAAGGGCTATTCCATACCATATGGCGTCATGTTCAGTATATAAACTGGGGGAGGGTTGGCTGGGGGGCAGCGGTCGCTGCTCGGGGACTGGCTGGGCGTTGGTCAGTGGGTGGTGAGCAATTGCATTGTGCATCACTTAATTTGTATATTCTTCTATTATTATTATTATTATTATTTTCCCTTCCTTTGCTGTCCTATTAAACTGTCTTTATCTCAACCCACGAATGTTACTTCTTTTTTCTTTTTTCCCCCGATTCTCTCCCCCATCTCACTGGGGGGGGAGCAAGTGAGCAAACGGCTCTGTGGTGTTTAGCTGCCTGCCGGGTTAAACCACAACAGTGATGATAATTCATCTGTTTATCACAGAATCACAGAGTGGTTGAGGTTGGCAGGGACCTCTGGAGGTCATCTGGTCGAAAAACCCTGCTCAAGCAGGGCCACCTACAGCCAGTTGCCCAGGACAGTGTCCAGATGGCTTTTGAGTATCTCCAAGGAGGGGAACTCCACAACCTCTCTGGACAACCTGTTCCTGTGTTTGACCACCCTCAAAGTAAAAAGTTTTTTTTCCTTATGTGTTTCAGTGTGTGCCGTTTGCCTCTGGTCCTGTCACTGGGCACTGAGAAGACCCTAGCTCTGTCCTGTTTGCACCCTCCCTTCCGATATTTATATACATTGATGAGGTCTCCCCTGAGCCTTCTCTTCTTCTGGGTAAACATTCCCAGGTCTCTCACACTTTCCTCATAGAAGAGATGCTCCAGATCCTTAGTTTTAACTCCCCTTGATCTAATTCTTCATGATCTGATTTAATTCAGATACTTATTAGAAATTATACAGGAAGAATTTCAATTTTTTCTTAAAATCAGTTTGTCAAATAAGCCCTAGATTTGGCAGCTTAGGTACTTCTGCAGGGATGCGTTAGTGTGAGGCTGTTCAGTGGAAGGCCTCCCAGAATACAGAATGCCGTCATACTCCAGGACTGTGTAGCTTATGGGAGGGTCATTCTTGTTCGTAGGAGAAGAGACAGAAGGCTCATCTGTTTTGGAGATGGACGTTTGATCACCCTTTCCCAGACAGGTTATATCTAGAAACAGTGGGCAAAAGGATGAGACATGCATGGGGCCTGTCTTTACAAAAATTAATTTTTCAAACCCTTTTAAAGTTCTAAATCCATGTTTGGAGTGATTGCAGTCCTTCCTTTCCAGGCGTTTGGTATCTATGGGTTCTTGAAAATATTATGATGGATGCTAACTGAACAGCTATCTCTTGCTGACTAATGGTGCGGCGTTATTTTTTAGCTCATGATTTAATGTTTT
The DNA here is from genome assembly GCF_030463565.1 of Pelecanus crispus. NCBI lineage: Eukaryota > Metazoa > Chordata > Aves > Pelecaniformes > Pelecanidae > Pelecanus > Pelecanus crispus. The sequence goes on along the minus strand of NC_134644.1, from coordinate 148,077,191 downwards.
CTAGCCCTGCTGAATAGAAGGTAACCAGACTGAAATGTTTTTATTACCTTTTTTTTTTGATGGAAAATGGCAGTCTTCAAGGAACAACATGTCACAAAGTCACGTCAACTTCAACACAATTTTCAGTTAGATGTTTAGTGGAGTAATTTGAAATAAAAGCAGATTTTTAATTTCATTTTGTTCCAAGCTTTCTGTTTTGTTCTGAGTTTCCATACGGCATACCACATGTTTGCCCTGTGCCATGGTTCAAGTTCATGTTGATCACTTCAGTTCAGGCGTTTGCCTTTTTCTCTCCTCCGTGAGCTCAGGATCGCTCATGTCTTGTTTGCCGCTGTGCTGTTAGCAGTTGCTGTTTGCTTCAGTAGCATTTTCAGAGGATTCCCCCAGCATAGAGATTGATATTGCTCTTCTCTGTCAGCTGGCGTTCGGCCACCTCTCCTGCCACCAGCCAAAATTCGTCTGTAGTGCCTCTCGTTCAGCAAGAGCTCCAGTATCCGACAGCGGCACTGCCTTTTCCGCGGGGAGCAGAGGCAGCATTTTAGTTATCAGACAAAACTGGCACTGGCTTCGTGAAGGCTGTCCCCAAGTGGGACAGGGAACTACAGCAGTAACCTTTTCAAACTGGCTTAGACTGTGCCTGGAGGAGGGAGAACGGCGCCAAGGGAATCTCTCCCCATTCAGTTCCCTGTGAGCAGCCGAGGCTCTGGAGGAGGCACGAGGAAAAGTAATTTTAACGCTCTTTATTCAGCTCTCTCTCACATACCCAAACATATACCTGCAGTGCAGCAGCAAATGGGGCAGCTCTTCTGCATAGCGTTTCCTTCTCACTGCTGCTGTTTGTGCTGCTGTGCTTAATTTGCTGGGATTGGAGGAAAGGTGTGAGGCAGTATGCATCTTTCTGCTTTTATGCAGCTTTGCTCCGCAAATGCTGTGAAAATAGCAACAGGTTTTGCACCATATTTGCTTTGTTTACTGTTATGTGTGCTTTAAGTTCCCAGAACAATTCCACATGTATATTTTCCATCCTTCTTCATCTGGTGTGTCGCTTGCTCGGCATGGAAGCCGCAGGATTTGTGGGTAGTGTTCATGACTCGTGTGATTGCGGGATCCTAAGCAGGCATACTGAGAGGATTATAGCATAACTAAAACCTGGTCTACAAATCAGGAATAGACATACTTTTGGCTCCCATTACTATTGTGTTGCTGTAGCATAATTTTTCATGAGGAGAGGTTGTTTGCCAATCATTCAACCTCCAATTTGTAGACTCAGAGGTCTGCTTATTGTCTGCTCTGTGTCTTCTGACTTGCCGGCTTGATCCTTTAGGGGCTGGAGCTTATATAGGCATAGCCCAGGGGATCTCTGGAGTAAACAAAGCTCCTCGCATCCCTCGGGAAGGAGTAGAAATTATGAATGAAAATAAATTCTCTTTTTGTTTTAGAAAGCGCAAGGTGCTAGGCTGAGCATGATGGCTCGGTGGTGGAGGCGGTGCTCATTGGCATAGCACACGCAGAGCGATGGGGCAGTGAAGGGGACTGGGTGGGAGTCCTCAGACCCCAGCTGTAGCAGTGCAGGAGGGGAGAGAGAACTGCCCACCTGAACCAACAGATAAAACCCTATGGGTAAAGTCGCCCCTTTTTTAAAACTCCACAGTGCGGGGAGCTGGTGGCTTGCCCACAAGAAAGGCACCTCATCCTAGCGCCAAGGGTTGTGGTCCCACTGTAGCCCTGATGGGATGGAGAAGAGCTTGCTTCTCAGCACGAGCGTGGTGGGCAGAGCTGGGCTCTGTTGCCTCCCAGCCTCCTGCGCAGGGTAGCTCAGCTCTCAGAGGGGTGATTGCGAAGGAAAGCAGTCCCAGTCCCCCAAACCAGGAGTCGGTTGTGGTAATACGGTTGCACGGACGATATGAAGGAATAGACCTTGGCAAGATGGGTGGGTGGGTGGATGATGAATGGGTGGGGACAAGCAGCAGCAAGAATGTCTCTGGGATTCCCCCCTCCAGCTGCCAGCTCAGTCGTGAGCATGGACCTGTTGCCTCCTGTCTCCAGAGGGAAGCCCTTCTTGTGGCAGAGTGCCATCTCCACTTGCCCCGCTCCTAAAAGAAGTTTCTTTACTCTCTGCCACCTCACCTTTTTCTCCGTTTTCTGTTACTGTTCACCTCTATTTTTTTTTTACAGAGTTAATGTCCCTCTGCCTTCCTTATCCTGAGTAGCGCCATTACATACTCAAATCAAACTGGCCACTAGCAGTCTTCCTTTCCAGCCGAAAAAAAGGAAAACTGTTACATTTTGTTACTTTCTTCTGAAATATATTGCATACTTTGAAGTGAAATGTGATTGTTTTGTTTTGTTTTGGATCAGGAAATGTTTGTTATCAGCATCAAAATTTTAGATTTCATTTCTGAAACAACAGCAACAGCAGCAACAACAAAAAACGTTTGGACTGAATTTGTGCTGAAGATTTCAAAATCGCACCATTTGTCACAAAACAGGAATTCCTGTATCTTTTGTCTGTTATGAAAAGGCACAGGACCAGAAGGCAGCATTTGCATCATCGAGATTGCTCTCCACCGTCACGAGCAAAGATGTAGCAGGACTGCTGTCAATGGAAGGAAAATTCTCCACCCTATTTTTTTAATTAGTCATCTTTTTTTTCCCCATATTTGATATCAGCCACCTAGTTATTGGGGGAAGGGTAGGGAGGGGAAGAGTACAGAAACAAATAGTTGCTATTCTAAGTTGAGACAAAAAGGGAAGAGACCTCTCTTACTGTTTACTTAGAGTGTAAAAACAACTGAAGAAATAGGCAGTTCCAGTGCACCACGCATGCCCTTTTTTTTTTGCATGTGGAACATTACATTTACTCTCTTGAATTTTTCTAATAAAAATGTACTATTAAGCACATAATAAAGAGAAGTAGGGAAAAAACCCTCCTTTTGCTATTATGTGTGACTGTTGGCAAGTTTTGGAATCTTTTCCCGTGCTGAGTTTTGTACTTTAGAGTGATATGCCACGGATACCACGTGTAGTCCTTTTTCTTTTGTTTGGGAGGAGGTTTTATGAAGAATGGATTTCTTTGTCACAAAAATTGAACTAGATCTTTTGGTCAGTGATTGCTGGTTTGATTTCAGTTCTGTGCCAGTGGCATCGCTTCTTGGAATCTAAAGCAGGAGCAGCTGAGGAAAAAACACTGCTGTAAAGTGAAGCCTGGTCTGGCTGTACTAATTTAATCCACATTTTGTGACGATTGGGATGTTTTTAAATATGTTCTGTGGAGGCTGATGGTGGATTTTAGGCACATACAGTATGTGATCACTTATTTTTTAAAGTCCAAAGCAGTAAAGCTATGTTTTATTGCCTTGGCTTAGAGCATAAAAGGTGATGGTAGATCTGGATATGTACTTGTGTTTGCGTGGATATTATTTAATTACAGATAATTACAGATTTTGTAAAATAAAAGATGTAGCACTCTTTTTTTGATGCAGTTAAGTTTTATCCAGCCATTGTCCCGCAATGGAGGGTGGCAGTCTGTTAAACCTCTGCTGCTCCTCCACAGTCTGGACTAGCAGAAATGAAGGAAGCAAGGAGTCTGGTGAGCATTGCAGGGGGTACTGGTCTAAGAAGAAAGGCATAGAGTCCCCTTGGCTCAATTCAAGAGGTTTAACTGAAGGGACTTTTGTATTTCATGGGGCGGGAGGGGCGGCTGCAGAGCCAGGGGGCTGTGGGAGTGTGTACGTGCACCGTGCAGAGGTGCCGAGGAGGAAGGTGGTGTATCTAACCCTTGGCTCCCATCCCCTCTCCACAGCAAAGGCCTAGAGTTTCTTTTGAACTTTTTTGATTATACTACTTTTACTATACGTTTATACTACATTTGTTTAGTACTTTTATACAGATGGAGGCCCATAGTCTGCTCTTATTTTAGTCTCATCAACAATATCACCATTTCACTCAGTGGAGTTGCTATGAATTTTTTTATAGGTGTAAATGAGAGTGAAATTTGACACGCTGTTTCCGATTGCTGAACTGCATTTCAGCATGGTGCTATTTCAAGCACTTGCAATTCCTGTAAGTTATCTGGTGTCTACAGGGCTCTTGCAATGATACATATTTGTGCTTGTACTTACTCTCAGCTTCTGATCCATTCTTCAATGGATTCACTTCTGCAGTCAAAAAAATCAACCTAAAACAACTTCTTCGCATCCTCTCCAAAACACATAAAAATTTCACTATAGACACATAAGCATGTATGTATTGCATTCAGAGGCAGAGCAGTTTAACATTTTTAGAAATTCCTTCACCAGGCTTTGAAAATCTTAGCTCTATGTGTGAAGGGTAGACTTAAAAGTACTCGTATCTCAGTGTGAGTCTGTAAGTCTAACTTTAGACACCCATTCTAAAAAATGTCAGACATAATTTTTCTGTGTATACAATGTTCATATATATGCGTTCTCTGCGTGTGGTTCATGTGCTTATATTTGTAGTTAATACTATGTCAATATAAATGCAAGGAGAGTTGGGCAGTGAAATACAAATCTGTTTTCTGTACTTCATCACAAGGCAGCAGCGCAGAAGGCATAAGAATGAAATGCCCAGTGCACATGCATCTATAAAGATGTGCTTGATAGGTGTTTAAGGTGGCCGTAATGCATAGTTGTAACTGTATTTCTTCAGTTACAATGCTGTAAGATGTAGCACTCTTTTTTTGATGCAGTTAAGTTTTATCCAGCCATTGTCCCGCAATGGAGGGTGGCAGTCTGTTAAACCTCTGCTGCTCCTCCACAGTCTGGACTAGCAGAAATGAAGGAAGCAAGGAGTCTGGTGAGCATTGCAGGGGGTACTGGTCTAAGAAGAAAGGCATAGAGTCCCCTTGGCTCAATTCAAGAGGTTTAACTGAAGGGACTTTTGTATTTCATGCCTCAGGACGTGACCATGTGCATTATGTAGTTCAGCAGGTATTGCACCTATTTATGGCCTTAGAAATGTGTTAGATGTCTGTGTTCAGGGTAAGCATGACTATAGAACAGTAATCTGGCTTTTGCAATGAATTTGTTCACATTGGTGCTTGCTGTCATGTGGTCCATTAATTGCATGTTGTCAGGGATTTCTGTAACTGGTTTGTATTAAAAATATTTTTTAGTGGGAGCTTTTGCATCTATTATGCCTTATTTTGGAAAAAAGTTAGGAACTGGCTACATTGTGGTTTTCAAGGTCTTAAACTATTTATGGGATTGTCTGCTAGGCCCTACATATTACTTGCAGGCTTTAAGTGTTGGATGGGAAATGAAGTAACAGGGCAGCAGGAGAATGATCTTAGTAAGCTCAGACTGCTAGAATGAAAATATAGAAAGGCAATTGCTTAATTTGAATTACAGTTACAGAAATCACAAACATCATGCGACTAGCTCTTGCTTTTACTCAATAGTACAGGCTGATTAAAAATAAGCACTATTGAAAGTATTCACACATTCAAAGTTATTTTGAGATGTTTCATTTGTGTAGCAGTTGGATCAGTACAGCAAAGCACCATGAAGTGAACAAAGAGCTCTACAATAAGAAGTGGAGTGTGGGAAATCAAATCCTCTGCCCTGATTGAGCACTCTGGTTGCAGTCAATAAATTTACAGATAGTATAAGGCAAGCCACTAATATGTTGTTTAATCTCTGAAATACTTTACTTGAAATCTGGTCCTTGTCGTCATCCCAGCTACATAGGTACCCTGTTTACCATGAGACCAACTGAGTGAGTTTTGCTCTGCTAAGCTATTGGTACTATTCTAAAATAACTCATATATTAAATAATAATATTTTCAAGAGTTTTGACTGCCTGTTAAAGAGGAAAGGTGGAAAAAGCCTGCCTTTTCCTTAGTTTATTTTCTGTGAATATCTTATCATTATCACCATATCTGCATTGCTGCTGTAAGATTTGTAGCGATACTGATATCCTCAGTTGTGATATTTGATTTTTTGTTAACAAAGTAAGAGTAATTTTAGAATGCATAGAGTTTTTTGTTAGAATTAATTTTCCTATGGTATTTTAACCAAATACCTGTGGGCTTTCTTGTTCATAAGAATTGGGGTTTGGATGATCTAGGGTGTGATAGGTAAGAGGCTTTGACACAGCTCGTCACTAAATCACTTGCTCAGGTTCAGCCTAGGTGATAGTCGTGGGAAGATGGTAACTGCCTGGCAGATGTTGGGTGGCATTTATGATGCGATGTTTGTGCATTCAGTTCCTAGTGGAGAAGTGTTAGAAAACATCATTATTTGTTGGCAGTCAAAACAGAGAGGAGCTGGATAATGAACTAGCATATGGAGTGAAACAGTGCCTCACCATTAGACATGGTCCCTTCAGCTCAAGGTTACGGTATACTGATGAGAGCATGGCCCAGATTCACTGAAGCTCTTGTCAGCTGCCTCTGAGTCTGAACTCAGAGGATGCGTTAAATCCCTCAGCGTTGGACCTCTTGAGCATACTGTTCGTGTTGACCTGCCTCATAGCAGCGCTAATTAACGTGGCCACGGTGCTGTGTACTATGGCAGTGCATCTCCTGATTTGAAGCTGTCTTGCACCTAACCAGTTCACGTCACAGGCAGAATGAGTGTGCAACTGTTTGTGTAGACCTGGCCTGAGGGACCTTCAGGCACTGTCACTGAAGAGCTGGAAGAAGTTTTAAGTAAAAGTAGAATGCAGGTGGGGCCTCCTAGGAGTTTTGCCAGCATTGAGTGGGGATGTGTAAGAAACACCTCTGTAGGCTTCTCTTTGACAAAGTTTGGGCTGGTGATTCATGTCTGCACTTGTGGGTTAAACAAGCCTGCTACTGCTTTCTGGCACAGGGGCCAGCTGGCATCAGATGACCCTGACCATACTGTTAAACTGTTTTATCTCTAAAACAGAGTGGCTGCTTGCAGACTGCCTGTTGAAAATTGCTCCAGGCCTGTGTTAACTCTTGAGCCATGTATAGCAATTGCTTGGGAAAGGGCTGCTCTGGGCACAAACTGTGCCAGGGACTGTTGTAACAACTGGAGGGTGCGGACCATTGACTTCCAGTTCCTATTGGCGTTGTATACTATGTTGGTATACCAGCAACCAGATAGCCAGAGGGTACAGTTTGACATTACAAAGTGACCTTTAGCAACACCTACCTCTCTCTACTTGTTCCTGTTCCCATGTCACAGTGTATTACTATACCATCCTCTGGGATGGCACAGCTGTTTGTATGCCATTTTGATCCAGCTTGAAGAAAAAGATGTGCTGGGCAGTTTTTCAGATGAATCAATTCCCTAATCTGCTTCATCATCTGGCTGCATGCACAAACTGAGCTAATACGCATTGAAGAGCAGGACAGCACACTGCAGGGACTGAAATGCGTGGCAAAACTCAGGCCAACAAGTGCCATAAGCCAGTATTGCTGTTGAACATATTGCAAAGCCAAGCCACACCTCGAGTGAGGCTAGACAGAGTCTTTATTCCGTATAACATGCAGATTGAACAAATTAGGAAGTGTAAGAAGGATTCTCTTCCTGCGTAGGCTTCCCGGAACTTCTTGGAATCACTTTTGATTTTAGTCCAGTGGCCTCTGTAGGTCAGATCAGTCCTACTGGCTGAATTACTTTATGAATAATAACTATGATAGTTTAAATACATGTATTTTTAGAGGTATTGTACACTGTCTGCAGTGAACAATGATGTTGTTTTCCATATATGTGGAAGGCACAAAAAAAAAATGAATGCGGTTCTTTTTTTGGCACAGCCTTTCCCATAATGTTCAGGTACAGTACAGTGTATTTTGCCTACTGAACATTAGAAAGAAATGGAGTGAAGTGACTAGTAGGATTATCTCTGAAGAAATACTTTTCCAGAAAAGATAGGCTGCGGTCCACTGCGTCTTTTCTGGAATAGATGGGGACTGTGCAAACTAGAATGAACTGCACAGGGAGAAACATTGAATAAATTGCAAATCAAATAGAACTGAAGGTACAATCCTTAACATACTTCATAGTGTGAAGTGTCTCAGAAAATCAACCTGTTAAGTACAATACCAGATGGAAACGATTGGTAGAGTTACAAGAAAATCAGACTCATGTCTGTAACACAGGAGGCTCTGTGTATCTTGATAGGCAGCTTGGAAAACCACAGACCTCATAGCATATATTCCATGGAAGAGTTTCTGTCCAAATGGCTTAATGGAAAAAGCAAATATGACCTGTTGTGTTTGTGTAGAGAAAACTCTCAAATTCTGATGAGTAATCATCATGAAAAGGACAAAAGGGGAAGTGCTTTCATGTACTGTTGAGAGAGGGAAAATAAAATACTTTGGCTATGGCAAAAGCAGAAAAAAATGTAGTCCACAGAGGGTTGTCTTCCTCATCTTACTTCTATCACTGATGCAAAAAGAGAAATTAAAAAGCATAATGGTGTTAACTTTTTTGCTTTATCCAGCTACCTTTCAGGTAATTTTTAGTCTGAAGAGAAACACTTCCTACAGTCAAGAGGCCATGAGTAGGAAGGTTGGATTTTATGGTGATGGATATTTGGGACAGGTATCACACTACTGAATTTAGCAGAGTTATTTCAGATGCTCATCCTTGTAACTGGGAGCAAAATCAAGTCTGTAAGTGTGAAGATAAAATGAATAACATTTAGATACTGGAAAGGCTTATTATGTTTCTTCATGATTTGTTTGTTGTCTGTTATCAAAATACTATCAAAGAACTGTGCATGTTGCTAACAGTAATAATTTTGGAAAAGTTTCACAATAAAGGAGGCTAAACACCAGTACTGGTTGCCCAGAGAAGTTGTGGCATTTCCATATCTGGAAATCTTTTGAAACTGCATTGTACGAAGACCTAGGCTACGTGTTCTAACTTCAAAGTTAGCCTGGCCTAGCTTCTGGTTAGAGTAGGTAACCTCCAGAGGTCCCTTCCATCCTGAATTATTCTGACATTGTCTGCCATTATTCTCATTTGTTTCTGAAATGTTGGGAATATTTGCTTAGAGTGGTACTGGCATAGAGTCCTACCACAGAAAAGGTTCTCAGGGTTGCTCAGTATGTTTCTTTGCACGGGCAGAGGAAGAAACAGAAGACTAATGATATGGTACTTCTCATACATCGCTATATGGGAATGTCAGGGTGGGTTGCATCAGCATCTTAAAACATGGCTTATATCTTTACTTTGATGACCAGCTAGCTCGATGCCAATGCTGTCAGTTCATCAGCTGGAAATCTTAGAGGAAAAGTCCCCTTGTTTCTGATGGTCATCCAAAGTATGGTCATGAAAAAAAGTGTGATTTATCCTTGTATGTATTTAAAGTAGAGGTAAGAAATATTAAAGCCATTAAATAGGGCACTGGAGACAGTGCGTTTGAATTACTGAGTACTGCTTTGCTCACCCATGTTTAAGAAAGATGAATCGAAAGTAAAAGAGATGCTGAAAGAACTACTAGGATGACCAAGAAGAGCCGTGTTTAGCACAACTGAACACAAACTAAGACAGATACAGTTCCTCTCAGTGAATGTTTTGAGAGTAGACACTTGGGAAAGACAACAGTCCATATATATCCAGTCTGTAACTGTGTATAAATTTTCCGTAAAGAAACATAGATGGAAATTAGAAGGCAGTTTCTTATCAATAGGAGGTTGAGCTTCTTCAGTAATGTCCTACTTGTAGTGCTAAAGACAAAAAAAAACCCCCAAAGCTCTAACTTGTTTTTTCAGCTGATCGTTTTCTATGAACAAAACTGAATGCTATGGGTGCCTTCACTAACAGAGTACTGGATTTCAGTAGTTCACCAAGTCCTTCCTAGTCATATGTTCCATATGGACAAAGTTTCACTGTGAAGTGGAGCAGCTTTCTGAGGTATTTATAGCTAGAAAATGCATTTGGAAGGATTACCATAACTTTCTGACTGTAGTTTTACTTGTGGAAAAATTAATACTGAGGATTTTCACCAAAATCAAGATTTCAGGAGAACTGAAAACATAATCTTGAATTTCACAGGCTTTTTCTTTTTTGTTGAAGAGAATATGAAATTAATGCTGAAAGTCCAGGCTGAAAGGAGAGACAAGGGAAAAGGGGCACATTTCTGTTGTAACATTAACCTTTGTTTTTCAGTGCCTGCGCTCTCAACATAACGTGGTGAAACTATCAAAACATTTCCACAGCACCATCTTTTCCTGTTTGCTTGTGGGGTTTTTTAATAAACTGCTGGGTGTGCATTTGGTGTTGCTGCTATTTTTGTTCTTTACTTTATAGAAGTGCAGTACTTCAGTCTAATACTGTCTAATACTGTCTACTAATTAGTCTAGTACTGCAGTCTAATAGTAAGTATAGTGTGCAATTTCTTGGAGGATCCCCAGTTGTACACCTTTGACAGGACTTTCCTATGCCACCCCTTGGCCCTAGCTGTTGCAACATGTCACACTGGTAGGATGTGACAGGATGTGACTCAGGCATTTTTGTCATCAAAAAATGTCAGTAGGAAACTGAAAAATGGTTCATACCAAATACTTCTAGCAATTAGCTCATCTCCAGGGGGGCAGAAAAGAGAAACACATAGTATTTGTAGGTTGTCAAGGAGCCTGGGAACATATTTCATTCAGTAAGTAAATAGGAAGAGTTTGGAAACAGTTTACAGCAGGTGCCAAAAGCTGTGGAATAAGGGCATGGTAATATGGGCTGTTTCCACTGCATATATCGCTGACTTAAGTAATAGTAATTTTGTTTTAATAATTTAGTGTCTGCTATTCTGCATATGCAAAAGTGCTTTCTTTAGGTAGAGTTTTCCTTCTCCACCTATCTATTTATTTATTGAGCAGCATATGCAAAATCAGGCATTTTCTAAGACTTATTTTAACCTAGCTTAGTACGTTTTGAAAGACATTCATGTGGGTGTGCAGCCCTAAGCATTACTGAAATCTTTGGCATTAAGATCTTGGAAGCGCATACCAGTATGGGGTGCATTGAAAGAACTTCATTCCCAGTATGTCTTGGAATAGGTCGATGCGTGGGCTAGTGGGTTATAGTTGGGTAAACACCTGGGGTAGAAAGTGATCAAGGCGCATGTATTTATGTGGACTATTGGTCACTAACATATCACAGTGACATATCAATTAAGTCTGCCAATTGGTCATGGTGTGGGTTGCTGGCCTCAGAGAAGAATGAGGTAAGACTATTGCCATGTTTTACCTCATCAAATCTCTGCACTTTTCCTAACCCAAAAGAAGGAAGACTTGTTTAGGACTGCTGGCACATTTGATGAATCAAAATGTGAATGTCTTGTCCAAGGTCATACCCAAAACATGTGGCTGAGAGATGAAAAGATGTTCTGCTCCTCATCTATTACCCTAACCATAAATGCATTTGTCATCTTCCATTGGTCCCGCTCCTCATTTACTACACTTCATACAACATGATCAGTGAGTCTTATCCATATTGACTTAGCTACTGAAAGAGGAAGGGGCTTCTGTGCAGCATATATTATCATAAAATGATAAAAATTAATAGAATTCTGTATTCTGGTGTATATGTTAGGAGCAGACAACTTTATATTTATGCCTTGACTTTTCAATGCCTGCCTTTGAACCTTGCTAGTACCCATATCTGTATTAAAAATACAGGTGGGTGCCTAAAGATTTTTCCTATGATATTTCTGTGGAGAAAAACAATAAAAAATAAAGCACTAGCACACCATGGAGTGAACTGTCAGTGAGTCCTTTTGCTGTACTCTGTAGCCCTTTTATTGTAAGAAAAAAAAATTACTGATTAGAACATGAGCATTAAATTAGCATTGTATTTCTGCCACACCTTTGGATTTTGCGCCAAAAGAACTAAGTAACTCGATGTAAATCTTCATTTCATGCATGTTTCACTCAAATGTTTGTTACAGTAATTTTATTTTAATAATTTAGTGTCTGCTATTCTGCATATGCAAAATCCCTTTGCTAAATTCTTAGAACTTGACATAATCAGATCCACTGGCTTCTTCTTGGGTCTAGGAAAAGTATGTCTGTCATAAGGACTGAGTTGTTACTGAAAGTAAAGTTGTGTCTCTTTTTTTCTGAGGAAATGAAATGTTGAAAAACAGGCTATAGGGAGGGTGTGTGGATTTGTTTTGTGTTTTTTCTGTGTTTCTGTATGTATCTATCTACAAAATGAGACACTGAGAAAAACAATACATTCCAAATGTGAGATAAACCTCTAGGTTGTGAGGAACTGAAAAATGAAAAAGACATATATTGACTGTTTTTCGCTCTGCATGCTATGTGTAATAAATGTGTCCTTTCTGGTATGTTTAAAGAACAGAATCAACCAGAGCAAGAAATATTAATAGAGAACTGTTCAGGTAGTTTACAAATAACCTCTCTCATCTGTCCTGAGCAATACCTGTCCTGTCTGTTGGGAGCCCACCACCACGGGAGGTGGGGGATTTTCTCTGCTGATGCTGCACATCAGGACTTTCCCACAGGAGATGCACTTGAACTAGGACCACGTCATTGGTCACCTAATGGTGCATGGCTGAAGTTCTGTGTCCTGTATCACGTGCTAGACCACACTAGGTGACTCTACACAGAGGGACTTCTTCAGCAAGGGAAGACAGAAGGGGGTGTGGGGTTACGTAGGACCTTTGTGATCAGAGCAGTGCCCATATAAACAGTTTGTGAGGAAACAGGCATAGCTAAAAGTTAGTTTCCTCTTTAATTCTGTTTAGTTTTGTATGCTTTTAATTCCAGGAACTGAAATTGCTTTGTGTGTGCATTTATAAATATTTAACACGCATTTTTAATGAATGAGAAATTGACTTTAAGGGTCACTAGCAGATTCGGTTACTTTTTCAGGTACTTTTTTTAATTGTTTCTCATTATATTTGTAAATGTAATTCTAAAATCTTTAAAAATAAATTAATATAGGCCATCAGAGAATCATCTCTAATAGATAACACTCATGAGTGTTTTTCACTTCTATTACACCATTAGATCAGGATCTCAGAGTTTTTGATGAGTACCAAAGTCTTGCAAGGAAAAGAGATTTCCTAAGGTCATACAGTAATTTTATGGAAGATTCAGGAATAGAAAACAGCTCCATGCTTTATCTGCTCTAACTGAATATTTTTCCAGATGATAGACTATTTTCCTCAGCAGTTTCTCCAGCTTTTGTACGTTTCCTGCAAGAGGTATCGTACTTAAAAGATCATCCTGTGGAAAAAAGTTTCCGAAAAAATGATGCTGGGAGCAGACCTTGTTTCTTTGAATAAATTGCCCTAATACATGTATTTTGCTATTTATTGTTTATAATATAGTCATGTTCAAAATAATACTATTACTGAAACCAAATGACTTTATTCATTAAAACATCAACAGAGCACTGATGGTGGTACGAATGACAAAATAAAATCAAAGGGTCTCAGATAAACTCAGTACCATCACGCTGATAGTGAAGTGATCGGAAAAATGCAGCATTTAAGTTACTTGACAGATTTATATGCCTAAAGAGAAGATGTGAAGTAAAGCCCAGCTATTCTTCATTATATACTGAAGATTGCAGTATTTGTGAATCATACTGGACATTCACCTGTAAGTCAGCCAGTCCAGTCCTGAAGTCAGGAGTAAGGTGCCATTATTTTACGTCTTTTAATACACTGAATGCATTCACATGTAGTTCCTTTTCTATGAGCCTTCAGAAAGAGAAAAGAAAAGGATGGAGTAGTATGTCTGGGAAAATAAAGATAAATTTTAAAGTTAGCCAGGCTCCTCTATCCTATTATCTTAACACAAACACGGATCTCATCACTGGCTCTAGCCCAATTTGGCTTTTGACGGTAAAATTCTGTCTCCTAATGTGCCTTCAGGACATTATTACACCTTTAGTTCTGAGGTCCATAAACCATTACTCTGGGTGCTCATAAATATGCATTTCCTTTACACTTTTAAGTAAGCTGCTATTGCTGTCATTCACTTGTAGTTAAGACCTGTCAGGTGGTGTTTCTGTTGAAGGAAAGAAGTTTAAATTATGGGCGAACTGAAGATATGTAGTTCTTAGGAGTGCTAAAATTATGAGTGAGTTGGAGAGATTATTCCTCACAAGTAATTTTAGGATCCCAAGGGATAATGGTGATGTGTACAAGAGACGTTCCCTTCTCCGCTAATTCCATTAAAAGCCTCTGATTTCTGCATTGCTGGAGTGAGACTCCAATAACCTGCTTTTCCATCTTATATAATCATTTTCACAGTATCCTGTAACATCCACCTCTGCTAAGACTGTCAGTGCATTGACTCCTGGAGTGACAGTGATATATAGGTCTGACAAAGCATCCTTTGCAATATGCTTCATTGAAGTGAGAACTGCAAATGCTGACGGTATTACTGGAAACCTTTTACTTAGGCAGAATTAATAAACTACAACTTGTATTTTGGGATGGTCTTGTAATATACAGCTGGTCCAGAATGATATGACTTACTAGTGAGGAATTACTGCATCTTGGCAGACAGCATCCAATTTATTTTCAATTCTGAGAAAAGCATTATCCACTGGATAAGACACTGGATCAGGAGTTAAGGCATTCAGGATCACGGTTGTGCCATTACTTCTGGTGCCTGACCTCACGCGAGTCTCTTCACCCAGATGTCTTTCATTCCTTGCCCCACTCTTTCCCTTTTTAGACTGTGCCATTGTCCTTGGAGTGTGATGTAGCTGTGATTGTTCGTAGGGTGTCCCCCCTCCGCTCTTGCAGCTTCTCCGCTCCTAGGTGAACGCCATGAATCCTATACTTGGACTAAATCCATAAATTTAGTCTGTTACCTGCAAGTTCTAGCTCCAGTCCAGGCTTGGTTTGGTTCAGACTTGGGAAGCTTTTCTTTAGCACATTGTGACCAGTGGCAAATTAATAGTGAGTCAATCTGAAGCAAAGAATGTTTTTAATCTTGGCAGCAAGGACGCAGGCTAATGTTAAAAGGGATTTCAGCTGAAGAAGGCAGGCATTAAGAGAGGAGTGACCCTAGCTTCTCCTGCACTGCACTGTCTCTAAGGCTCTGTCCCTGGCTCATTGTATGACTTTGTCAATGTTCTTTCTTTGCCGCAAGGCTTTTTTCATTTTCCATGAAATCAGATACATGATTTAATGCTGGGTGATGTACTAATACTGTTCAAATACTGCCATCCTATTGTATGTGAGAACAGAAAACTGTGAAACTGTTAGACGTGGATGCAATGTGGTATCTGCAGTGGAAGTCCTGTACCCTGTTTCATATGGCCTCGTCCGTGCCCCGAGTTGCTCAGGTTTTCTGTGCCACACCCAAGACCTCGCTGTTCCAGCTGGGAAGAAGGAAGCTGTGGGTGACAGCTTGTGTCCTTCCCTTCCTGGCCTAGCTGTCCCCATCCCTCCTCTAAGCAAAGTCCCACAGCAGAACAGCTGGCCAGGTTTGGTTGGGGAGGTCTGTGGCTCCCGGGAGGGTGCTCATGGAGGAGCAGGGGCACAGGACGAAGGGATGACTCCAGATGCATGTGGTGCCACAGTCCCATGGTGACATCCCCCAAGGACAGGCCCAGGATGCCTAATAAGGTTGGACATGTCAAGTAGTGTGGGGTTAACTGCAGCAGAGGGAGAGAGATCCTCCTCTCCTGAAACACCACTGGCCCTTTATCCAGAAAGTTTAATATTATTATTACAGTACTTAAGAGTCATAGAATCATAGAATCGTTTAGGTTGGAAAAGACCTTTAAGATCATCCAGTCCAACCATTAACCTACACTACCAAATCCACACTAAACCAGTCAAGGCTAGACTAGACTAAACCATGTCCCAAAGTGCCACATCTACCCGTTTTTTGAACGCTTCCAGGGATGGTGACTCCACCACCTCTCTGGGCAGCCTGTTCCAATGCTTGACTACCCTTTCCGTGAAGAAATTTCTCCTACTTGGTGATATTGTGGTGCTTAGTCAGCAACCACTGTTGTGAATGACTCAGTGATGTTGTCTGGTAGTAGCATGATATACACCAGAGTGATTGGGAATAAATTTCAAAGGACTGGTATTGAAAACATTTTTGAGGTAGTGTTTGGTTTGGTTCTGTTCATGTGCTCAAGAGGTTAAACTTATTGCCAGAGACGTGGTCTAGAAGAGTTTCTTGCTGGTTCAGATAGGCTAGGGCTGTTGAAGGGGTTTTCTTTGGTGCAGAAAGAGGGAAGGAGGTATTGCTTTCCTTTTGATCACGGTCTTGTAATCATTTACATGTGTGTTGGGTTTTTTCCCTAAAAAAATACCCCAGTAGGGAATCTTTGACTTCTCCTGTGACCTCAGTTGCTCCTGTTCTGTTTAAGGTCAAAAAAAAGCAATTTATGTAAGACTATGGGAGAAATTTCTGGCTATGTAGTTGCGAGGATAAGAAGAACAGAGAAGATCTTTTGTGGAACATCTGTTACATGGATATGCTTTATTGTGAGCAACTGAATTGGATGACCTGGTCATCAGTCTCTATATTTTTCTTTATTGTCTTTAAGTGCTCTCAGTGGAGAACTATTAGTAGTATTTTTCTACCTTCCTGCCTAAGCACAGGCTAGCTTTTATTGGAGCTAACCTCTAGTAATTATAAAGCCAACATCACAGTAACAAGCAAACAGATGAGACATATAATATTGAGAAATATTGAATGCAGCTTCCTCATCCTTCACAGTAAGCTCTTCAGGACAGGGACAGACTGCGTCTTGTATGCTTGTACAGTACAACAAGGAGGTAAGCAACAGCCAATGTGATTTGTCAAATGCATTCAATTTTCTTCTCTGACAGAGTAGCAAACCTTATCGATGGGGAAGAGGAAGAGGTGCCATATGCCTTGAACTTGTCAAGGCTTTTTGACGATGTATTCTGGTAAACAAACTGGAGATGTATAAATATGAAGCTACTGCAAGATGGATACCAAATTGGTATGAAAGCTGTTCTCGGTAGTTATTAATGGTTTATTGTCTGTTTGTAAAGGTGTAAGGAGGAATTCATAGTGGTCTGTCCTGGACCCAATATTTTAATTGCAAGTGGGATGATGAATTTAGTTTGCAAATTATACCAGTAAGGGAGGCAGTAAAGAGATAAGACTTTAAGATTAAAATTCAAACTAAATTTGAGACATCGATGGAATGGCTTGGAAAAATAGAATATAATCCAACAAGGAAAAGGGCAGGATTCTTAACTTTGGTATAAATAATCAACCTACAGACTGAATATGGGTAAGACATGCTTAGGCAATAATTTTGGAGAAAGGGTCTGTAACAGTGGACAGAGTCACAGGCAGACTGTGATTGAATGTGTAAGGAGAGTATACACATAAAAGATACCAGTAAGGCCTCAGATGAAGTGCTGTGTTCAATTTTGTACAAAGATCAGAAAAAAAGTCCAGAGGAGAGTAAGAGGAGCCCAGAAAACAAAAGACTGAAGGACTGGGACTGCAGGACTGGTTCAATCTGGAGAGCAGAAGACTTTAGAGATGTAATGGCAGTCATTAAATATATAAAAGCCTTATGCAAAGAAGAAGGGGATAAATCAACTGTCTTCCAAGTCTGTGGTGGATATGACAAAAAGTAATGTGCTAAGAATTCAGTATGGGAGATTTGAGTTAGATGTTGGACACGAGGAAACTTTTCATGATAAACCTAGTGAAGCACCGGGGGAAAGCTAGTGAGGCTGTGCCATCTCCATTTTTAAGGACCTGTTTTTCTGTGTCTCTGTAGTCCCTGCGTGGAACATCGTTGCTGGATGTGTCCTCCAGGTCAGTATCTGTGACAACAATGTAATCATCTCTCTTTCTCTTGTCTTTGCTCCTTCGCTTCCCTCTGGCAGATCCCCTCCCGTTCAGCTTTTTCCCCTATTAAGTGAGCTATGAGTACACCTTCAAACAGGATATATTAAAAAAAAGCCTGAGGCCTCTAGGGACAGAGATGGCAAAGACCAGAAGAGCACGCTTAGGACTTGCACAGCGCTGAACGATGGCGCTGCATGCCACCTCTGTCTTCCTAGAAAGCTTTGACCACAAGTCTGTTTCCACTTATTTCAGGGTATATCACATTTTCCTCTGTTTGCAGCCAACAAAGTTAATAAAATCAGCGTAAGCCAAATTGCAGCTGGGCACAGTCTGTCTCAGAAAGGCAGAAAGACTCTTTGTGTGCTGTGTGTCCCTCTTACCACACATTATGCTGCCTTTTCCACACTGCTCATCATCAAAGAAATAGTACGATAGTTTCCGTTGTCCAAAAATCACCTAATCAAGCGTTTCATAAAAATATGGCTTTTAATTGTGTTAATGGTGCGTACTTCACTTCTAAGCAGTAGTATTTTTGGTTTGCTTTTCTCATTTTCAGAATTTATACTAAAACATGGTTGTTTATATGAAAGTGCAACTGCTAGTAGTTGTTCCATAGCAAAGTAACGAAAACGTGCTCAAAGCTACATGTGCATATTAGTGCGTGTATATATTATGTAAGTGGAGAAGAAAACACCCACCCAGTGATCTGTTCTAAATTAATTGTGTTAATTTATTTTAAGAAAGGTATTTAATGTTTTCATAGTTGTCTATTTGAGTAGGAAATGTTAAGGAGATTGTTGGAAAGGTTAATTGAAGAACTGCCACACACTTCATGTGTGTTGAAGATACTCCTTTTATGTGGAGCTATTACTTTTTAATGGCTGTAGGCATGCACCTGTTGGGCTTGAGCAAAAGATTGTAAAAGGTGATTTAACATTGAAAGGCGTGAAAAAGGACTGCCCATCAGATAGTATCTAGTAAGCATCAGTATTTTTAGTGCTGCTTTTCAGATCTTTTATTATGGTCTTGCAGTTAATTGAGTATATCCTACAGGTATAGAAAACAGTGAAATTACCTCACTAATTAGCTGATTTAAAGTGTTGATATTATTTTTTGTTTTGTACATTATTGATAACCAGTTTTCTGAATTTCTTTTCTTAATTACTTACATAGATTTTAAAAATAGTTCTTAAAAGAAGTATCAGGAAAAGGTGCTAATTTAAATATGTTCTTAATTACTCATTATAGTCAACGTATGTCTAATACAAATTTTAAATGTAAAGCATTTTTTTAATGAAATGCTGCTTTTCATGGCAACTCATGGCAAATTCTGAGGGACTTTCTGTTTCCAGTCAGGATATTACATTTAACAAATATTACCAGACTTCTGGTTTGGAATCAGGGAAAGATAGCAATAATTAAATGGGTATATTTTGGTATACTTAAGGATGCTTTATATTTTGGGGTTTTTTTAATCTTGCATGCAGCATAGAAGGAACTTATTCATTTTAATGCATCCTTCTTGTTGGCTTAAAGCTGAAATATAGTTGCTTGAAAATTAATTTACCCCTCATGAATGACTGGTTGGATTATCTTTGTAGCATTAAATGTCAACCCTGAGCTCAGAGCACATTGTGTCTACGGTAAAAAGTTGTCCCTGAGCACTTAATGTTGTGTTAAATGATGATGTGTCCTTTGCAAATGTATTATTAGTGTCAAGCTGTTCCGTCTCTCAAGATTGAAAAATGGTCAGTGATTTGAGCTGCCATTAAACCTGAATAAAAAAGAGAGAGGCTGTGGGGGGTTTTCATGCCTTTTCTGGGTACAGACATACTCTTGAGTACGTATAAGACATATCAAAATGTTTCTGTTAACCTAAGACTCAAAAAACCACCATTTGGAATCACAGCAATTAAAAATAAGAAAAACTTACTTCTGCTTCTCAGGAAAAGCATGGTCATTGAATACATCTGTGTGACACTAAGCGGACAAAAACCAATAATAAATACTTGAGAGCTTGGTCTTGTTTCTGTAGATGTGAGCCGGAGTTCTGATGCTGGTTCTCAAACGTAGATTATAACACTGTTACTGATGTGTGATTTGCTGTCTGATTTTAACTGAGGTTATGCCTGAAATTCCTTTGGAATTTTGTTTTTCTGAGGTTCCTCCAACGTCCTGAATAAATAGTTATTTCCAGTCTTAAAGTTACAGTGTTATGGATGAGGCATGCATGTTTAAGATGTGTTGTGTGTGAGTAGAGTTTCACTGGATTGAAATTCTGTTACTCAATGAATACACAGTGACTGGTTTAAAATTTCTCCAAGATACTCAATCATATACTTCCGTACATGCACCTTAGAAGCTAAGTGCATGGGTACCTTTATGGATTTGGGTGATGTTACAAAACACTTCTTTCCCCATGCCAGACACCTAATTTTCTGGCATTAGTAAAGGCACTTAAAGAAAAACTCTGCTACTGTGTATGAGATGATAGAGCCCCGTTTTGAGGAGTCCCAGGGCATGTAGGAAAAAAACCTACTTATATTCCCTCCTATTAAAAAACAAACTACTGTAAAGTTATGGAATTGTTGAAAGTACAATCTGATTTCAACTTTTTAGTCCATTGACTTGCTGTTTATAGACCCTACTGAATTCCTTTGGTGCACTTTAGTTACATTACTATAGTTACATTAAGGTATTTCAGACAATGTGATTTTATGGCCAAGTTCTCCCTGAGTTGTCAGCCATTTAGCTGGTTCCAACGAAGTGTTCCCTGATGACTGGAAAAAGGCAAATACCATGCCCATCTTCAGGAAAACTAGAAGGAGGACATGGACATAGTAGAGTGAGTCCAGTGAAAGGCCAAGATGACTGACTGGAACACAGGATGTACAAGGAGAGGCTGAGAGAGCTAGTTTGTTCAGCTCTAAGAAGAGAAGGCTCAGCTGAAGTGTTATTACTGTCTACAAATATTTAATAGGAGGCTACAGGCAGGGTGAAGCGTAACTTTTCTTGAAGGTGCACGATGGTAGGACAAGAGGCAAGTTAGAACATGGAAATTCCAGTTAGGTAGGAGAAAAAATGTTTTTACCGGAAGGATGGTCAAATATTGGAAAAGGTTGCTCAGAGAGGCTGTGTAATCTCCACCTTTGGAAATACTCAAAACTCAGCTAGACAAGCTCAGCTACACTAGTTCTTTGAGCAACTGGAGCTAACTTTCAGGCTGGATCCAGTTTAGGAGTTGGCTCTGTTATGAGGGTTGGACCAGATGACCTCCAGAAACCCCTTCTAACCCAAACCATCCTGTGCATCTGTAGCTTAAAACACCAGGGACCGTAGCTGGTACACAGGAATGGTTCTGAAGAAGCAGTGTGATAATTATGGTACATCTTCACCACAGTGGCTCTGTGGTACAGGCATAGCTAACTGGCTTGGGAACCACCAGCTGAGCTGTGATTTTAGATGCATTTTACATTCCCTTCATGGCTCTGTGATGTTCTCTCTATAGTGCTAATAATAGTAAACTATTACTATAGTTACTTCAAAGGTAATTATTTGGCCATGTCTGCCAATGTCTTGAGTCCAGATAAAATCATGTAGGAAACCAGTTCTCCTTCTCCACTTGTCTTTTAGATCTAGTTTCCTTGGCTCAGATTCATTGTGCTTAATCTTAGAGATGAAACCAACTCTAGGCTCTCTCTGTTGTTGATGGCAATAAAATAGGTGCTGCCAGGGAGCACTTTAGGCTGTCCTGGACTGCTGTCACTCACTCTTTGGAGAAGTCTCTCTATGGGAAGTAGAGAGAGCTAAACAAGCAATCACCTAAAACTGAAGTCAGGTGCAATGGCTGTGACCTTCTCTGTCTTGCATGTAAGGAGGTTGTGGAGGATAGTGTGACTGAGCCTTCCTCCATCTTTGACCTTCGCCCCTGCCAGCAAGATCTAACTTTTCCCTTCCCCCTGTTACAGTGGGGAAAAGGAGGCGATGCTCAAAGTGAGACTGTGGAAACCCTGAAAAGACCAGAGGACTGTCTTCTTCTGTGTTTGTTCCATAGGATTTTGTGGGAAGGTTCCTGGAACCTTTGCTAATTCAGATCGATAATCGTAAGAACAACATTGATTTCAGCTTAACTAGGTGTGTGATTTCACACTTCTAGTTTGTCAGTAAAGCTTGCCACCGTCTGTCTCCAGTTTCTAAGTAAGTAAGTATGCATTTTAGTATAGGTTTCAGCATCAGTTACATAAATGTACTTTAGTTAAACTACTACTGGTAACTAAAGTTTACCCAGTAGTTGTAGTTTTATTACAACTTAAACAATACTTTAACATATGAAATGGATTGCTACTGTATGGAAGATGTCTTACTAATGTTTTCATTGTGACTATAAGACCAGCACAGAAAGATTCAGGACAGTAGTTTGTTGGTTGTTAAGAATTATAGTGAAAGTGTTGAAAGGAATTTTAAATCTGTAATGTTGATTAGCAAATTTTACTATCTGTCAGGTTTTTTGGCATGCTGTAAATAACTCATCTTCAAATAATTTGTCTGAGTAATTAAATTTAGATTGCAAATTTCTCATTTCAAATATTTTGACTCTTATCTATTTGGTTTTCCATTGTGGCTTAATTGGTGTGGTCTATATAAACGGACAATAAATTTATATACCTTTGTTATAAAGATCAGTCAGTGAATAGCACTTGGTATTCATCCCAGACAGAATTATGATTGAATGTATTTGCAAGATTAAAGCAGTGAATTTACTTTTTTCTAATTAAAGGCAATTAAAGATTTGCAGACACAAATAAAAGACAATGAATTGAGGAATAAGTGTAGGAGCGAGTCCATTTGCAGGTGAAAAGAAGTGCCTTTGAAGCAGAACCAGCTGTATTTTCATTGAAAGAATAACAGTTTAGGAAGCTTTTCTGCATGCGCTTGCTTGATAGCATAATGTACTCATAAGCAGCTTACACAGTACAGTATTCAAAAAATAGCAGTGCATTAATTTTTAAAGTAGCAAATGCAGGCAGAGAGCAATGCTGCCACATGATGATAATGAAGGTGGATATTGTAAAGTCTACTGAGAGAAAAGAAAGCAGGGAGCTCCCGAAATGTGAACATTTATAAAACAATAACTAGATATTCATATGATAATAAGATTGGACAGCAGCATCAACAAAGGCCAAAGATGCAGTCCTGTTTCTGCTAAAGCCTGATGAATTGAAAAGCAGAGAGGCAGTCTTTAGTCTGTTATTCAATTCCAGTAATGAGCTATTGTTAGAATGAAAGAGTAAATATCTAGAAGTATTGGGAATCTGATTTTTTTCTTTCTTGTGACGTTATTCTATAGAAGATTTGTTCAGGTTGTATCTTAAACAGCAGCATCTTTAAACACAATCTTAAATGTAGTTAGTTTTCTTAAATATAGTGCTCGGCATGTTATATTCTCAGTTACATGTATAACAGAGCTTGGTATGTATGCAAAAGTACAATGTTACGCATACTACCTGGTAATGTCACAGTATTTCTGTAGACTAAAAAAAAAAATGGTCACCCAGAACTTAATGAACTTGTCTAGCTCATATGTATTATTTGGTTTAAGTTTTGCATTAATCATGGTGTCATTGGAGGTTTTGTTAAAAAGAATACTGAATATACAAGATCAGGTTGTCTCTAATCTGTTATTAAAATTATTGAATAGAAGATATATGGGATCTCAATTTCCCTTGTGAGTAGAGATAAATCTGTAGATTTTTAATCCTAGTTACATGAGGAGAAACAAACTCATGTTGCATATTGTGTGAATCCCTAATATTTACTCTGAGGGAGACACTTTGGCATTTTTCACAATCCAGTTGTGTCTAGTAGCTCAAAAAGTACCTATATTTCACCCTTATCTTCACCCTTTTCTCATTCTACAGCTAGTAGAATAGTCTTCATTTCTACCTGTGGAAAGTCTTCAAAGCAGGATCTGTAAAAAGGGCACAACTTGGTTCAGCTGCTGCTGAGGTCACTCTGCCGCCAAAGGAGTAGAAAAAACTGTGCAAGAAGGATGGAAGGAAGGGGTGGGATGAAAGGTGAGCTCTGGAGAGCTTCTGAAGGGCAAAGGCAACTTCAGGCACTGAAGTGGAAAGGTGGATGATCTTTGCACCTGGTCTTGGGAGGGACTGGCAGGAGGCAAGACAAGCAGGGAGATGATGGCTGTAGTCAGTAAGAAAAGTTGCCTTATCATGGACTAGATCTTTGGCCTTAAAAATGGAAAGCAAGTGATGGACTTGGGAAAAGTTCTAAAGAAAGAAGTGGCAAATTTGTAAAAAAGAAAATGGAAATTGGGGTAGTTATAAAAAAAAGTTAAGGAAAGCTGACGCTGGAGTTTGAGAGAAGAGATGAGATGAAGAATTGATAACGATAATGTGAAGTAGAAGAGGAAAGGGTCTTGCTTAAGTAATACAAAATTTGGTCTGGAAATTTTCCAATTCTATCTTTTTGGCAGCTTCTTCTTGCCTTCCTGCATTCCCTCAGGAAAACTCAGTGCCTGTCTTGAATAGACATTGGGTAAAGCAGACAAATGGGGCTTTGTCTGATGAGTCCATCTTAACTGGCTTCGACTGGCTTTGATGGTCAGTTCCTAAGAAGAAGAAACAGCTTAAGCTGATGACTCTGACAGATAAATGTACAAGAAAGCTTGCAGGATAAGTGAGATAAAACTAGAAGACATTGGGAGTGTGAATATACGTACTCCAACTGGTTGAATTTGCAGACACAAAAGAACATAGGGAGCCTGTATTACTTATTTTTGCTTGTTTTCCAGGTGGTAACGATCAGTATTCACGTGGTAGGGACTTTGCATTTCATAGTTCTTTATAGTCCTGTAGTGCAGATGTCTTTCCCAAGGCCTCAGAAAGTTCAGATGCTTTAAGAGTCTTTTAGTACAATTGCTGAATCTGGTTTTCATTACAAAGGACTCCACAGATGCCCTTTTTAAACTTTTGCACTTGGCGGACTCAGACTGTTTTCCCTACCATATTTTTTTTTTTTTCCTTTTGGCTATCACATTTAGCAAGGAGAGTGGTAAATTAATGGCAGGTGCATAGATTTGGAGAACTACCAGCTCTAAAGTAATTATTAAAATAGCCTATTTGTTATATAGGGGGGGTTAGTTGTTCATATCAGATTCAATATAAATCTGGAAGTATTCTCTAGATAAGTAGAATCCAGTCTTAGCCATAGCCACAATACTGGAATAAATAGTACCAGAGTGCTTGAAACCGAGGGAAAGAACACCAATAAGCTTTCCCTTTTCTAGGAGTAGACTTGGTCCTACAGATAGATCGAGTTCATAGGCTGGGTTGCCTGTGCAATGTTTAACCCTGCTCATGTCACCTTCACAGTTGAGCCTTGGAAAGGAGGGAGACTGGGCAATGGGAGGAAAGGGAGGTGGGTTTCAGTAGCTGACTTGTTTCCCATTTCTTATGAGCCTTACAAAGCTTTCTAGTTTTCATTATCTAATTCTGTTGCATCACTGGAAGGGAAACGTCAGACTGTCCTGCTTTATTTACTCCAGACGGGAAAGCAGCAAACCCGAATTATGAGAACTGAAATTGAACTTAGTCCTTGTCAGTTATATACTTCTAAACAAAGGTATTTGTCATGCTTAAAACATCTCAGATGGATAAATTTCTATAGTTTGTTCTCAAGTAAGTAAGAACAGCTGCGTCACTTTATTGAAAGTTGGCTTCTCACAAACAAACAAAAAAATTCAAGGCTGGGGTATATCTATGCCAAATTTCAGCCTGGACTGAATTTTTATGAGTTATAAACTCCTGCCATTTATAATGGAAATTCTGACAGCTTTTTAACTATTTCATAGCAAAAGTCGACTGCAGTACACGTTCTCTTTCTGGCTGGCTTTGTCTCATGACTTAGCCATTTTGGTGGTTCCTGCAATTCTAACTGTTCCAAAAAAATATTGTACTCCTGATGCATCCTATTATTGGATATAATTGACTTCTGAAGAATAATGCTGCAGTGGTCCTGTCCTGCAAATGAGATACATTGACTGGATGAATACATTGGGGCATCAGACATAACTAGTCATTCTGTCATCTTTTCTTCACTCCGTCCCCAGGGTTCCTTTGATATATGCTTTTTTATTCCCCAATAGACATGGTTTCAGTTATTTTTTTCCTTTTGTCATTGACTATTTTCTAAGTTATTTCAGGTCTTTTATGAATAATATCTGACCAAAAGATAACATGGAGACCTTCACAGTATATAATCCCTAGCGCTGAGGAGAGGTTATACAATGAAAGCAAATTCATAATGCGAGTTCAGCATCCACCGTATGCTACAGAGAGGAGCTCCATATTGAATATGAGCAGAGTGATAGAAGGAGTGGACAAAGGTAGAGGTGTGTCTCCATGAATCCAGTGGAGAAGACCTTTCTTTTCCAGTCCATGTTTCAGAATTTCACCACTGCGCTACAATATCCCGGTTTTGAAGGTGACCATAAAACAAGAAGCTTGCACTATTGGTTGTGAATGTAAAACCACATCTGGTTGAGCAAATGGCAGTGTGGCATGCACAAAACTACTGGGCAGAGTTTTAGAGAAAAAGTTAAAGTATTTGAATGTAACAATGACGAAAGCTAAATGTAAAACTGGGTAAAATTAGTGGTTAAAAATGGCCAAAGCTTTCTGCTTTAAGCATTGTAGCTCAGAAATAGGCAAAAAAGGACAAAAAGGCACATGCATTAAGGGGGGAAAAATGGAAAGGACTTTTTTGAAAAGCCAAAGCGGTTGTACTGAGGCTCTACCCCTCTGAGCAGTTTCTTCACAAATCCCTCTTTTCCTTCTCCTCCTTTTGTGACTGTATCTGTGCCTTGACTTCTGTTGACTTGAAGAAGCTGTGGTTAATAGCACATAGTACAGCAGTAACAGGCCCTTCAGACAGCAAAAATAACCCTGAGATATCAAGTGTTTTATGCTTTATTATTGAGATAAATGATTTATGCCATTTCTAAGTACTTGCATGTCCTCCTCTGAACTCAGTTCATACAGACTCACAGTAACCACACGCTTGGCTGCACTCTTTGTGACTGCAAGAGGTAGTCCCTGTAACCTTTAAACGGCCATCTAAGACACTTCTAGAAGATTCTGTGTAACATGTTTGTACAAGCAGATGGTGTGAAGCAATGGTTTTATTAGCGCTTACTTGGACTAGTTGCATGTCTCCGAGTTCTGCAGCTTGCAAATATTGTTCCGGTTCAGAATGATGAAACATTTACACTCACCATAGTGTCCTGTATTACACATTTATATATGCATTAGAAGTCACTAACCAACAAAAATTATAATGAAAATTTGGTTTTGATTGAAATGTGAGGGGAAAAACGTCACCCACCTTTAATCTACTTATTTGCTGTCTGATGCTTACTGAACAATTTAATAAACCTGTACTAGTGGATGGCTATCCGTACGTGTATTTTGATGTCTGGAGTAATAGGTTCTGTGCTGATTTGTCAACTCTTGCTTGTTGCTGTTATTGTCTATGTTAAGGACCGTTGTGCCACGGATCAGGCCCCTGTCTTACAGAGTAGCTCCTGCTTAAAGTGCTGGGCTGTGGGATGTTTTCAAAATGTTAAATCTGACTTTTCAACTGGAATAATTGCAGATGTTCTTTATCTTCTTTTTGCATAATTTTCATTAAATGTGCTTTTCTACTCTAGGAAAACAAGATTATAAGAAAACCAGGCCTATGTTAAGAGCTACAAGATTAAAAGCAGAGGCCAAGAAAACTGCACTAGGCGTAAAGGTAGAGATCTATTTGATAGCTTATACCACCTTTGTGTATATGTTGTTTCTTTTCCCCATAGATGTAATGTGTGAATATTGATTTCTGAGAGATATTATGACACTTCAAAATCTAAGTGGAATGCCAGAATCTAAAATATTTATGATGGATTACTTTTACTTAACCCTAAAATAACTAGAATAGTTGAATTGCTAAAAGACTTTAAGCAGTTCATGTCCTTGTTATGATGTATACTTACTTTAAGGTCAATAAAGTACTATATACTTAGAAAATTGATCTTTTCAGGGAGCCTGTCTACACACAGAATGAATGTTTTAATGATTTCAAGTAGTTATAAAAATTACAATAAATATCTTCCTTCTTCCTCCTCCTATCCTATACCCAGGAGTAATTTAAAGTCTGGGTTTGTTAAGTAATACAAATTCTTAGCATTATTATCTCAGCGTACATCCTTGTGTATTGCGTCTGACTTGGGGATAAAGAAAGCTTAACTAACAGCAAAACACATGGAGAGGTACTGAACTTTATTTTGGAAATGTCCCTTTTTCAGGCTGGTATGAAGTATAATAATGACTATTTGATCACAGCTGTGAATATGAGCAAGGAGGACAGTTTGGAATATTTTGTGCTATCTACTACGCAGTGTGTCATCAAAACGGGATTTATCTGAATGCACATTGTTTATTTAAGTTGCATCTGGTATTTTTCCCTCAAACTTATTTTTGAATCAAATTGATATACAATTAGCTTAGCAGCAAGGGTAAAAACCAAGCAAAATAAAGAAGTGCATCAGATACCTGGCTATTCTAGTGAAAGAAATTGCAGAAATGTTAAAAGGAGAACATTTTCTTGTTTCTGGCAGATGAGAAATCAATTTTTTCAAGTTATAGCTTATAGCAAATGCCAAGGTATTACTACCAAGCTGTAACAGCTGTTGAGCTGCCAGATGATGTATTTGGTTGTCTTCCAGAATTTGCTATTATAATCACGAAACAGTGCTTTCTTTTTGCTCCTGATTGCTGATCTCGATCAAGCATTACCATGCGATGCAGTATGTTTTCACAACATAATCTCCTCAGTTAGTGCTGTGTGTCAGGTTTTAATGAGAAAAAGTAGATTGCCTTTTTTGTTTAAAGGATAGATTATTAACCTTTTGAGTTCAATGTTTCTTCCTTCCTTTCTTATTAAATTTTACTTTTTCTTTTCATTTTACTTTCAATGACATGACCTTTTAAAAGTGATGTTCTACTTGGAGACTTTTACTGTACAGCCTAGTTTTTTTAAAATGTGCAAGTTTTTTGTATGTCTTTGGCAAGTGAGAAAAATATGAACCTTGGTCCTTCAAAACCAGTTCTGTCTCCTTATTTTCTTAAATAGCTGTTACTTAAAAATGAGGGAAAATAGGAAAGCATATGTGTAATCATATGTATAATGAAGAATCAAGTATTAGCGAGTAAAGAAATCAAGAACACTTTATTTTGTACAGATATGTTCCTACATGTTATAGCAGAACACCAGCTGACTTCTAGGTAAGAATGAGTTTTGCCATCAGGGCACACCCGTGTTCTCCAGGTCATGGGATGTTGTTCCTGGGGTTCTGCTAGTTGCAGCGTGCAATGTCTCAGATTTGCAATTCTGTCTCTGCCTTTAAAAAAAACAAGAAAAAAATTCTTTAAAATACTGTCTTCCGGCTGTGATATTTTTTGCACAACTGGACCTTAAAATATGACTTGGCCCAGGTGGCCAAGAGGGCCAACAGCATCCTGGCCTGTATCAGGAATGGTGTGGCCAGCAGGAGCAGGGAGGTGATTGTGCGCCTGTACTCGGCGCTGGTGAGGCCGCACCTGGAATACTGTGTCCAGTTTTGGGCCCCTCACTACAAGAAAGACATTGAGGTGCTGGAGCGTGTCCAGAGAAGGGCAACAAGGCTGGTGAAGGGTCTGGAGCACAGGCCTTATGAGGAGCGGCTGAGGGAACTGGGGTTGTTTAGCCTGGAGAAGAGGAGGCTGAGGGGAGACCTTATCGCTCTCTACAACTCCCTGAAAGGAGGTTGTACTGAGGTGGGTGTTGGTCTCTTCTCCCAAGTAGTTACTGATAGGACGAGAGGAAATGGGCTCAAGCTGTGCCAGGGGAGGTTTAGGTTGGAAATTAGGAAAAATTTCTTTACAGAAAGGGTAGTCAAGCATTGGAAGAGGCTGCCCAGAGAGGTGGTGGAGTCCCCATCCCTGGAAGTGTTCAAAAAACGGGTAGATGTGGCACTTCGGGACATGGTTTAGTCTAGTCTACGCTTGATTGGCTTAGAGTGGACTTGGCAGTGCTAGGTTAATGGTTGGACTGGATGATCTTAAAGGTCTTTTCCAACCTAAACGATTCTATGATTCTGTTCTATGATTCTACAATTCTATGACTCTGGATCATCCCCAAACAGATCATAGTCATTTGCTTTACTTCCTAATTGCTGAGAAAGCTGACAGAGCTGAAGCAAAAGGGAAGGTAAGTTGGGCACCTTTCCCTCGGGGGATATGCTTGTGGGGAAGGAAAGCAGGGCCTTTGTATGCATCCTTCTCACTGAGCCTGCTTAATGCCAACAACCTCAGGCTTACTAAATGTTACAATACTTCTACCAGAAAGTGGGCAATCCCTGTAGAATAAAACTCTGCACTTCTACTGACAGACCCTGCAGCGCTCAGCATGGAAGCAAGGCTTATTTCATGTCTCGGGGTAAACTTGCACCTCTTCCCGTCTCGCAGTGAGAACTCTTCACCCTGCTCTATCCCTCCAGTTCCGCAGAGTTTCACCGTGGGCAGTGGATATGCCTGGAGTGTCTGCAGGGAAATGGCCCTCCCTACCCCAGGAGAGGCTGTTGAGTTGTGAAGCACCGTAACCTCTCCCGCTCTGTCAGGCAGGGCTTGTTTTGCTCAGTCCGTCGTTAAGTTCCTCCAGCTGTCCAAGAGAAATCTTCTTACATTCATCCTTCACGCTTATCCCAGATACTCTTCCGTTGTCTTCTGGATAAATTTTGAAATGAGAATTTCTTCAAGTCTCCTGCGTAGTGTGACAGTAGGGTGTTAAACTGCTCCTCATGTCTGTGGCTGTCCGAAGAGTCAGCAGAGTTGAGGTCCCGTCAGGTTATGTACTTCCGTGAAACTGTTTTGAGGCTTGAGTGTGCATTCCTTTAATAGTTTCCTAATATTCAGAGCTTTTGAGTGTGCCTGAGACCTTCCTTTGGGAAGGTACCATCACAGTTGTCACTGCATATTAACAAAGTTTTCTGATGGTGATAAGCAACACGACTCACCTTCCAAACGCTAGGATTTTAGTCTTTTTATATGATGTAGGCCCCAATTCTGTGCTATGACAAGTTGATTAACTTCAGTCTGTGTTGAGGAAAAATAAAGTGGTGTAACCACAGTGCAATGTAATAAGTAGGCAACACTTTAAATAGAAATGTCCAAAGTTCTTGTAAATCTTTGAGAAAACACATACATATGTGTATTTACCATATATTTTATTTGTTTATCCAGGTTTCAGTACATGATGCACTATGCAGCATTTCAAAATATATTAACATTTTCTTATAAAAAGCTAAGTTGCAGTTAATAAAAATATTGTAGACGAAGGATATCCTTATCATACATGTAAAAGTACAAGCTCTCTGTGAAAGAGGAATATTTTTATAATTCTGTGAAATACCTAACATAGTAAGTACCATACTACCACGTAAAACGATAGGATTTTTAGTGCTCATTGATACCTCTGGAGCTGTTTTGCACTAGTGTCGTGAAGAGCTTATATTCCTGGCTGTAAACTAAGACTTGGTGTAGCATTTGGGGGGGGGGGGGGGGGAAGAGGTCTGGAAAATAGTGAAGGGATTTTAGTCCTTAATTTCTATGAAGATAACGAAATTGAACTGTTGTATATTTCACCATGAGAGCTGACAACATTCACTTAAAAAAAAAAAAAAGGCCCTATAAATGACATAAAACTTTTCAAAACCAATCCCCTGGAGATCCTTCACATTTCATCGTTGGCATACTAATTAGCTTGTCTTGTCAAACTTTGATTGCCTTGTCATTTTAATGCAAGGTTTAAAGTAACAAAGTTTCTTTCAGTCACCAGCATTTAGTACTTTTTAATTTCCCCAATGAGAGATTTTATCGGTGTTGATAATGTCAGAGAAGCAGCTAAGCACTAATAACTATCAAAAGTTAGTTCAAGCAGGGTGACCATGCTAGTATTTGGCGTGTAATATTTGGTCTTTAAACATGTTTAAAAATTAAATATTGTAGCAGAGCTATTGTGCTGGCTCTGTTTGTATATGTGACACTAATGCAGACAGTGCCAAAATATACGGTGTCTCTTGGAAAAGCAGGACCCCTGTCTTGAGAAACAACTCGGAGCGAAAGCAGTATGCTGCATGTCTCCTGGTGTTTGGATAAGACAAAATTCTTTGTAGCAGTACCAAAAAAGGAGCCTCTGAACTTTCTCTGTGTGGTTGTTTTGTTGTCCCCCCATGGGGGGCTCGTGTTGGTGGAAGCCCACCTGCTCGTCCTTACCAGGTGGAGCAGCAAGGGGTCTGCACCACCGGTGCTAACTCTGCTCTCAGTGGGTGAGGAAAAGGTGCCAGCAGGAGGGTGGCAAGCAGAAAATGGTTTGAGGAATGTGGAAGCTCAGCCCCAGATAGCTGGGGTTTGGTATGCGGAGGCTGAGAGTAATGGGAGTTCTTGGGGAGAGGTTTTTTTCACAGGCTGCAAGAATAAATCAGTGGTCCGTGAGATAGAGGACGAAGTTTTCTCTCTTGTTGAAAGGTAGACACAAATCTGAACAGTAGTATTTTACACCCACTTGCAAAGACATAATTGACTGCAGAATACCACTCCATAGAGAATTATTAGCAACGTAGTACATCAACTGAGCTAAGGAAAAAATATTTCCTAAAAATGTGAGAGCTTACTGTCTGTCATTCTTTTGCATATCTGCTTAATCTATTGTGTAGCTAGCTAGCTCACTATTAAGAGTTTATCTCATCTGGAACAAGTTATGTATGAATAGATAACAAGACATTCCTAGTGTATTTTGGCAAAGGATATTCTCTGATTTCACGCTGTTCATAATCTGCTAAGTTAGTGTTGCCAAGATAAGTCGGGAATATAGTTTCATAGCTTTGCAGAAATTAAGGCCGCAAGGGACTATTAGATCATTTGATCTGGCCTTCTTTATATGTTACAGATCATGAAATTTCATCCAAATACTTTCTAGGAAGTCCAAGCACTTTACAATGGCCAAAATACTGGGTCTTCAAACCAGCTTATGTGCCTCACATAAAGAGCAGAGCAGCTTAATGTGCCACCAATGAACAAAGTGTGATATTCCCAGTGATCCCAGTAGTCAGACCGTGATCCCTGACCTTGAAATGGAAGAGAGGGGAAAAAACCCGTACAAAGAGAAAAACAAAATCAGGTTGCTCCCATCTGACCCTGACCTGACCGGGACACGTAAGTACAGTAGTCATGGTGGTTTGAGCATGTGAACAAGGTGCACCAAGCAGGAGCTTAGGGAGGATTTTCTGTACCATCTCAGAGCCATAGTCCATCTTTCTCAGGCTTTGGTCTCTACTTATGACCAATCTGTAATACTTCAAAGGATAGTTGACAACAACAAAACCTCAAATTCCAGAAATAAAATCAATACAATTGGAGGAAAATTTCCTGAAAAAGAAGGAAACTTCTTTTGATCCTATATAGAAAAGTCTAAAGCACTGAAGCATGAGGTGCCATTACTTTTAACAATCTGGTACTTCAGAATTTCAGAATATAGCACTGACCAAGTAAGTAATCCCCATCTTCCCAGGGCCCTGAAGGAGGGGAGCAGTCTGGAGGGCTGAATTTGCCAACTCCAAGGTTGGCAGCCAGGATCTCCTTTTCACACAAGCCCAAGTTGAAGTATTCTTCCCAATAGCTAAATAAAAATATGCTGGTTTTGAGAGATCTGACCATAAAAGACTCACAGCCGTGGAAGTCCATATTTTCCCCAAGAGGTAACTGGAATGTTCAATCGTTCTTACTCCTAGGAAATGGCATCTTATTTCAAGACTGAGTTTATCTAACCGCAGCTGGACCTTGAGAGGTTCTTGTAAACAAGATAGAAGGACCCCACACTGTGAAGCGCCTTACTTAAATACAGGTGTATGGCATATATAGTTATATGCTGTAACCAAGCTACCTCTCATTTTTCTCTATGATAAAATAAATACCATTCATCCCCCTACTGGAAATCCCTCTGCCTTTGCACATCCAGAGATCACACAGAGGGAGTGGTTACCCCTTAAATCCAAAGACCTTTTTAGAGTCACAGTTTTTCAAGGCAGAGTCCTCCAGTTTGTAAGTACTATCTACATCTTTGATACCTGTATGTATTATCTTGCATTTAGCTATATTAAAATGAATCCTGTTGCTTTGTGATCATATAGCCAGGCCTTTTAGATGACTCTGTAATAGTACCTTGTTCTCATTATTTGAGGCAATAATGATCTTTGTTCCATCTGAAATTTTTACAATAAAAAAGTATAACATAAAAATTACTGATGAAAGTTAATAAATTGTTTTTGTTACCTTGAATTAGATGTAGAATGTCCTGCACTAAGGAAGTAAACATCCGTTTTTAAATACGATTTTGTTGAAACTCTAAAAAATGGTCACAGTGAATGTCCAGATAAAGTCTTCCAGTTAGAAATTATATGGGATAAAAACGTTGATTGTCAAGTTCATGTACATTTGTTTTATTTCTACAGGTATCCTTGGTTAGCATGATTTTCTTTTCATCTCTTTTCAGAAATAGCTAGGGATAGTTTAGCATTTCAAAGACAGCAATTTGTGGTACTCTTTCACCTAGTTTTAAGCTGGTTTCAGATAAAAAAAAAGGTACGATTCTCTTTGGGGGACAATAAAAAATAAGTAAAAAATCCAAAATTTCCTGAAAGTGTGATATTTCCCTGTATGTGTAGGATATGATGCTGCCATACACAGTGTCCAGATTTGTGTTATTATAGCCAACAGTTTCTCCTCACCCCTATTTTTTCATCTCCTGATTAGTCTTGTTTAGATCCCAGCTCTGCAACTTGCTCCATCAGGGTGAATCTGAGGACATTATCCAAGTATTTTGGCATGAGAGACATAAAACTGACAAAAAATGATAGGACAATTAAATCTACGGTATGCTGTAATGGCATGTGTTTCCTTTATGTAAAAGTTTCTGAAAAAACTTAACCAAGCTGAAATCAGTAGGGTTCTACAGACATTATTCTAAATACAAGAGAACATAATAGAAAATACTGTTCCTTTTAAAGGCTTCTTTGACTGTAGTTTGGGATTTGAGAGCAGGGATGTTATTTCCTAGAGTTCTGTACCGTGTTATAAAAGAAAAAAGGAGAAAAAGCCCTGTGATCATTTTAAGTTTATTTCTATAGGACTGTTTCTATATTGGTTAATTATTCATGGTGAAATCCTCTGAGTAAATGGATTTGGCAGAGGGATGATAGGGATGATCCATAAAGTGCAAGAGAAAGGGAGCTGAGCAGGGAGAATTTTAACATTTCATTTCTATGCATGGCTTTAAATACAAATAGCAAGGCCTGATAAGTATAAAACAAATTAAAATTACAATATATACTGTTGTTGCAAAGACAGTATAGTGGTGTAGCATCTCATTTGCTATTTACATTGCAAAATTTATGTTTATAAAAGTTCATAAACCGGATGCAATTCTTAAGAGACTGTATATCCCTAGCTGAGAGCCAGGTGTCCTTTGTTAGGCCATTTATTTTAGATTTTTGTTACTCTGCCTTCTTCAGTAATTCAAAATTAAGGTTCTTGCATAATTTACAAACCTAGAATTTCAATAAGGCTTTTCATTCCCAGGGTTAATAAATACCGGTCCAGCCACCCAGTTCCTAATGCCTGTGTAAGGAAAGTAGTATTGTTATCTCAGTGTTATTCACTGTAA
This sequence comes from Pelecanus crispus, assembly GCF_030463565.1. Taxonomy (NCBI): domain Eukaryota; kingdom Metazoa; phylum Chordata; class Aves; order Pelecaniformes; family Pelecanidae; genus Pelecanus; species Pelecanus crispus. Next base: position 148,041,598 of record NC_134644.1, on the reverse strand, counting down.
AACTTAGGCAGAGGAATTAAAGAACTACTCCCGTCGAAGCAGTTACTGGGCAGCCTGAGAATAAAAATCAAGATTTTCCCAGTTCCACTTCCTAGAAAACAAATATTTAATGCTAACATTCCCCCAGATTTTGCTGCTGCTACCACAGCGTTTCAGGGAGGCTGGGGAGAAGGGAGAGGGAAGGTGAGCCTATTGTAAAGCAGAAAACGTGGCAAGCATGGCATCCAAACAAGGGAAAAAACTTTTTAATACTGGAATGAATTTGCTCTCTGTGTCAAGTGTGAACGGTGCCTGCATTGTACGGTTTTGTTGTCCACTCTCCTGAGCAGATGGAGCTTGCAGTTGTATGTCACTTGTTTATTACATCCTCTTAAGATTAGTAGCTGTGTGGCCAGATGGGTCTGGGAGCACAGCTGTGGATACAAGGAAATAAATGAAACCTGTCTGATGCTGCCATGCCCTTTTGTGAGATACTGACGTGTTGCAACTGCAACAAAGCAAAAATCACTTTCCTTTAATATATTAGTGAATTAGATGTACTTTCTTTTTTTTAATCAAATCATATGAAATCAGGAGGATGAGGTTCAGAGGATGATACAATTCTAGGAGGAAAATGTAGTTGAAATCTGTAACAAACAGTCTCAGCAAATTTACAGGAGCAATTTTAATGTGGTAAAATAAATTTAAAGTACATCTCAATTAATCATCCATATAAAATGTAAAGCAAAGCTTTCTATAGAACAAAGACTCCTATAGAGCATACGCCAACTAGGCAGTAGTATTTCAAAGTTTATTAGATGGCATATGTTGAATTATTGATCCAACATTCTGATAAACTATATAATGCATTCATGTAAATGCAAATGAAATGCTGTTCTATAGAAGAATGCCAGATTATGGGCTAGACTTTAAAAAAAATGAAGCTGGCACACTTTTAACTCCTTCATGGTGGTGGACACACAAAGTTGGTCACAAAGACACCACCAATCTAGAGATACTGGATGGAATTCATCCTACAGTGCAGGTCTCCACACCAAAGATAGCATCTCCACTCCCCTTCTAGTCTAAGGGGGGAAACAGGCATTTTTAGGAAGAATTCACCTGACCTCTTTTAGAGGGCACAATGAATGTTACACCAAAGAGTGTCAGCTTCTCTCCTTGGATGGTAAAGGGTGTCTGCTTGTCTAGGTGCGGTGTAGGCATCTCCTTTCAGTCCCACTGGCAGAGTAGATTTGATGTGGCATCTTCTGTTTCAATTCAGATTAGTTATTATAAAGTCACTGGACTGTTTTTCTTCTCTCCTTTTAAGTATACAGCTGGATTGTTTTGATGCACATGGTTTGTAGGTTAACATGAAGCGGAGATTTGGAGGGGAGGTTGTTGCTTCTTTTTGTAGAGGGAAAATGGTTTTGGGGTTACAAACTAACCTGTTCCTTTTGAGCACCTCAGTGCATGATTTTAAAAATATATAATGATGATAAGGAATGAAACAGTGCATGTTGTTAGCTGTGGAAGTGGCACTTTCTGTGAGCTGAAGGAACATAAGGATTTTTCTCAAATTTGTATTTCTTCTTTCATTGTCTAGCAAAATGAGAGTCAACACTATAGGAAGTGTGCTGTGCTTTCCAGGAAAATAAAAACTTAAAAATGTGAAATACTGTGACTTTGAAAGAAGTAGTGTTATAAAGAGGATGATCATACTATGATTTATTATGTCTGAGATCTAAAGTTGGAGCTTAACAGAGTCCAGCCTTAAGATAGAATATGATGATAGGCAGTCACATAATGAGTATGACGTGTAGTACAAAAACATTTTTCTGCTTCTGAAAGCTGCTATAAATCATGTATACTTTGGAAGACTCTTTTATGTTAATTAAGGAAGATGCAGAAAGTTGCAATATTTTATGGGAAGAGAGGCAAGTGCAAGTGCAAATTGTTGTGCTTTTTGCCTTATTGCAGAGGGGAAGGAAGAAAAGTTTCGTCCAATTCTGAAGGATTTTGTAGCTCCATATTGTAATGCATGCCAGGAGGTTGGGAGGTAGAGGTAGCAATTTTCATTGACTTCCACCATACTGTGTTTGCTTCATTAAAAAATTACAAATTTGTTGGCAAAAAGCAGTAACATATTGCTAGAAAACATCAAAATTCACAGTGTAAATTCATAACTTAAATTTGTGTTCAAAACTGTGCTTTGTGAATTCTGTCTTTTCTATTAAAAAAGAAGGAATAGCATAATAAAAGGATGTAAAGCTCCTATTTCTAGGTCAGACCAAAGATCTTTAAGCCAAATATCCTATTTCTGGCAGTATATCAGACTCACCAAAACCTTTATTAAGTGAATGGATTTTATAACATTCTGAAATGGTAATCACAAAGAAGAAATCATTAAAGTATCAATGCCCTATGCAATTATATATGTCTGATGTTATTTTGATGTGCATTATAGAATGGAAATAATATTTATTCCTGACTTATCTGAAAATATGATACTATTTCTAACAGGTTTTGTTTTGTTTTTTTTTTCTCTTATTTCTACAGGAAGTTGCCCTTGTCCTTGCAGCTATACTGGTATTTTTGTTGGCTTTCTATGCTTTCTTTTATCTTAACATTTCCAATGAAGTTGACCTTGATCTGGATCCAGATGAAAACTAGCAGATGCAATGAATCTATCATCAAGATTTCTTCAGCTTGAACAAGACTACATAGGAACACACAGTCCCTTCACTGTGAGACAGTAAATGATGCCATTTCTTGCAGTCCAAATTCATAAGAAAGTTTTGCAATATGTCAGTCACTTTTACATTCCAGATCTCCAAAATAAGAGAACACTCATGCCCGGCAAGTGTATTTGGTTAATACCAAAGCCAGGAGCAGCAGTACAATACATGAAGTTTATTGTTTACATTGTTTTTTTCTCGGGCAGAGAACTTTGATGTTAAAAGACAGGTGCTATTATTATCATGGGTATTGATGCTGACTTCACAGGAGGAGAGTCTGCCTTGACTAAATTTAGGAATCAAAGCTTCCTAATAGCCAAATTAGGTTCCTTTTCCTTTCCCAAAAAGAAAGCAGAAATACCAAATAAAAAGCCTTTTCTTGATTTGTATTTAAAGTACGTCAGAAAACCCTCATCCTTTCTCTCCCTTTTAATCTTTCTTGTGCATGTGTGCACACGCGCGCGCACGAAGACGGAAGAAATTGTAGGAAAAAAAATATCTTTTTAGAAGCAGTCTGTCACCTCCTATATGGACTTAATTTTATGTCATCCCAGATTCTGTGTGCCCATATATCTGCAGTAATCTTTTTCATTCTTTTGCCAACTGTTCAGCACACATGTGTTCTGTCAGAAATGGCACCTGGATGACAGAAGCTCTAACATTCGCATATGCCTCTGAAACACAGTTCTTTGCCTCCTGTGCTGTCTGAACTAGTGTAAATAGAAAGTTCAGTCGATGTTGGGTTTAATTAGTGTATTGCTCTATTATTAATATAAAGACAAAATCATATTTTAATTATACTCTTCCTGCTGGTTGTGGTATCAACTTGCTCTACCTGTTAGGGGGATGTTGTAAAAAAAATTGCTTTCCAGTTATACAATCATTTTAATCGTCAAACTAATGTGAGAAGTTGTAAGTATTAAGAAAGCTTTTTTTTTTGTGTGTGTACTAATAATTGGGAAAATCTTGGCCCCATGACATCCTTCAGTTCTTGCAAAGTACCTTTCAGAATATGCACTGTAGATAACATTTCTGATCCCTTTGATAACCACAAGCCACTTGAAGAAGTTGGTATGTCAAAGCAGCTGCAGGGAGCTGTAAAATTCTGGCTTCATCCTGTTCTGCTTCGTCTTTGGCATATAACTGAGCTTGTGGTTGTAAAGGTTCAGTTTTGATCCTTTTAAAAATGTGGTCAGTCTTTCTCTAGTTTGGGTTCACTTTGATACCAAGAAAAGCATAGAGCCATTGGTGCTGAATGTGGCAAGGGAGTTAGGCAGATTGACTTTCAGAAAAGTTACCATAGTTCTGAAATTCTATTAGCAAACTAGCTTGGCTTTATCTTTGATACCAATTTCAGGGCTGAATGTTAGGTTTAGTTGCAACAGATATTTACTGACTTGTTCCAGAAATGCCTGACTAAGATTTCTTACAGTGATTTTGAAGACAAAGGGATACAAATCATAGCAAATATTATAATGGAAGATATATTTCTTTTAAATTGACACAGTCCCATTATCACCACTTAAGGAACTTTAGATCAATACAGTTAATTTTTAAACCATACAGTAACTATGACCATATACATTATGAGTCTCTAAGGATCCACTTCTTGTCTGTCATACTCCTCATTCACTTTATGCAATGCAAAACAACTCCTCTAGAAATTCAGAGTACAACAGTCTTCCAAGAAGAATATGAGAGAGAAGCATAAACATGTATGTGCAAATATTTCTCATTTTCTAATTATGACTGTTACAGACACAAAATCCTAACATTTATGCATTCATATGACTTATAGTCTGCTAATACTCGCACACATGACCAAACGCTTAGCAACATGTTGCATTTATGGCGAAGCGTTATCTGACACATGGCCTGACTTTCAGTGGAGAGAAAAGCGTATCACAAGCTGTCTCCTTGGATGTGACATGCCTTTCACTTCACCAGTGCCACACCACATGTCACAGAAGCTGCAGACCTCTTCTGTTACTTTGCATGAGCAATTTTCTTGTTCCATAAAATGCTGGAAGGATTGCTTTGTTAATGTCTGCACGTAGCTCGCTGGGTGATGTGTGGCCTGAGAATGATGTGTAGTTATTCCCTTCATGCAGGTTGTCTCGTAACTTGCTTTCTGAATTACTTACATGAAAAAGCAAGCTATTCTTACCGTCAGATTTATGAACATGAAGTTCCTAGAACAGGAAGATTGCATTTCCCATAATTATGACTCACAGACAAAATCTGAAGCGCATATATGTGTGATTGAAGCAGCTTCCCTGATTTGTGGCTTATCGGTCCATATTGCCCACAAATGCCATAGTTTGCAGTTTGTCTGTTGGCTTCATTTAGGTTAAGTTTTCGTTCACACGAAAATTTTCTTTTGCTTAGATAAACTGGATAGCCTTCTGTTCTGTGTACATAGAAATACATGGCAAATATTGCAGCAAATATACTTTTTCTCTTATCAGTACAATAATTTCTAATGGGACTATGTCAATAGTTTTTTAAAGCTAAAAGCTCGCATGTTTCATCAAATTATTCATCCTTGGTTTTCTAAAAGGCACAAGCACAACAATATTAGCAATGGGGTCTGATTCTGAGCTTACTAATTTATGATTCCCCTGAGTTCACTGAAATTACAACTGATTTACTGCAAGGGAAAATCAGAATCTGACCTGAAGTTATTTCTGCTTTCTGGAGCACTACATTGTCCATGCCTGATATTTTAAAGTAGAGACTGATTTTAATCTTGCAAACACGTGGCTTATTTTGCCCTTAATCGTGTCTGAGATTGAATGCCTCTTGGTTTTTGGACCACCTATCTTTGTATGAGTTGCTCAGTGTCTATTTTAATAATAAATGTATTTTTACTATTTTTGTGCTCTTATTAATGTTGGATGTGTCACACTGAATTATGTATACATTTGAAAGGACATTAAAGCAATCTAAACAGCATGATATTCAAATGTGAGCAGTGATACTCACCAGTTTTAGAATATCTGGATTATTGTAGGCAGTTCTAGCCCCTAAGATCATACTAAAACTAAGCGTAGCCTTATGAGTACTTAAAAGACAATAAAGGGAACTTCCCTTGGTACCCTACCCAATACCAACAGAGCAGATCTCTTTCTGCAGACAAAGTTGTTCCGTGTAGCTCCAGTCAACTTCAGACAGATTGACTTTATTATAGAAGTAATACTTTTATACACTTGTTTCAAAGAAAGATTGATGATCAAACCATTTGTGCAGCAGCCCTGGTTTAACAGGCAGGTTTTTTCAAGGATATTCACCTCTGGAGAAAGGGTAGATGTCAATGTTGTTGTTGCCCTCTGCTTGTGGAGTAAACTGAATTTCTTTCCAGCAGAGGTAGTGTTGGAGATGCCTGTACCGAGTCCTTGCGCTGTGGGTGGGAGCGGATGCCCCATCTGGAAGAGTCTCTGGCTAGGAAGGCATGACAGTCTTCCAGCAGTGATTTTGCTCAGTAAATCTTTCCTCAGCAGTTTTCCTTTTCCCTTTGATCCTTCAAAAGCAGAACCAGCATGTAGATATCTCAGGACAGAAGCCTCAATACAGTAGTTTTTACTAGTGCTGCTGGTGAACATTGCCAAGGAAAGGCTTTAACTCTATTTCCTAGAGTCCATAAATATATTTTACTGGAAGCTTAGGAGGCATGTTAAGCATTTCCCTAATGGACCCTAGAGATATATTTAAACTTTTCTTGAAGAACGCTTTATTTAAAGTTCGCTGTTGCATATCATGTAGACATCATGTGATTCAGGATCTGTCTTAGCTCCTTCCATGCATCAGACCAGCTGTAGCAGGGACGACACGTAGACTGTGAGATTACACTGCAACACGTAACTGCGAACATACACAGCATGAGCAAACTCATCTGTTCAGGTGCCGTCTAGAGTAGTTGACCTAACAAGTTGTGTTTGAAAACAAACGATTTTTAAACAACCCTACTAAATGAAAGCACAGTGAAAGCCCTACAAAACCGCTCATCCCATTTCCATGAAAATTGCTGCCATGGAAGAGGCTTATCTGCTGACTTAGGGCCACACTTTGAATGCTGCCCTTTCAGGAAGGAAAATCTTGCTAGCAGCTCCCGGTAGAGTGATGATTCATTTTGCTCTGATACAGGATTGTGCCTATAAGGCACAACTGAGCCAGTTGGTGAAGGTCAAATGCATTCAGGACAATTCTCGGTAAAGTACTGTACTTGAAATGCAGACTAGGCAATTTAGAGTGCCAACAAACAGGATACTACAGATCTTGATCACATTTCAAGTTTTACTTACAGTAGCATAATAATTAGTGGTGCTTATGACTAAGAAAGTAACAATATGGCACATCAATAAGACAGCAGAAATGTGATGTTGGAACTGCTTCTTAAAAGATTTTGTAGTGGATTATGCCTACACTTTGGGGAATGAATCCATGAGATGAATATATAAACTGGCAAAGATTTTCTGTGATCTTATCCTTACAATATTTCTCCCTGAAAGAGCCAACGGAGATATTTTGCAACACTTGTCCCCATCATCCTCTTAGTTTGCTGTAATACATTCTTCTGTAGATGTATTTCTAAACTTTTCCAAGAGTGGAAAAATATTTTTTTGTAGTTCATCAATGCATTTAATTGACAGAATCCTCTACTCTTCCTTTTATCCCCCCTTAATCACAACCAAATTTGTGGGGAGACAGCCAGAATGTTAGGTACCAGTGTCTCTCAAGCAGATGTCACACCACTATTTTTTAGCTCGTTTAAATGAATAAACATGTTAAACTGTGAAGTATTACATTTTAGATTTTTCATTAAAAAAAATGGGACAATCTGTTTACTGTCCTTAATTGAGACAACAATCCTGGTGGTTGCCAGTTTTGGCAGTTGTAATGATGAACTATAAATATTGGGACAAATCGACTAACTGGTGATTGTGGAGGATAGTTCAAGTAGAAGGCTCATTCTGCATGAATACTTTTTTCAGTGCTATATTTTTTCTAACTTCTATAATTGTTATACTGGTTTTGCATGTTAAAACCACAAATAAATACATGACTAGTCAAACAATAGGCTTGATTGTGTTGTCTTATTCTGAATCACTAAAAAAGCAGATAAAAGCTGACAGCCCTGCAGCACAATTCATGCCTTGCCTGAATTCTCCCTAAAAGGTGTTTGTTCAGGTCAGTTGTGAATGTGAGCTACGAAGAGCTTCATTTTGCTGAACCTTGGAAAAACTGAGCAGCATATAGATCTTTGGGAGTTTGCCATTTCACAAGGAGATTGTAGGAATTTTAAAGAGCGAAGCCACAGGAGGTGAGTATGGAGTTTGGTGACAAAATGATGTCATTCTCCTATCACAGTTCCTCTGGGAACGAGAGTGGAAGAAAATTGAAGTCAAATGGCCAGTTCTTCCAGGAGACAACCACCTCACAACTTGCCGTGTTGCTCAAGAAGAGGAGCGTGGAAGAAAAGCTAGTTCTAATATCAAATCAGAGCTAACTCAACTTCTTATTTTTCATAGGGCAAAAAAAGGGCCAGGAGGAGATAAAGATGTCTGAAATGAAGCAGCTTCTCATTGGATCAATGGTTCATTTATTTAAGTAAGGAATAAGCAGGATTTGGGGGATTTACACAAAACATAAGTCAGGCTAATTGCTGTTGCCTTCATGTATAAAAAAAGTCACATTACACCAAGCTAGAGTAGCTTTGTACGTCTGTTATTGAGTTAAATGTAAATGTACTGGTACTGGCAATGTCCCCATTTCTCTAGAGACACCTTCTTCTCCTGTGATACTATCTGCAGAGTGAATGGACAGGGAAGGGAATGGCAGGGGAGCCCTTTTGCTGATTCTGCACTCCTAAAGCATCACCCCTGCTCAGTGGGGAGCTGCTGGTGTTTAGAGTAAAACTGCGGTCCTGGATTGCTTTGGACAGGCTACAAAAAAAGAACAGAGCAGAGCTTAACCTACAGGGTGAGTCTCCTACCATCACTGGTGCCTGATTTGTTGCCACAAATAAAGAGAAGCTGAGATGTTCAGGCTTTTTACTTTTATTTATTAAGTTCTCAGGGAGGTGCCAGAAAAATTGTTGTCCCTTTGAAACTTGTTCCTGCATAGTTGTTTCCCTTAGCTTCTGTGGGACTGCTTTCCAGTCAAAGAATGCCATGCTCATGCGTACTGCTTTTCGTAGGAAAACTGTGGACATTATCCTTTTGCAATGAGGGGCTGGGGAGCGACCTGCCATCTCCCCTGCTTTCGCCTGGCTGAAGCTGAAAAGGCCTCAAGCAGCTATTGCTGTGTAATATAGCAAGACTTGCTCTGGCTTGGGAAGGACAGCAAATTCTGAATTGAGAGCAGCTTTATTTAGCCTTTCCTGCCTGAGGAGCCTTCAGAGCAGCCCGCATGGTGAAAGTCAGGTTTTTGCTTGCTTCCCTTTTGGTGGCTTCCTTCAGCTTCTCATTTAAAAGATGAGCTAAGGTGCTATGGTTGTCTACTTAAAGCAGGGCTGTTTTAACAACAGTATCATGGGTTCTCACTGCCCTAATGAGCTCGTGACTGTTCCTTCTTAAAAGGCAGACAATCATATTTGTGTTTATCTGTTCATTAATCGTAGCTGTTCTCGAGCTGCTCTTCTCAGGCAGTACTGTACTTTTGTGCCACTGTGTCTCTGCTGCTCCAGTAATAACGGGATGTGCTGAACAGAGAAGAGAGTAGAGTGGCTTCTTCAGATCATTACCAAAGCCACAAATTCATTTAAAGTTAGGCAGTATATGTGGGAGAAATTTTCCCAGTGTGCTGTATAGATTTTTATTTTGAAGAGCAGCCCTTTAAACCTGCTCTGTTCTTGTGAATGCCATTTCACAGTCCTTGCCTATATACATGAAGGCTTGTGAGTTCAGTTTAAAAAAAGACAAGTTATAAACATGATTGTGTTACTCATGAGAATACATCAGAATTTTTTTTTCTCATAAACCAGTCATCAGCTGTTTTTAATTAATAGAAAAGTGTCTTTGTTTGTAGGTGACACAGTTTGGTCAAATGTAGCTTCTCATCTGAAATGTTACAGAATGATAATTACCTCCCTTTGGTTAAGGGTTGCCTCAAAACAGGAATTACTTGTAATATGTATGACTTTTTCCAAAGACTGTGATGCTGAAATTTGGTAAATTCTCCACAGAAATATCAGATCTATGACTCTAACAAGAGCAACGGTTTTGAAATTTGTCTTTGTCAATGAGTTTTACCTTCTGTATTAGGAAATTTTCAAGTCGGTATCATGATGGAGTGGGTAATGCCTGAAGGACAACTGAAAAGAACAAAATAAAAGCTTAAGAGACTCTTCACATGCATTATTCAACCTCTCGTATACACACTACTGTGACTGGACTATGTCAGTATTACAGGGTGATGGAGAGGCAACGCATCTGAGACAATCTGCTTTGCTTGTGATTGTTTCACCCTCAAACTCACAGGCGCAAGTGTTTCTGCTACACTCTGTTATGCTTTTATACACAGAAGAGATGTCTCTTGCTAAATTAATTTCTACGTACAGAAGAAGATAACTTCTGTTTTGTACATCTTCACATAAAATATACAGATAAAAGAAAGAAAAAATGCTCCCTGTGATCAAGGGCATTTGGAAACAAGAGTCATTCCTGCAGCACATAAGTTGTGCACAGGCATAAAACATGTTAAATTTAAGAGATAATACAAATAAAGAAAGGAAGTTTTCATTACATTGCACATTTATAAAGGATAAAAGTAGACATTCCTCTGTCATATGTTCATCATTCCTTACAGTACAGATCTCTAGAGTAGTTTCCACAAAGTTGTTATTCCTCCTATTCCACCACTAGTTTGGGGATCATCATTGCCAACTCAGAATGAAAAATGATCTTGTATTTCCCAGAACTTAAACAAGAAAATTAAAGTATCCTTGTTAAGCATTGAGTTATTCAGTTGCTTTGAAAGGGTCAACCAGAAGCTATGTACAGTAATGTATAAGGCAATGTGATGTAGAATAACAGAAAAAAATTATAACTGACTTTCAGCTGATCAGCTAACTATGGAGCTGGCCTGGGGGCCTTTAGTGCTTCCTTGCAAAGCCTTGAGGAACAGATCTGTCACATCACACTCATTTGTGTCCTTTACAAAGAATTAAAACTTCAGAGTCATTGGTCTGAAGAAGGATGGTTTTGATCTTTGCACCTAGATCAGGCCTTCCAGCTTACTCAGATCAAGGCTTTTTGGCAAATTCCTTCCAGAGAGCCATGAGCAGTTTGCAGAGAGACCACATACTCTTCAATCAGGTTAGCAATGAGATAACACAAGGTGAAGACACTGAAGAAGTGACTCAGCCTCCCTTGGAGAGAGAAGTATTTGCTGAGGTTGTCTGGCAGTGGGGTACCAGATATGTCAAGCTCTATACGAAGGGAGGAGTGAGCCTGGGCAGACGGATCTCAGGATGTCAGCAGGGACTAGATGCAGATGTACTGCCAGATGCTGCTTCTTATGCACTCCCTCCTCTAATGGCACAAACCCAAGAAAACTTATGAGAGGACCCAGTGCTATCTTGCTCTTCAGGAGTAAGAGTTGAGATCATGAGATGTATCTCTCATGCTAAGGATGATGATGAAAGATTGATGATGAAAAGTTGGTCAATTCATTAACAACTCGGGATTATAGCAACTGCAAGTGCTAAAATAAACCTTCCCTAATGTAACAGCAGGGGTTCATTTGTAAATGAACCTTTGCAAAAGTCTAGGCACATTATGGATAACCAAACAATTTAATACTTGTAACGGGGAAATCTATGCAGCTGAATAGGAGAGAAAAAACATTTCAATGAGAAATATGTTAATTCTGTTCCAGAGGAACTACAGAGGCCCTAGCTCTGATGGGGTCTGAAAAAGCAGTCATGTACACTAATGATGTCTGCCTCCTTTCATCATGTGCTAGTAACAGGGTAACACATCTTTCCACCCAGCCAACAGGAATACTTTAATTAAGTAAAACAGGATTACAAAACACCAGGCTACCTAACTGCCCCAGTTTAGAGAGCTGCAGAAATAAAGCTCTCAGTTCATTAAATTATAGCTTATATAGATATCCCACTATTACGTGCCTTACAGCCAAATATCAAAACCAGATCCACCAGCAACATGTTCACGTGCTGTCAAGTTCTTCTGTGTCTCAGAAGTCTTGAGGAATACAGAGACTGTCACATGTGTGAGAGATTTTGTCTTATGTTGCTCCTCTCACAAAGTGTTCCTTGACCTTAGCGTAGGCCAAGAGCTGAAGTTTGCAGGCTAATGAGGAGGAAAAAGAGGATATTCTGTAAAAACTACTATATGCAAGTCTTAATCATTTAGCGGCAAATATCACAGCCATCCTTGGAGGTGGAACTGGGATAAAGTGTTCTGGGAAAGACACTTGTTCCTCTTTGGAAAGCGCAGTGGAAAAAGCTTTGGGCTATCTATGTCCCAGTGGAGGAATAATCAGTGATGTGGAAGGATGAATAGATGGTCCTGAAACGAGGACAGCAACCAGCAAGTGGAGCAGCCCCTTCTTCCAGAGCCTCAAATCCACAGCAGTGCCATGACCCAAAGGAACAGCAGCACTGCTTCTCCATCTGAAGCCCAAGCCTTCAGCCAGCTCACTGGCTGGGAGCTTGAGAAAAACAAACCTTCTGTGACCCTTCAACAGCAATCACACAGGATGTCTCTCCAAGAACAAAAATTTGCTCAGATGGGAGAAGAGAACTTGAAAACCTCTGCGTAATACTACCACCCACCAACACCCACTATTTGTGAATTATATCACTGGATTTCATCCTTCTGAAAAACAAAGTTGATTTGACTAATACTGTAGTGTTCCTTAATGACTTGTTTTTTGGATATATGGCAGCTGCATTTAAAAAAAAAAAAAAGCCCACGCAGATAGTGGCTTGATTCACTGTGGCTGGCACAGATTGCCCTTGCTCACAGAGATGGGTGCAGTGCCTCCAGGGAGCTTGTGTTGGAGAAGGCAGGAGTCTCATCATGGTTATGCCCTCGAGATGCACTTCTCCCAGTGGCATTGCCTGCTCTGGGAGTCCTGAGTCCCTGCAGGGCCAGGGCGGCTGAGGATGCTCCCTGCTGCTGCATCAGCCCTCCGAGCAGTTTAAGTATTGACAGGGCTTATCTGTGCAGTAGACCTGAGCAAGCAATACCCTGGAGGCAAAACCAAGGCAGGAATGCACGTGGGAGGATGAGCAAAAGCCCCAGGGGACACAGAGCCTATATGCTAAATTGTCAGGAGGACGGTGTCGAAATCCAGCTCCAGTCAGAAATGAAGGGAATTTAGAGGTTGGTTTGGTTCAGGGTTGATTCTCGGCTGATCCTGAATGTGCAGTGCACAGGTGCCCACACCAGAAGTGTCTGGAGAGCCGCAGGCAGCCTGGGGTTGCAGCTGTGGGAACATGCCTCCGAAGGGCTGCTGCCCTCCAGGCTGTCTGCTCCCTCTCTGCAGTGGGACCACAGGTGACTTGCGCAACAGTCTGTCTGGTAACACCCTGACCTACTTCACGCCATGGCAATATTGAATTTGCTTCTAGGTTTGCTCGGATTGGTGGGCCTGTGATCTCTGAAGGGCTGTCCCCAGCTGCTCCCAGGATAGCCCATGCTTGGTGCCGGTATGAAGGGTGAATATGCATGAATATGCATGAATATTGCATTGAGAAAGACTCTGTGGGCACATTCAAAGTAATTCAGCTTTTGGTATGAAGATTCTAAATTTGCTTTGGCATAATTATATCCTTTTTGTTTATGACTTGTGACTTGTTTTTTTCTGATGTTTTTCACACAGCTGTGTCTGTAACCACCACTGAGATTTTAGCAGAACTTTACGAGACTGTTTCACTTTCTGTCTCCCACACACGTGTGCGTTCTTGGGCTGCATCAAATAAAACGTTTTGCACTCACTTGATTTTACAGGAAGCCATTATGGCGGAGTTGCAACTTCTGAATAGTTCTGAATTGAAAATATAGGGAAAAGAACACACCTAGACCCTCATTTCCAAAAAAGAAATTAAGTAGTTTTATATATATATTATTCAGTCATGGATTAAAATACTTCCTTCTAATTATTAAATCATTAATAATTTAAATACTTTAAAATATTTTAATTAAATCCACCACGCTGAATAATACTAATTCCATTAAGATAAAAGCGATAGGTTGGGATGAATATAGGCATCTTAAAAAGCAGTTCACTTTGCTCACTGCGTGGTGCTGGCAGGCTTCATCTTGAGACTTGCTCAGAATATGTTTCGCAGCCATTGGGAAGCCGCCATGCTGGCCCATCGCTGGCAGGTTTTTCCTTCCTCCAGCACGGTGTTGAGATAACTGTACAGCTTAAGATGTTGCTGTTCAGATGAGGCAAATCTCAAAAACCTAGTAATTACTAAACACGCCATAGAACTTTTCTCCAAAGCTAAAGGTTTTTAGCTGTGGTTTTCCTACAAACCTCAACTCAAATAATTTCCCTTTCATTATGACTTAGTTATAGTACTTCTCCCTTCTGATCCCAGTCTATCACACAGCATGATATTATCCGTGTTTAAAAAGATGTTGTGATTCGCTCCAGAGGTGGCTGCATTTCAGTAACTGGATAAAGTGGTCCCACCGCATCATTTCGCAAAGTTTGTAGAATGATTTGGGAGGAAACATTCTATTTAAATGTAAATTATTTTACTATTATCATTATTATTATTATCATCATCATCATTGTCAACTAGTAGGAGTGAATAATAAGAATTTATTTATCCGCATTTGGAGTAGAAAGACGCACACAGAGGAATACAGCAAAGGTATTTGTCTACCTATTGCTTAATGTGAATGGACTCATAGTTTATTATCAGTGTTGGTTTTTTTGCATTGGCTCAGGTAGCACTAAATGTAATGAAAACAGTGTGGAGGTATTTGTCTGAATTCAGTAAACAAATTGTTTTAAATAGTTTTGAACATGAATTTCACATTACAGCTTCATTTTCTTGGCAGGCTTTATTATTCAGTTGTAGGACATCATTACACTGACTGTGTGAAGCACTCAGAAAGATGGTTTACAGGTGCATCTCACCTGTTGCTCCTTGTGACAAGATTCATGCCATTTAAAGGATGGCTGCAAAATGCTCTCCATGGAAATCCGCTACCTGATTATCTAAACATGGTGCATATAATTAATTCCTCATAAAATCTGGATCAGTCTTTGTTAACGTAGCTTGTTCTCAAAGAGTGGGGAAAAAAATCTGTCCTTTGTACCTCTGAAACATGCAGGCTGATGGCAGAAAAATATTTGGAAGTTCCCAAATACAAAGACCAGGGTTTAAGGGGATTAAAGACCAGTGAAGGTTTTACCTGTTGCAACACTCAAGCATTGCAGTATGCAATTTCTCAGTCCCTTATCCTTGGCTGGGTACCCAGGCTCGTGAACAGCAGCACATGCAGGTGCGCAAGGATGGAGCATGCCTTAACTGATCGGAGAACACACAGGTGTGGATGCCAGGAGCCCATCTGAAATCCCATGCCCTTCCCACTTTTGAACGGCTTTTTAATAGGCTTTTGAATTGCTGTGCCATCATGAAGACTTGTCCCTTTCCCTGCCATCTGAACGCTCTTTTGATGGTAGGTTCCTAAACCATCTCTGTCAAAGGTGGAGCGGCTGTCACATCTCTAAATCACAGTCCTGATGGAAATTACCACTCCTTTTCTGTGAGAAGGGATGAGAAAATCTCACACTGACTTCCAAGGACATGAAGCCGCCTGACTAGAGTGTATCACAGGAGGAATGATCTCTGACTGAGCGGAGTGAGGCATTGAACTGTGTCTCTCATATCCCATTCAAATCCTGCAGTAGCTTAGAAAAGAGGACTCCAGCAGCCACATTTCAAAAGAAATTGATAGCTGCCATTGTGTTTTATGTAAAATCCAATTTCAGAGCTGTTTGGGAGGAATTTTCAGAGCGCTCAAACCAGCCCTGGGGGAAGATAAACAGAGGAATGTATTTTTTGGGTCCCAACTAAGCTGGTGCCTGAACTGCATGTTGGGCAACTTGAGCTTTTTAAGACTGAAGAGCTCTTGAGTATCACCAGAATTCAAGATGTCTGGGGAGCTTTTGTACTGGCAGCTGAAGTCAGGGAGAATTTGGAAACCTCCTGGAGTAGACAGCAGAATCTGTGTTTTGGATGTAAGCACATAAATTCCATCTCTGCCAGGTTTTAAGCGCCTAAGTCCTTTTCTGAGTACAAAGATGTGATGGATATATCGCCACCCTTCAGTCTGACCTCCGGGTGGTTTTTTCATTCTTATTGCACAATTCAGGAAACATTTATATCTTAATTTATGCTCCACATATATTGAACAGCACTTTTTATCCTGAGTTCTCCTTCCACCATTTCTGGCTAAACTCGCATGCAGTGGGCATGAAAACGCATGAGAGGTTTCTATAACAACGCTGTGAAATAATCAATACCACAAAGCAACTCTGCAATCTCCAAATAATGTGTTTTTTTCATTTAATTACTATCCACATTTCTGTCCAGCTTCAGAATAATACAGCTGCAAAAGTAATTAATTAATATAGGAATGCAGTTTAATAACAGCACGAGGGTTCTGTGTTCACCCGTTGGTTACGGGCACTAGCTAGCATGCTGATAACAGGTTGTTGCCATTGTTGTCACCTCATTAGAAAATTAGCATTTAATTAACTTAGGAAGATATGGAACAATTTTGATATGGGAAATATTTGTACACATTGTCTATTGGAATTAAAAGCTCCCATCCAGCAAAAAGCACAGCAGCCTCTACAGCTGGTGGCTGTTGGCCCACAGAAACTAAACAGACTCGCCGGTCTGTGCAGCTGCAGTCGCTTTGATTTGGAGGGGAAAGGGAAGCTGTGAGACGCACTCGTATCTGAGGCATCAGATGAAAGGAGCGATCCAGCAGTGGCGTCAGCGCTCGCCTCGCAGGCACTGTAGCAAGTCCCCAAAAGTCTTAATGCGCGGCCAGCGCCAGCCTATGAACTGTCAAGTAAAAGTTTTGAAGGAAAGATGGCTCTGCTTCAACCTAGGCCTGATGCAGCCTCCCCTGAAGTCAGTGGGAGTCTTTCCCCTGAAGCCAGTGGGCTTTGGACGGCCCCGCTGGGGTTTCCTGGCCTGAGAGACCTGGTGCTGCTGTGAGCCAGGTGCAGGGAGAGGCAGGTCAAGCTGCGCAAAGGTTAACCACCGCCAGTCTGGAGAGGTGGAGGGTGGGGAGGACAGCAAGAAAGGGAAGGGGCTGCTGAAAGGCAGCTGGATTTTCTTGCTCTTGCTTTCTTGTGTTGACACTGGCTGAATGGTCTGAGGATTGGTTTGGATGCTCTTGTGGATGAAAATATCCTCTTTAAACTGCAATGTCAAAAACCAGCCTTAAATCTGCTGCTAGCAAACACAAAATAGAAAAAAATCCCTGGTTCCTAGGGTGATTTGTTATTCTGACTGGATACTTTTATTTAGGTTGATGCAAAACCAGAGGAGCAGTCAGATGATGCTGAGCCTCACTCCTGTGGGGTGAGGAATTCACACCTACGTGTGCTAGCACTGCCGTGCACACCCGTGGGGGATTCCTCCAAGCAGGGGTAAATGGTTGTATCACCTCTGTCATCCCCCAGGCTCGGGAGCAGATACTGCAAACCCTCTGCACGTGTTTAACGTTGCACATGCAAAGCCGTGGAGTCGTGCCAGCATCCCACAAGTTTCTCTCACTGACATCCCCGCAGCTGCATCTGCAGCAGCAGGATCCATCCTAACCCCGGGCTGAACCAGCCCTCCGCAGCAGCCAGCCCACCTCGGCTGCGCTCGCAGCCCTGCTCCGTCGTCTTCAGGTACTTCTGAGAGAGCTATCACTGCCCTTGGCAGCAAAAATAGAGCTCCCAGCTCTCTGCTTGCTCTTCCCCAGCCCTGCCGAGCAGATTACCACCTCCTGGGAGCGCTGCAGCAGGACATTAGGGTCTTGCTGAACAGGATGGGTGGGCTGTATTGCGTAAGGCTGTCTCCTTTGGGGGGATCTCACTTCTGTCAGTGCGATGGGCTGACAGGTAGGGACCGACAGCACCCATCAATCACACCTTGAACAGCCTGAAATGCTGCCATTTCTCTTATGGAGAGCAGCAGCCAAGCCGACAGGCTGTGCGGGGCTGTCAATAAGGCAAACATCCTCACTGACAGAGCAGCTCCTGAGGGGATCTCCCACAGTCGCTCATGTTTATCCCGAGCAACTGCCCCCTATTCTTCCTCCTGGCATGAGGTGAACAAATATCAGAGCTGGAGGGATTAAGAATAATTGTGTTGTGATCGGCGCAGATGCTTTTTAAGGCAGACTGAAGCGTGTGACACTGCTGTACGCTCTGTGTGAGGGCGTGAGGCAGGCAGATAAAATGCAATGGTATTCCTTCACCAAAGGACAGCCAGACCCAGTACCGTGGGGATGAGGTGTGTATGCCTGCATTACATGCCTTTAATTGGCAGCAGCAATTAAAGGCTGTTTGTGCGTGTGAAGCGAGCAATGTAGATCAACATAAGCACCGAGGCTTCACTGTTTCTTGAGAGGGAAATGATCCTGACCTTGAGAACTGCAGCAGCATTTTATCACCCAAAAATCATCTGCTGCGTTCAGAGTAAGGTCAGCGCTGAAGGTCAAAGGTGGAAATAATGTAGCTCAATTTCAGTGCCCAGCAGCAATGGTTAAATACCAGAAGGGAGAGGGAAGTAAATGAGGAAGGAAAGCAAAAAGCAGCAAACAAGCAAAACATCTCATTAAAATCTCACTCTGTGTCAGTCTTATGTTTTCCTGCAACTGGTTCAGAAGAACTGGCTGCTTCCCAAATAATCCCACAAGCCTGATGTTAGGAGCACAGGTTGGGCCGTCATTGACAAGTGACTCTGTTGTGTGTGTGGCTGCATAAGAAGACATAAGGACAGATCTCCATCTGGCAGGGCCTGGTGAGCTGTTGTATAATGCAGACTGACTTCGGCCAGGGCCTTCAGAAGAAAACGCCACATAGTCCTACAGTTTTACATTGGCCTTTCCATTTACATTTTCCTATGTTTATGCATTGCTCTCACTGCCAATAATTTATCTTTGGTGAGATTCAGACCACCTACTTTGGTGCTAAAATCTACGAATATGATTTAAAAACCTACAGGTCATCGCAGCTTAAACCTGCAGGCACCGACATCCATTTTAGACCCCAGAGCTCCCGGGAGCAAACACCTCCAGTTTTCAGAAACCTTTGGGCATTTAAAGGAGCAAGGATCGGAGCACAAAGCCGTCACCTTGTGCTTGCGTGCAGCAGCCAAGAGGCAACTGAAGCACGGTTGGGGTCTGTCGTGGTTTAGCCCCAGCCAGCAACTCAGCACCACGCAGCCGCTCGCTCACTCCCCGTACCCCAATGGGATGGGGGAGAGAATCAGAGGAGTAAGAGTGAGAAACACTCCTGGGTTGAGATAAGAACAGTTTAATAGTTGAAATAAAGTAAAATAGTAATGATAATAATAACAATATAATAATGATAATAATAATAACAATATACAAAGCAAGTGATGCACAATGCAATTGCTCACCACCCGCCGACCGATACCCAGACAGCTCCCGAGCAGCAATCGCTGCCCCCCGGCCAACCCCCCCCAGTTTATATACTGAGCATGACATCATATGGTATGGAATAGCCCTTTGGTCAGTTTGGATCAACTCTTCCGGCTGTGCCCCCTCCCAGTTTCTTGTGCACCTGGCAGAGCATGGGAAGCTGAAAAGTCCTTGACTAGCATAAGCAGTACTTAGCAACAACTAAAACATCAGTGTGTTATCAACATTCTTCTCCTACTAAATCCAAAACACAGTACTATGCCTGCTGCTAGGAAGAAAATTAACTCTATCCCAGCTGAAACCAGGGCAGGTCTCTCACCCCTGAGCCTGTGTTGGCTCGGGGCCCAGCATCAGCAGCAGGGTTGTTGCATCCCTGCTCTGTATACTTTGCTCCCCCCAGGTTATCCCGCTTTCTGGATGAGCCTTGTGGGCCACATCTGTACTAGCAAATCACACCAGGCCAGAACACAGTTGTGTCTCCCACAGTTGTCTGGACTGTTTCCTCGTCAGGTTTCTCCCCAGCAAGATTCGGGCCTGAGCCCACCAGTCAAGGTCTGGTCAAGATCTGGGATGTCATGTCCATGTCTGCCCATCCTTTACACAGCAGCCACTTCTGCGGTCTCTGGGCACAGACGTGAAGTAGTTGAATCCATACAGCCCATCCAGTCCCTGCTCTCAGAAAATGTAAGGAGAGTTACACTGTTGAACGCTAATGAAATTTCAGGTAGTGCTAAGTTCTGCCCCCTCCATGCTACCTACATTCTGGCATTTCACTAATTTGAATTGCTGTTCTATTTAAAATGTAAATTGCTGATCTATTTAAAAGGCTACAGCAGGAGCACAGTTTACATGGAGATCCAGCTGGGATGGAGGGTCAACATTCAAGTTCAGTGTTTTCTTTCTAAATAACTCGGCTGCTAGAACAACACCTCAAGGATTTGAATTTAGTAGATCAAATTTTCTTCTCAGTACCTCCCCACTGACACCACTTAGGTCAATGGACCAGCTTGTGATCTCAGTTAAATCAGCATGTATTGGGAGTAACATTACAGAGACTAGTGGAACTATTCCAGATTTATATTGGTGCTAATGAGACCAAAATCTGGTCCAATGTACTTGCAGAGATAGAACTGAGAGGAAAGCATTCATTCCATTCCTCAAGTAAAATATACCACCCTGCAGCCTTTTTAAAATATTTGAATGCAAGTCTGTGTATAACAATAAGAATAAGCAGAGTGAACACTAAAAGAATAACAGATTAAAATTTATCCACAAACCTATACCAAAACTAGTAAAACCTGGGAGTGTTCCTGGGTAGATGCAAAAAAATATTGATCATATCAAATAAGCTACATGAATGCTCAAGTTATGAGTTAGCAATTATTTTTAAAATGTTCTAGTTTAACACAATATTTTGAGATGAAAAGAATAATTCAAGGTTCCAGCCTTGCAAAGACTGGGGTACACTACTTTTGTTAGTCATGCCAAAATCCCATTTACCTTATTCATGCTTTTTTCATCACCCATATTCTTTGTACCTCTATTCCCAAATACCTGCCAATTCCCTTCTTTCTATTCTTTCCACCTTAGCTTCTTTGTGATTTGACAGCTTTTTCAGAGAATATTTCAGAAAGCAAACTTTTTTCATTATATGCATGAAGAACAGTATGAAAATTTTATAGTTGATATGAGAATGATTACCAAAATCATAAAAGATTGGTTCAAGTTCTTCTTGAATGCTTATTATGATAGAAGAGACATCCCCCATTTTAGCTGATTGGCAACATCTGAATTCTTCCTGTTTGGATGACAAAGAGTGGTAAGCAACACTCTGATAACCAAGCTCCCAGTGTTAACACAAGTGCAATGCAGTTGTAGAAACCAATGGGCCATCAAAAATAGAAGTATGAACTGGAGAACAACCAGAACAACTCCAGCTCCTCTAGCATTAGCCAAACCTGTAGTTCAAAAGGCCCTACCCATTGGGACAGGGTAGCAGAAACCTCTATACATTGCCTTCCACCAGGTTGGGTCCTTTTTCCAGGTGTGCAGAATGCTGGTCTGGAAGTGTGGGAGAAAAAACATCAGGAAAAATTTTTCGTAAAATGAAAAACACAGGAAGAGAGAGAGATAGCAAAAATATATATGTAAGCTGTCCTGTCCCTTTCCTTTCAAATTAGATGAGAATGGGGTGGGGGGTGGGGGGGGGGTGGGAGAGGGGGAGGAGGCAAAAAAAGGGACAGTAGGGCTGGGGAATAGGGGAAAAGTAAAGAAAGGTTTTAATCCCTCAGGGATCCCTCTGAAGGAGGATGTTTCCTATCTTCCTGCTCTGGGAGTCTTATTTTTAGGGGTTTGCTTTTTTTCTTTTGTGTTTTCCTTCTTTCTTTCTTTTAAAGTTTTATCTATATGGACTGGGATATACATGCTGGAGATTTAGGTTTATGGGAATCAGTGGAGCTGTGCTGATTTACATGATAAGAGGATCACACCTTCCTACCTGGTATTTAAACTGAAATAGCAAACTACTAGTGGCATAATTTGTACAGGGTTTTTATTTCTGTTTTAGCCAGTTTCTGATATGGACAAGGGAAAAAAAGCACACAGAGATCTTTATTATGATCTCTAATAAGAATCTGAGCTCCAAACTTGATAGTATGTGACTGTGCATAAAATTAACTAGATGTGTCTGTTAGCAGATCTGGCTGAAGTTGTGCGTGATTATATTCTGCGTGCATATTTGTTTTCAGTCATATTTACAGGGGTGCTTCTATCCTGATGCTTCAGTTAACTGTTACTTTGAGGAAATAAACAGAGGTGAGGGTCCAGTCACCTTCAGCTGTTGGAAGCTAATAAGGTGTTAATGAAACATTGGCAAATAGCAGCAGTTTAGCACTTGGTTGACACTTGATTTTTAAAAGAGACAGAGTGTAAATAAGCTGTGTTTGCAGTGAAAATTAAAAAAAGTGGGAGGTGGGGGAACAAATAACACTCTCACAGCTTATTGGTTTTAAGCAGGAAACACTTGATAGACCACATCAGGGAGAGTAACTAGCATGCCACAGTCACTGGCTGTCAAACAAGACAGGATGGCAACGGGATCTGTTTTCATATATGCCTTTTTAAGACATTCTTAGAATCATCGAATCATTTAGGTTGGAAAGGACCTTTAAGATCATCACGTCCAACTGTTAACCTAACACTACCAAGTCCACCACTAAACCATATCCCTAAGCACCACATCTACATCTCTTTTAAATACCTCCAGGGATGGTGACTCAACCACATCCCTGGGCAGCCTGTTCCAATGCTTGATGACCCTTTCCGTGAAGAATTTTTTCCTAATGTCCAATCTAAACCTCCCTTGGCACAACTTAAGCCCATTTCCTCTCATCCTATCGCTAACTACGTGGGAGAAGAGACCAACACCCACCTCACTACAACCTCCTTTCAGGTAGTTGTAGAGAGCCATAAGGTCTCCCCTCAGCCTCCTCTTCTCTAGGCTAAACAACCCCAGTTCCCTCAGCCGCTCCTCATAAGGCCTGTGCTCCAGACCCTTCACCAGCTTCGTTGCCCTTCTCTGGACACCCTCTAGCACCTCAATGTGTTTCTTGTATTGAGGGGCCCAAAACTGAACACAGTGTTCGAGGTGCAGCCTCACCAGTGCTGAGTACAGGGCATGATCACTTCCCTGCTCCTGCTGGCCACACTATTTCCAATACAAGCCAGGATGCTGTTGGCCTTCTTGGCCACCTTGGCACACTGCTGGCTCATGTTCAGCTGGCTGTCGACCAACACCCCCAGGTCCTTTTCGGCCAGGCAGCTTTCCAGCCACTCTTCCCCAAGCCTGTAGCGTTGCATGGGGTTGTTGTGACCCAAGTGCAGGACCCAGGACTGAACCTTGTTAAACCTCATACAGTTGGCCTCAGCCCATCCTTCCAGCCTGTCCAGATCCCTCTGTAGAGCCTGCCTTCTCTCAAGCAGATCAACCCTCCTACCCAACTTGGTGTTGTCTGCAAACTTACTGAGGGTGCACTCGATCCCCTCACGCAGATCATTGATAAAGATATGAAACAGAACTGGCCCCAAAACAGAGCCCTAGGGAACACCACTTGTGACCAGCCACCAACTGGATTTAACTCCACTCACCACCACTCTTTGGGCCTGGCCATCCAGCCAGTTTTTTA
This sequence comes from Pelecanus crispus, assembly GCF_030463565.1. Taxonomy (NCBI): domain Eukaryota; kingdom Metazoa; phylum Chordata; class Aves; order Pelecaniformes; family Pelecanidae; genus Pelecanus; species Pelecanus crispus. The sequence goes on along the minus strand of NC_134644.1, from coordinate 148,018,033 downwards.
CCCAGCAAAGACTATGCCCATCCAAGCCATGAGCAGCCAGTTTCTCCAGGAGAGTGCTGTGGGAGGTGGTGTCAAAGGCGTTGCTAAAGTCTAGGTAGACAACATCCACAGCCTTTCCCTCATCCACTAAATGGGTCACCTTGTCATAGAAGGAGATCAGGTTAGTCAAGCCGGACCTGCCTTTCACAAACCCATGCTCACTCAGCTTGATCGCCTGGTTGTCCTGTATGTGTCACATGATGGCACTCAAGATGATCTGCTCCATAACATTCCCCGGCACTGAGGTCAGACTGACAGACCTGTAGTTCCCCAGATCCTCCTTCTGGCCCTTCTTGTAGATGCTAGTACAGCATCATCCTGAGTGAATCTTTCCTTTTTTCACTGCTCACAGTGTAGAAGTGGGTCCTGGAGATGGTATAGCCAAGCTATACCTGGTATCCTGCTTCTAGCTCTGAAGGAAGAGGAAGATAGTGATGGAGCAGGACCTTCCTTGTCGAGGGAGTGGAATTAAACAAAGGTAGCTTAGCAGGCTAGCACTTCAGAGAGATCTGGGAAGAGCATTAGCAGCTTTGTTTCAGAGTGGCTTCTTGGAATAGGGAGCATTGGCATTGACACCTAGAATAGATCTAGGCTCTCAATAAGAAGGTATACATTTGTAACTGATGCACTGAGGATTTTCTGTTTATGCAATATATCCAGAAATATTCCTTGATAAAATGTTCTACAACAGAAGAGCTAATGCCAAGGCAGTTAAAAAAGGGAGATACCCTGGGGACATCTCTTTTTCTGCATAGTTACAAAGGCATTGTTTTGTAGGTGAGTAGTGTGTGAGTGATGTTTCCTTGCCAGGTTGGAGAGACTGGTGGGTTCCAGCAGATTATCAGCCATATCTGAAATGACTTTAGCAGTGTGGAGTTGTTATAGTTAGTAACCTGAGTTACTTGATTTATTTTTTCCCCCATTCTCATGTGTCACATTCATTCACAGCAGCCCTTACTATAGTGTACCTTACCAGCATACGGCAGCTCCTTTGGCACACATACTGTATAATAATCTCTTACAGTACATTACAATTGCAAATTAGAGTTAGCTTTAATTTAAAATGTAAAAAATTATTTTTTCTGATGTAAGGATTGTCAGAGGAATAAACCTGTGGGTGTAATAAACCCATGGGTATTAGCATTTCTGAAGTGTTGAATAAATGAAAGACACAAAGCCTGTATTTTTGTGTAGGGTAAATAATGCCACACATAAATATTGAAGTATTGAACATAAAACACTCTATGCAAAAATATAAACTTTGTTTGCTTGATTCTCCCCAATGTGGTAGAAAAGCTTTAACCCAAGGGGGACTATAAGTGTAGTCTTTAAAATGAATTCAAGTGTTGTATGTTGTCTATAAATTTCTCTATTGAATTAACTGTCTTATTTTCAGTTTGAGGCAATGTATTGTTTTGTTTATGAAGACTACAGCCTAGTGGGTATCTTTTTGGTATCAACACACTGTGACATAAACATCTTGCAATACGTTTGAAAGAATCTGCAAATTCACACTTCCCAAATGAGACAGAATCCCACATTCTTGAATGTGCTTCCCAGTAGTGCTGGAGTTTGGCCCCAGTCAGAGTCAGGATGTTGGGGAGGACACAGGGGGTGCCCCAAGTTGACTGTGAAGCAGCTTGGGTACCCATCCACTCACACACTGGGGACTTGGGGTCAGGATTTCCCCTGGTCAGGCTGGCAAAGAACATTGAGAGCCCTTTTTCTGCCTCTGTACTATATGGTCCCTTTCCTAGGATAATCCATTTTTTCACTAGCTGATGTTATGAGGACATAAGACACCGGAAGGTACACTTTGAACTCTCCTGTTCTCTTCTGTCATACACAGAGCATTTGAAGCTTTTGGCCTTTTGTACTAAAGGTCCAGTTTTGTTGTAGGATGTCAAGGCTCCTTTTGTAAGGGGCACAGAGCATAATTCCTATGATGCTTTTGTCACAACAGTGTATTTGTTTTAATGACAACTAAGCCACCTTTAGCAAAAGCAGTTGACCCTTGGTGATGGACTGACTTTCTTGCCATCAGAGCATGGAACATTTGTTTTGACATTAATGCAATAATACCAGTACTGCTGTTTTCTCTAACTATTGTGCTCTGACTATGTAGCCAAAATTTGTGAATGCAGAAAATGCATGTTCAGCAGTTAGAACATAGAAATCTGAGTGAAGAATCTTTTGCAAATAGAATTTTCATTCTTTTTCTCCTTGTTTAGCATTTAAAATAAAAAATACAAGGTCTGTTTTCTTCAGATCCAGGGCGTTGCAGCAGAAGATTGTGTAACCACTTATAAAAGGAATCATCTGAGGCTATGAAAGAAGGAGAGAAGATGAAGCAAACCCACTATCACTTATGGTGTAGCAGAAAGTAAAGAGGGGACTGAGATGAATAGAAAGAATGAAGAGCGCTAATATTTCTAGAAAGAAATTATTTCCTCCTGGATATTTTAAAGGAAAACCAAAAAGTAATAGGAGTTTAACACCTGAGGAAGATCTGCTCTATGATTGTGCTGTGAATTGCTGTTTGCTCATTGTCATGGTTTAGCCCCAGCCAGCAACTCAGCACCACGCAGCTGCTCGCTCACTCCCCCTGCCCTGGTGGGATGGGGGAGAGCATCGGAGGAGTGAGAGTGAGAAACACTCCTGGGTTGAGGTAAGAACAGTTTAATAATTGAAACAAAATAAAGTACAATAGTAGTAGTAATAATAACAATATAATAATAACAATAATAATAATATACAAAGCAAGTGATGCACAATGCAATTGCTCACCACCCGCTGACCAATACCCAGACAGTTCCCGAGCAGCAATCGCTGCTCCCCGGCCAACCCCCCCCAGTTTATATACTGAGCATGACGTCATATGGTATGGAATAGCCTTTTGGTCAGTTTGGATCAACTCTTCTGGCTGTGCCCCCTCCCAGTTTCTTGTGCACCTGGCAGAGCATGGGAAGCTGAAAAGTCCTTGACTAGCATAAGCAGTACTCAGCAACAACTAAAACATCAGTGTGTTATCAGCATTCTTCTCATCCTAAATCCAAACCACAGCACTATGCCTGCTACTAGGAAGAAAATTAACTCTATCGCACCGAAACCAGGGCACTCATAAAGGTTGAAAATCTGAAAATGACCAATATGGATTATTCAGGAGCTAAAAAATTCCTGCAGAGACTTCTGCTTGATTGCAGAACTCGGGGAAGATTATTCCAGATACAGCTTCTCCTAAACCCATGAAGACAATATTTTCCTAGGCTGGGCTAGAAGTTCAGGGCAGGACCCAGTTTGAGATTAAGACATGCACATTTGAGTGCCTAAATGTAAGAGTCTTAATCTAAAACAAGTCTAAACAGTCTGACACTCCATGGCTATTCCAGACTAATGTTTAATTTCCATTTATGTTCAATGAACAGCAACAGTCACCTCCTGAGGAACTGCCATCCCAGACTGTGGTCAGGACTGCAACCTAAGTGGAATAAACTTCCTGGATATGCTCAGGGGACTAATTTGGATCAGACACCTAAGTAAATTTGATTAAGATGACTTCTACCTCTAGCCTTTAAACTTCACTTTTCAGCTATTCCAGATTCCTGTCAGTCCTTGGGGGAGCATCTTTGAAAATGGGTTGTATTGTGTTGGCATACATGTTTTTCATACTACAAGGGCACTGGTGGTTTACAGAAGCATTTGATGGACAGCATGAGCCACTGTCCAGGGCACAGATTTCAGCCTGTGAACAATAGTGTGCTGGACATGCCAGAATTTCAGCTTCTGGTCTGGGCAGCTCTGGAGGAACTTATGGCCTCACCTTGTTGAACTGCTACCAGTTGGTTTGCAGTGTGCAGTGGAGAGTGGTTGTTTTCCACGCTCTGAGGGGGACCTCTTTTGGAACACTATCTAGAATGCATTGCTTATTTTGCTGCCTTCTACACTCTCTGTGGAATTAGCTTTTGAGCACTCTTTGGGTGGGGTGTTTGTACATCAGGGTGCCTGTTAGCTGTGGCATGTGGATTGCAAATATAGCTTGCATTCAGGTTGCAAAGTGCCAAGGATTAATTATAGGCTACTAGCCTCTTTGGGTGGCTTGTTTTGGGCTTATAAATGTCTTGCACAGGCCCAACATGCCCATGCATAAATCCTCATTGCAAATGAGGAGAGGAAGGAAGGCAGATCTGGACAAATGGGTCAAGTTCCTAAACTGGCAGTAAAGCAAAGGATGTTGAGACCTTTATCCTATAAGCAACAATACCTTGTGATTTCTCTCACTGTGGCCAGTTCGAAGTTTGCACAGGTGATTTTCTGATGGATAACTGTTCAGGTGCTCTGATCCCAAGCAGCTGGACCACTAAGGTTGCATGCTCTGTTTAACTGCATTCTCCATGTCCAGATAAATAGTCATTCTGTTATTAAGCAACAAGCATGACTGTGCACAAAGGGTTGAGTCCTTTTTAATTAGGTGCTCCCATGATGATTATTTTCCTGGCATACAAAAAAGGAAAATGAACCTATGTGTAGTTTGCCTCTAAGCACTCTTCAAGGGTTTCATTTAATTTGTCAGTGATACAGAAAGAGAAGTAATTTCTTAGTAGATACTTATCTGGAGGGAAGAAGGTGGTAAATAGTTACCCAGGCCTGTGAAGTGCAGGTGTTCATTAAGTGTACCCTGACATAAATCTCTTTTTCTTTTGTCTCTTCTGTTTGTTTGCTCTCTCTTGTTTTATTCAGGAGCAGCTGAGTGTTACCCAGCAGGGATATCCACCTGTGGTCACTGGGGTAGATATGTCATAAATGTTCCTGGAAGCTCATTAAAATAAATCCAACTCTCAAGTAACTTTTGTTTGCTTTTGAGCATTCTCTTAAGAAACTCTGCAGCCAACATTTTATTACATCAAGATATGACTTTTTTTCATGGACTTGTCTTTTATATCACTTTAAAAAGAACAGGTTGTGTTCTTTTCTAGAAGTGAGAGTTAGAATTTAATCTATGATTACAGCAAGCCCATACTTCCTTAATAGGTTGCAACTAGAGACTTAAAAAAAATATAAACCAACCAAAAAGCACAACCAAAACCCAAAACTTCAGAAAGCTTGAAACTTTGCTCTGCAGTTTGTGTTACCAACTTATTGGTCTTTCAAAACACTGGCCATATAAAACACCTCTTTTATTCTTTCACTTTTTTCCTCAGTCTGACTGTCTGCCTGTGTTTTTCTGGGACAAATTTTTTTATACTTATACCTCTTAAATCATTGAGAGAATTTACAGCAAAAGCATGTTCAAGTCAAAAAGAGCTTGAATAAGGAGTTATAATCCGATAGAGTTGCACTTTGCATTTTTCTGACCTGTTTCTAGGAGCTGGTTTTACAGCTTCCTCCACTTCAAATATTTTACCTCCAAGTTTCAAAAGCCTTCATTATGGTCACAACCATTTACAGTGAGCTTCAGCACATAGAAATGCAGCTACCTTGGTGGTTTCTGAGTTGAAAACAGTTATTAACATGGCAATGGCTTTACCTGTTGTCTTCTTTGAAGGTTAGAAGCAGGGCACTGACCTCATGCAGTTAGATTTGGAATTTGATGTGAGTTTGAAGCACACAAAACCCCCAGCCTTATATTGTCTTTCTCTTGGTTAAAACTATAATTCCTGTATTTCTATGCAATTCGAAGTATATTTTAGGATTTCTGATAGTGGCATGAAGATTTACCAAAAAGGATTTCATTTGTTAAAAATCAAAGATATTACGTAATAAAAAATTGTTTTCCTGCTTTATTAAGATTGTTGTCATGCGCAATACAGTAATAAAATCCAAACTATTCAAACTGAAATTGTTTCTTTGCCACATTCAAGTTTGCAGAAAGGTGTTATTCAGAAATTGAATGCTATTAATTTTAAAGCTTTTTGACATTTGTTCAGAAGATAATAATAATGATTTTATTTAAATATAGATGGTTGTGTCTATATTTCATGGGAAAATAATACCAAAGAGAAGAATAGAAGCAGTAGACATTAAAACTCAGGGCATAGTTGTGACCAGCTGAGAGAAATTGCTCAAGGTGGCTCTCCAAGGTAAGCAAAAAAGACAAGAGACCTAGAGAATGGCAGCAGTCAAGGTATGGGCATGATGGACTTTATCAAACACAGCCTGGAGATAGGATTCTGCAAGGCCTGGAGCCCCACTGAGGTCTCGTGGTGGACATTACCTTTCCAGCTGGAGAACCCTAGGCAATGATATCAAGTGGAAATCAGCTGCTGTTGCAGATATATAGTCTGAAGGATTCTGTACTCAAGCCACGACAAAGCATGCAACATGTAGTGCAGATCTGGCAGAATGACCAGTTCATACCATAAATTAGTCTTTGAATTATGTCATTGCTCCTTTCTTCTTATAATAGGCAACTTCCCTAGCCATGCTTAATTCATAATGGAAAGTTTGGTCAGCAAACAGATATTGGAAAAGAATATTTGTCATTTAGATATTCAAATAATTAATTTTCAGCATATGTTATATTCCAGTAGGGAATAACAGGCTGGTGTGTTTGGGGATGAATGCATAAACCATTCAGGAAATGTTTGAAAATAATTAAGGAAATAAGATGCCTAGGATACGTAAAGTGGGCTTTTAATTATAATAGAAAAGAAATTCTTCAGAAATCATTTGTAAGATAACTTATTTTTCAAGTGTGTTTTGGCAGGGTTTCAAATAATGTATCAGAGAACGATCACATATTGTGTGACAGGATTACAACTAACCCAACATATTATACAGGCCCAGATACCGCAGCCCAGCTCCCATTCAAATTTAATTGTGTGCCAAGAAGGTTTTGGAGGAGTTCAGTCTCCATTCAGGTACTTTTGTGTGCAAGATGTTATATTGCATCAGAGGTGGAGAAGTGTACTGTGACACTGAACCAAAAAATCCTGACCAAAGCAGATTGATAGGATGGCCTCCATGGGGAACCTGAGAAGCACTTACCTCCCTTTGCAGGAAGGTGGTGGCTGCATGGTGCAGGACACGATCTGTTAAGTCCAGATTTGATCTGGATCAAAAATGAGTATGTGAACATTTCTGTTGAATTAGCCAAAGAATGCAATACGGAGTTTAGACTTAATGTTTTTATTCTGGCTTTACTCTTCCTCTGGCAGGACAAAGAATATGTCATTAAGGTTGTGAGAAAGTTTTGTTGGAACTTTTGAATGAATTTGGACTGGGGAAGTGAAGTAAACAGCTGGATTAGCTCTTTGTATCACGTGGTTGCTGCAGTTTTTGCCCCGCCAGGATTTACAGGAACAGGTTTGTCCATGTTCTTTTTAGCGAGCTCTGACCTGGTGGTAAAGCTCATGCTGTCACTAATGTTATGCCCTTGGGGAGAGCTGGTGCTGCTATTTTCTTTACTTAGGGTGTCAGCAACTGCAGTACAACCCGAAGGGAAGAGAGTCTTGGGTTTAGCTTGCTCCTTGTTCATTTGCGGGGATATGACACCTACCAGCAAACTCCCAGGAGGAGCCCTTATGGGGTCTGGAAGTGAGATGTTGGCAGTTACTGGGAGGGAAGAACAAGGGCGCTCAGTGGTCCCCACATCATCCAGGAAAGAGACACTAAATTCCCCAAGTTCCAAACCATGTTGCAGTGCATACTTTGGTGTTTCATATGCTATCATAATTGTAGCAAAAGCTAATGTTTCTGTGTCTGGGCTTTCTACTGAGCACAGGAGGCCTACACTCTGTATGTCTGGTCTCTTACTATGAATATTTCATTAATGCCTACAAAGAAGATAGGAGGAATTCAGAAGATGTCACCTTAGATTACAATCTGTTGATTAAGGTGTGTTCTCAGGAAGATGAAGGTGAAAAGGGAGATACCTTGGGTCTGCTATGTGAGGTACCACTCATGTGACTATGAGAAGGTGCAAGGTTGTGTACTATAGCTAGCTGTATATCATAATTGCATGCCCACCACCTGGAAGGCTAACCCGACTTATTAGAGAATCACAGAACAGCTGAGGCTGGAAGGTGTCTCTGGAGATCATCTAATCCACCCTGCCTCCAACTCCAATTTTGGGAATATTTTTACAGAGCAGGGAGTGAGTCCCACCTAATATAAAGACTTTATGCTTTTGAAACCTCTAAACCTGTGATACTCTAGACAGTATAACCTTTGCATATAATGCATTGAAAGTAATTACGCTAAAACTTTGCCCTTGAAATACAAATTATTCTTTTTAATTCTTTGTGTAGCTTAGAAATTAGTGTAATATTTGTACTTTCTGTAAACTGCCCTTTGCAAACAGCTTCTTTTCTTCAGCTGTGAATCCCAAGCTGCATACAAAGCCAAGGGTATAGCCCACAGTTTGCATTAAGTAGCATTTGATTAGGTGGTAATAACATTAATTGACACCCAGAATCAGTCGGCTGTAGGTGATCTGAAGTGATAATGCACTAGAGCTTCTAACATTCTGTTTTAAGTCAAAATGCTCCCTCAGCCTGGGGAAACATGCAGGTGTTTGGGATAAAAGAGTGTTTTGTAAATGAAGGACTTGAACAATGTGATTCCACTTCATTACTCTTCTGCTGTTGCTTAATGTAAAATGATTACTCTATTACCACTTTTCTTCTGTGTTTTAAAAGTATTAGAAAATTAAACAGCAGACCTTAAACATAAAACCTGAACCAAATTTTTTTTTAAATCCTTTCAAAGCAGAAAATAAAAAGGATATTGAATAACTATGAAATAATTTAGAAACATTCCTGATTCAAACCAGTGTGTCTCTTACTAAAAGCTCTGATTATAAATGACTAGTTCTTGATTATCTTGCTTGCCTTTATAACGATGAACCCCTCAAAACATTGGCCTTCCCTGAAAGATTGTTTCAGTTTTGTGGATTAGGGTCTTCATGGAGATAGAATATATGTATGCAGCTGGCAAAGCAAGTGTCTTAGTGAATGGTAATTGTTCCCCAATTCCCACAAATCCTTTCATAAACTATAGGCCTCATTCTTTTTTTTTAGGGATTTTCTTACATTTCATTAACAACTGAGCCATTGCTGAATTATACTTGATATACTCAGGAGTTAGACTTTAGCAAAGATTGTACTCAGCAATGCTGACTGAGGGAGTCTTAGTGCCCTAGTAATTTTGCACCCTTGGGAAAAGGAAAAAAAACATGAGCAAAACCAAGGAAAGCATCTAAAATTGGTGTACACTATATATGCCCAGGTAGAATATAGGCATAAAATACAATTGATTTTGTTGTGAAATTACAGGTGTGCTTTTTGTGTCTTATTACCTTCTCTGAAAACTTCCACGTCCTATATTTTTCAAGGCCCAGGACCACAAAGCTGTGAGAAATGCTCCGTTATGAGTGTGTGTGCAGTAACAGAGCCAGAACAACCCTGGCAAGACCAGGGAGGTCTTCTGCAGCTAGACACCACAACATTTAGTATCTGCCCCAGAAGCCTCTCTTCTGGCTTCAGGCAGAGTATGGCACGGGGTGGTCAGGCAGTAAACAGGCGATACGACTGTAGTGCCTCTGACTGGCTTGTGCGGGAGTGTAGTTTGCAGCTCGTGTTGTACCAATGGACAATGCTCCTAGTATGAGGTGGAGGTGAGTTGTATGATCTGTGGGAATAAACATATTCCTCCTCTCTAAACATATGCACTGTATTTGTTTGTGGTCAAAATGATTCTTGTGGATAATTCTGAGCAAGCCTTTGGTGTCCTCAGCTGTACCCAAGAATAAAAATGGTTTTCTTTATTTTTAAATAACGGGGAAGAACAAGCATAATTAATGAAGACACATACAGTGGGTAAAGCTGTGCATGGAATAAAGCAGCATTTAGACATGTAGATCAGTATTTCTTAAGTTATGCTACTGGAACATCCATGAGGTTTCTATGGGCAAATCATTTGTATAAAACACGGCAGAGAAATGTGTAGCATAAACACAACAAAGATCCGATTCTTTTCTTAAAGACTATTATGCAGTTTACATAGCTTGCGATTCCCAAACAAAGAGGGGTTTTGTCAGATGGGGAACAATGTGCATTGCTGCAGGCATGAGAAAGGAGAGCTGTATTTGGAAAGTATTACAATTATAATGGTAGTAGATTACGAAGCAGATAATTACTGGTAGGGACACAGGATCTTCCCTTCCCACTGGGATTCATTCTCACTCTGTTGGTGTAACTTATAGCCCTGAGGAACACTCTTTTTAGTTTTAAGACTCTCTTTTCTAATCTCTAGGTCTTTTAGTGTTTTATTGCATTGGTCACAAAGGTTCAAGGAGGTCACTCCAGAAGATATTCTCTCCAAGGGATTAAATTGACTCAGAGGAGAAAAGTAATTTGGAAGAGTTTTTGCAGAAGCCTTCTTCCACCTTTAAACTACAAAAAGTCTCCTCTTCCACTCCTGCAAGACTGTTTTCGAACTTCTTCACTCTTCTGATTTGCATCATTCTTCCTTCAGGAAGATCAGAAAATAATATGTAAATCTAAATTGACTTCCTTGTTGTATCTAAATGATGGAAACAGCATATTTAAAAATGTATATGCTTGGAAGATTATTCTGAGTGCTGAAATCAGTTATTTATATTATTATTAATATAGCATTGGTCTTTCTTTTCAATTACATTAAATAATGTCATTTTCTCTTCTGAAGTTTCTTTTGTTATAAAAAATAAGATTTTGGATGGAGGAAACTAATCTACAAAGGACAATGCTTCCACTAATGTTTTTTTAAGTCATTACAGTAGAATAGGGTAGATCAGAGGGTTGGTGTGAGATTTATTCCTGAAACACTTTGAAAAGTTGTTGAGCATAATTATTCACAAGGACTTAAGAAAGCAACACAAGCATTGCAAGCATAGAAATAATTCTTAAATTTTGAACTGTTAAGCTGACTGGTCAACTATATAAGCAATGAACAAGAAGTATAGGTTAGTATATTCTTTAGATTATCTGATACAAATTGTTGTTCATTTAGCATCTGACTTGTAAATAGAAATCTTCTGATTTGTATGCTAAGCACATATATAAGAACAAGAGAGGACTTGTAAGTGGAACACAGCATCACCTTGAAGTGCTTCAAAGTTATATGGAGTCATCAAAACAGTTACTCAAAGTACCATCAAAGCAGTAAGCATCATAGCCTCCATATAGCAATATGTAAATAATTAGAGGAGAGCCATCTGTAATGCATTATGAACAAGTGTGTTCTGGATATTGATCTATTAACACACACATATATTAAAGTATTTAATGTGTTGAGATATGCCACGTTGTACATACTGCTAAAGTAAGTAAAAGAAAACTATTTTTAAAGCATTTTTAATTTGTATTTTCTTCTATGTGTAGTCAAGCATTTCTGCATTTTTGTCTTAAATAATAATATTAAATTTAGACTTTATTGGTTAAATTTATGTGAAGAGAAGTAAGCCTTTCAGTAGGCCAATTGATATAGATAAAAAAGGGTTTTATCTAGTCACTCAACCCCTTTTGGTCTAACACACATGGTTATTGTCCATTAAATTAATGTGCTTCAGTGTAGAGTAAAAAAAAAAATTGGAAAAGTTTTATACTTGCTGAGGTTGCTGGAAGAAAAGGTATATATATTCATGAAGTGGGCCCTGTAGTTTGATGTTTTGCATAATACAAGCCCTAGAACATCCCCCAAAGACAGCCCCACTTAGAGAAAAATGCTGACTATATTGTTTAATAGGAAAATAGAAAATATTATTGATTTTATAGTAAAATTATATATGTGGACTTTTTTAAGATTGAATGATATTTAATTCATATTTGTATTTCTTTTGCAGAAGGCTTTGTGCAGTTCAATATGACTGAAAAAATAGTACTTCTACAGAGTCAAGCTTAGGGCTTGTGATATGGTAAGGTTGGATAGTGTTGAAATACATAGGTAATATCTTAATGTACATACCATTTGTTTTTTATGATTAGTAGATAGATATAGTTTCACTGAATCCTCAGACAGTGTTCTTCTTTAGCGATGCTAATAGATTTTTTTGAAACAATATTATTGTAAAATTTTGCATTTCAGATTTCTTTAACCTACACCTCATGGGGTACTTTTTTATGAAAAGGAAATGAAACTCCATCTTGATAATGATAGAGAGAGAAAATCCCTAGTAGGATAGAAACTCTACATAACAGGCATTTAGGAGAGAGCAGCTTCTGTTCCAACTCTTCCATGGATGAAGGTGAGGAAAGAGAACAGGCAGACAGGAAGAGAAACAGGTATAAGTATCATCATGTCGTATATGGGAAGATGACATGGAAGAGAAATTGGCCAGTACAAAGTTATTCAGGGAGACTTCAGCATAGCCAAGAAGCAAATCATGTGTCTGGTCCCAAGTCCTATTACAGGTTCTTAACCATATGACTAGTGTTCCTTCTTCAATTGCAAATTAATAATAGCATTCTGAAATTATAATTTCACTCAGCTTTGTTTCCTGTTGTGCTGGCTGGTAGTTTTCAGTGTATCTGGTATCTTACCTCTTATTTTTCATTAATTGGTTGGCATTTGATTAGCCACCAGCCTCCTGAACAACAGGGAATTTTGTATTTGAGCAAGCTGAGGTGAGAATTGAGTCCAATATAAGTCATTTGAGTGCAGCTGAGCTGGAGATTCAAGGTGTTAAGTACTTACTGAAGACTGTTCTTATAAATCAGGTCAGTATGTGTATATACAACTATGTAACCTGAATTAATACACTTATGCATGTTCTGTATTTTAATAGAGCTGTACAAAGCAGGTACAGTAAGGAACTAAGTAACTCGGTGAAAACCTAACTGCCCTAATGCCAATGGGACAAAAATATCTGCATATTTACCTACAGTGTAGACAGACTGGGTTTTTTTGTTCTTTGCACGTTCATCTACCCTGAATGTGAAAATAGAGAAGTGAGGTAATGTAGGACATTTGGTTTGTTGCTGTGTTTTCACTTCTGTTCAGCAACTATCATCTTGCTTCTCTCCCTCAGACAAAATAGAGTTGAGGACATCTTATAAGAAAAGAAGTTCTACAAATGCCTGCCTGTTCCTTAAAGAAAGATTTTTTTTTTTTTTTTTTTTTTTTAATGTATGTATGTAGTAGAGCAAAGCGCTCCAGTTCACTTCTGGCTGGTGTTGAAAAGGGCTTGTTACAGTCTGTCTCTTTTTATGTTTTGCACCCTCTGCAGTGCTCTTTTACCACCTGAAAATTTACTGCATGGCAGAGGAACACAGAACCCATAAATGTGAAACACAGAGTTTGCAGCGTTTTGGATTCAAAACACTTTAGCACAAAAGCTTCCTGTTTTTCTAGCATTATAGGAATGAGAAGAGTCCATAAATTTGTAAAGCAAGTCATTAGCTTAAATGTCATATGTGCTGTACTTGTCATGCAAATTTAAGACCTGATTTACAGGCTTAAAATGTTATCAATTGAGCTAGAATATTATGTAATACCTGAAGTAACTGCTCACCCTGCATTATTCAGAAGCACATATTTATTAAAGAAAAACAAATTGAGCTTGAGGTTTTTTGTGTTAAATTTAAAAAAGGGAGCAAACTGACAACTAATCAGCTATAGCTTGTAAGAATAATTTGTGACTATAAAAGGGAAGGGAGGACAAAAACAAAAGAGGAGGGATGAGAGGTAAACATTGTACTGTGCAGATTGGTTGTGCTTTATTCTGGAGCAAACTTGTCCAAATGAATTATAAATGTGGTAGCTCAATAATAAATGGGGAGCAGGAGGGTACAAGCAATAAAATTAGGTGAATGCATAGAGTACTCTGTATTTTAGTTAAGTGGGTGGTGTAATGTGGTAATAGAAACCCATTGCCTACATACCCTGTTCTAATGAACATTGCTTCGTTATACTGCTGTAATGAATGTTTCTCATTTCCAAGAAGATAAGAAGGTATGTTACTATGGAATAAAGATACACTCATTAAACTACAAAGTTGCCAGCGTGCCATTCTTGATATATACATACACACACACACGCATATCTATGTATATAAAGCATAAAATGACTAAAATGTTCCTGAACCCATGCATACTATTTCATTTTTGCAATATTCATTTCATCTATTGCAGAGAAATGCTGTTTAATTTGAATGAGACTGTGAATTTTACAAAATGAGGAGCTAATAGCATTTTACTTAAACTTATGGCATCTCTGTTCATGTTGTATGGTTCAGGAACCATTTCTTCATAATTAAAGTGTCAAAACCCCACATTTGAATCAAGAATGATGAAATTAATTCAGGATGATTTTCTAAAGAATAATAACTTTAAACTTTCTCCCTTTAAAAACAATTGATTAGGATGCTCTCATCAGTTGTCCAGGGTCGTCTTATTTCCTTTTCTTGTTACCCTTGGAAATTAACTTTTCTCTTACAATATTTCCCTTATTCCCATGTGCTCTGCATATCATATATATTTTATGGGTCAATTATTGGAGGTTGTTGTACTGGTGGTTTATATGAATATTTATTTAAAACTTCACTGAGTCAATAAGAAGAAGTAACATATTACACCTCTGGTACAAAGGGTATAATCAGTGGAAGTTCAAATTTTTACAGTAATGTGGAGACTTCCAGGAATCCAAGTTGAGAAATGTGAATTTATCAGCATGTCGAACTTGACTTCACAGTATTTGGCTTATTAGTTCACTGCTGAGCACAGGATGGTACCTCTGGCCTTGATTCAGCACTCTTTAAATGAATGGATAAGAGCTCTGCTGAATCGGGGCCAGACAGGTGCAGTGCCTGTACAGGGCATGTTGGGTGAAGGAAAATGTTGACCACAGGGGTTTGATTTCCTCTTCCTTATAGGGGAACAAATCTGAAAGAAATCAGGAGAATTATGTGCATACAGAAACAATAGCAAGAAAGAAGATGGACCGAAAAGTCTTACCTAAAAGTAACTTTAAGTTGTGTGTTTAGAACAATAGTTCTTGTTCTGTGAGATGGAAAAGATTTGCTTGATCTTCATTATTTTTCTGGCCTTTTTTTTTTTTTTTTAAATTACTCACTGGTGTCGTATATAATAAAGGTGGGATTTGCTGCACCTTAATGGCTATCTGAAAACTGTCTAGTCTGAGCTTCTTTATGTGGAAAGAGACAGGATCTCTCTAGGAGCTGATTTATCCCATCCTGGAGTACATGTGGTGAATTACCCCCAGAGATGCCGCTGTGTGGAGGGAGACTAGCGGACTCCCTGATCAGACAGAAGTTAGGTGAGATGAAGACGATGCTACCTGACTAAATATAAAAAAAAATCTTATTACACAGGTGTCTGTCTTGTCTCTTGCCCAGCAGAATTAAGACATGAAATGAAGGGAAGAAATCAAGTTTACGATTTACCCCTGTGCCTGCATGAAGCAGGTGTCTGAATGCAAGCCAAATAGCCAGCCCTTAGATCCAGCTTAATTTCTGGAGAATGACTGCTGTAGAAAAAGCTCCCAGTGTTCCTCACATTGGCCTAGTTTTCAGTGTTATCTAGTGACTCTGTGCTAATGTGACCCAGTATTTCTTTGCTGTTAGCTGCCTGGTCCATTTAGATTTTTTTTCCTTCTTGTTTACAACTGGCTTCTATACTCACCAGGCATCTAATCCTGCAAAGTGCTGAGTCCTACCTGGGAGGTATGGGCTATTCCCTTTTCTCATCTAGCAGGAGTCAGTCTGCCCCATTTCTCCCAAGATTAGACTGGATAAGAGACAGGTAACCATAAACAGTATTGTAGCTGGTTTTAGGATTGTACCCCGGTAAAGGTCAAGCATAATGGTGCAGTGAAAATAAAGCATTTTGAGTCATTTATTCCTTTAAAAAGGTTTGTATCATCCATGCAGCTGCAAAGCCATAATGCTTTCATTAAAAGTCACATCTGTGCTGAATTAAAACAGGAGCCTTTTCCAGCCAAGGAGTATTTGTCAGGTTGAAAGTTTTTCTCTTAGCTCCTGAAGCTTTTTTCCAAAATCCAAGGGCTAAGACAGAGAGCAGACCTTGTCACGAGCTGGTACCGAGGTTTAAGTACATTCCTGCAATGTTATTCACCGTCTGGCTCCAATTTGGAGGTACATCTCCCTTGTGTTCACTTTATTAACCTACATATGACTGGCTCTTTTGTTTAATGTGGAAATGAAAAAATAGATGCTGGGCCCAAGAAAAGTAGTGTGAAAACATCTTTTTCCAGATTTTCTGCTCTTTGTGGCACATTAACTGCTTGCATGGAAAACTTGGTGGATAAAATATCTTTTAAAAGATGTTTTTTGAGAGTAGGCATTTTTAGCTTTATGTGAAAAGACTTAAGCGATCATGAAATCTTAGTCTTTTCCTCTCCCCTAACTTTGTGAGCCCATTTACCAATTTCTACCAAAATTTACTTCAAAGACAGGAATGTACCAAATCTATGAAAATCACCAGCAGATAGAAAAGGATAGCCAAAATTAATACCGCCACTGAGAATGCATCTGGAGCACGATCCCAGCAGCTGTGTGCTGTGTAGCTGACCAGCGAAATAACAGACATGTATTCCTCAACAAATTGCTAGATGCCTATTTCACAAAAAGCCACATGTAAGATACTACTGGTTCATCCATCTGATGGGTATGTGACCTGGTAAAAAGTGGGAGGACTTGAACAAGGAACTGGAGGTACTGTGGGAAGATCTGTGGTGGATATGAGTGTAAGTGGGTGGATATGAATATAAGTGTGGGTTGTTGGGCATGTACGTTTAGGACAAAAGGCTTTGCTAGTTGTGCTGTTCACAGGACAGCTCAACTAGAGAAATGCTTACTTCAGAAGGGGTGGAAGGCTTAACATTTGTCTTTGTCATCTCTTCAGTGTGACCACTTCAGTTAGAAAAGGACAACAAACAGCTGTCTGTATAACTGTAAGTGGAGAGCCCAATGGAGTTGGGTTTCTAAAGCACTGCAAATTATCTTCATTAGTTTAATGAAATTTTTTATTTGAATGCTAGAGCAGCAAAGCTTTGAGAAGTAACTGGGAAGAAAAGATTGGCATGCCTTTACCAACACAAGTGATAGGGAAAAGTGTAGTGGGACAAGAAGGGTAAGCTACCTTTTATACCACTGTGCTGCCCAGGAATCGCTGGTATTATCCAGGACTCCTTTGTGCTAAACTTTGTATGACTAAGAAGAAAAGTCCCTGCCCTCAAGCATCTTAGTCTACTTTTTCTGGGTAAAATAAACAAACTTCCACCATTACTTAGGCTTTTAGTACCTAACATACAGAATATAATTTTATTGGGTTTGCGTGGCAAGGTTTTGGCAGTGGGGGGGCTACAGGGGTTGCTTCTGTGAGAAGCTGCTAGAAGCTTCCCCTGTGGCCAACAGAGCCAATGCCAGCCGGCTCCAAGATGGACCTGCTGCTGGCCAAGGCTGAGCCCATCAGCGACAGTGGCAGCGCCTCTGGGATAACATATTTAAGAAGGGGGGAAAAAAACCAATGCGACACAAACTGCAGCTGGGGAGAGGAGTGAGACTATGTGAGAGGAACGACCCTGCAGACACCAAGGTCAGTGGAGGAGGGGGAGGAGGTGCTCCAGGCGCCGGAGCAGAGATTCCCCTGCAGCCCGTGGTGAAGACCATGGTGAGGCAGCTGTGCCCCTGCAGCCCATGGAGGCCCATGGTGGAGCAGATATCCACCTGCAGCCCGGGGAGGACCCCACGCCGGAGCAGTGGGATGTGCCCAAAGGAGGCTGTGACCCCATGGGAAGCCCGTGCTGGAACAGGCTCCTGGCAGGACCTGTGGACCCATGGAGAGAGAGGAGCCCATGCTGGAGCAGGTTTGCTGGCAGGACTTGTGACCCCATGGGGGACCCACGCTGGAGCAGTCTGCTCCTGAAGGGCTGCACCCCATGGAAGGGACCCACGCTGGAGCAGTTCCTGAAGATCTGCAGCCCATGGGAAGGACCCATGTTGGAGAAGTTGGTGGAGGACTGTCTCCCGCGGGAGGGACCCCACACTGGAGCAGGGGAAGAGCGTGAGGAGCCCTCCCCTGAGGAGGAAGGAGCAGCAGGGATGACGCCTGATGAACTGACCATAACCCCACTCCCCATCCCCCTGTGCCACTCAGGGGGAGGAGGTAGAGAAAATCGGGAGTGAAGTTGAGCCTGGGAAGAAGGGAGGGGTGGGGGGAAGGTGTTTTAAGATTTGTTTTTGTTTCTTATTACCCTACTCTGATTTGACTGGTAATAAATTAAACTGATTTTCCCCAAGCTGAGTCTGTTTTGCCCATGACAGTAATTGCCGAGTGATCTCTCCCTGTCCTTATCTCGACCCACGAGCTTTTCGTTATATTTTTCTCTCCCCTGTCCAGTTGAGAAGGGGAGTGATCGAGCGGCTTTGGTGGGCACCTGGCATCCAGCCAAGGTCAACCCACCACAATATTTATATAAATTATCTATCTATTTATCTACACATAAGTATACACAAAAAATCTGAGGGCTTCTTCAGTTCTTTAAAAAAGGCCAATAAGCAGAGAGACCAGTTTTTATTTTAGAAACAATAACATTTCAACTAAATTTTTCCCTTCCCCAATCTGACATCCCACATTGATGATGTCAAGGTTTTCCCCAGTCACAGAATTATACTCTCTTATTCTTCCCAGCAAGGACTGTCATCTCAGAGGGAAAGTTGTACCAAGGTTTCCTCCAGGTTTTTGGCTGAGATGCTTCATGAGGGAAATATTTTGTTTGAGGAAGATATTTGGATGTATTACAAACAGTGTGAAGAGTTTCCCTCCACTGTGGAGGAGAAGGGGGAAACCACCTCCAACTCTTTTTTCATGAGAAGTGGCAGATTTTCAGGATGTGTTTAACAGCACAGTGCTGAATCTCATATCCTGGGGAGAAGTTCTGGCTCTGCAGAAGCCCACAGCGATGCTCCTGCCAGCTCCCGCGAAGCTGAGCCGAGGCAGGACTCACGGGAGCAGGGAGGGGCTCATTTCTTCTTCAGTGCTCCAAAGTGAGGTTTGAGGGGGGGGTTCTCTCTGGAGCCTGCATCATGCCGGGTCTCTGAGCTCATACAGCCACAGCTCTCCCTTCCTCTATGTTGCGGAATAGATATCTTGTTTCCATTGTATATTTTTATGGAAATAAATTTAAGAAAAGTACCGCTGGAGGTAACCTTTGATTTAGATGTTCCCTCAGGGTTGATTGCTTAACCTGCTCCTTCCTGCAATTATTTAAAAGGAGAGGAGGATGGAGATACATGTGAGGGAAGTAGTATTTTTCTAAGCAAACCAAGGGAATTGCAAAAAATGTTGTTAAAAGAGAATTTCTGACACAGTTCAAGCTGTCTTTGCAATCCTGCACTTTCCCTTACCCTGCAAGGTTTCATTGCCCTGTATCACTCAGGAGCATGGGAGGAGATGGGCAGACCTCGCCTGTGTTTCCTCCAACAGATATTCTTGGGGCAGTGGTGGTGATCGATGTTGAAGCACATTTCATGATTTCCATGTTCCAGCTGTTGAGAGTTTCTGAATTTCACTACCAGGTGCAAACACTAAAGAGGACAAAGGGATTTCATTATTGCCAGCTTGCAATATTGTTCAGAACCCGCTGTCTCTGGAGGGAGACTGGGCTCTTGTTCCTGGTTCCTCACAAATTAAAGGAAAGAGGGCTGTGGCGGTCTTCCCCATTACCTCAATTTCGCAAGCTGAATAGAGGCACATAGAAAATTAAAGAGAAGTAACTTGGGTTAAACACTCTGATGCCTATAAACTCCTAACAGTGGAAATTTGCAGGCTAAAAAGCTGTTTATTCAGTGTTTGTCTTATCTTAACGTTTATCGGTTTATTTTCATTTTCAATATATTTAACCTTTAAGCCTCTTGACCCAGGAAGAGGTCATTATTTATTTAACAAGAAAATTATTTTGTTTATGGACATCTTTCCTCTTGTGCCTCTTATCACACAAAAGAGGTGGGGTGCTGGGGCAGGGGTATCACTATAACCATTGCTTCACTGAGGAGGAAATGCAGATGATCTCCTGGAGCTATTCATCATTACTCATTGCCTTGACTTATTAGCCATTGCCAATAGATGCAGGGTGGATGCTGGTGTCTAATGCAACGTTGGATGATGGAATAAAGTGTGTTGGCAAAGACTTGCATGAAATGTCTTCCTTCTCTGGCAAGCTTACCATGAGGAAAGCACCTGGTGAAAAGCTCCGTGGGGCTTTCCTTGTGGGTGTTCAAGCAATAAGGCATTTCCTTACTTACACCCCTGGAAGGGATAGGTCTGAGAACCTCTAGCACATGCAGACAGGATTAGATATAAAGGTATATTTATGTGCCTGGCTCAAGAGGGCCCATGGCGGGGCAGGGCAAGGCTGTGGGGAGCTAAAGACCAGCCCTGCTGCAGTGGTGCTGGGGCAGGAACTGACGGACCTGGGGGACTGAAATGGGGCCCTGGGCCATGGGTAGGATGGAGGGAACCCCGCGGGCTGGGCAGGGACAGGAAAGCCCGTTAGTGCCCAGGACGCTGGCAGTGTTTTGGTGAGCTAGACAGGAGGTCAAGCAGAAAGGGGAACCTATGAGCTTGAACCCTAACTTTCCTTTAGGTGAGGATGTTGGTTGAGGTCTCTTTCCTCTGTCAAGCCACCAACTTCTAGGTGGAACTTCACATATTTGAGACCATTGTTTGTCAGTTAAAACTGGTTGAAATGGGCCAGGTTAAAACTTACTTGGCAGCAAAATTGGACAGATGCTTCTGGGATGGAGGTTAGTTGCCTTTAGGTGCTGACAGTGCTTTGGCAGGGTTTATGGGATAGCTATTTTGAACAACGGCATCTAGACTTGTCTAGCTAGGTTTGAATCTGACTACAAAACACTCGGTTTTCAAAATAGCATGTGTTTTCCCTGCATCTCCAAGGACAGGCACAGATTCCTCTCCCCACACAGAAATGCAGTGATGCATCCACTTGCTTTATAGTTCTCCTTAACCGTAATCTTCTAAAAATGGCCCTTGCTGTCTGTATGTATGCTGGACAGCTGCGTCACATGATCAGGGTTCACATTTCTAGGCAGTACTCAGGATGCAGGGAGGTGATGTTCTCTGTATGTTTCCATATCTGTAGGCTGTACTTTACCACTGGTTTTCTCATAAGAATGTTTTTGACCCCCATTTAATTTTCCTTGCAATGAATTTTTATCTCAAATTACTGCATAACTAACAGTTTCCAGTAGCCTGCTTTGAAAAAAAAAAAGACCAAACCAAACCAAAAACCACCTGACAACAAAGTAACTGCAACAATAGTAATAAAGAACCCTGTTCTTACTAGGTTGCAATCTCAAACCAATCCACTTTGGCTGTAGCCGTGGCAAATTGCTGTCTGAAAATGACTGCCCTATTCATCTGTTAATATTGTTAGAAAGCAAGCTACAACTGTACCTATCAGTATAACTAAATTAGAGCAGGTTCACATAAGGCAGGCACACATAAAAATGTACTTATGAAACAGATGTATCCCTCAACAGGAAAATGACAGCAATTCTGATAAAATGCTTTTATTATTTACTTTCAACAAGTATCTATAGCTGCAGCTTGACTATTGTTGAATCATTTCAATAATCTTGTTATAGGCCTGGCAATAAAAGGAAAAGCACTTCAGTGCAGTGAAATGGCCTAGTTCCTGACATGTTTAGTGGCATGTCAGTGATACGGTGGTATTTTTTTTAAGCTGTCGAAACAAACAGCAGCATTGTTTATCCAGGTGGTGAACTGCCTTGAAGGAGAGTACATCCCTTGCACGGAAAGCGGCAGCTGGCACAGGTTGAGCCCTGCCAGTAGGGATGGATGGCCGCTGTGCGAGGGAAACCTCCGTTCTGCTGGGTACAGAGGTTGCACTTGTGTCTCTTGGGGGTAAACACAGCAATGTGAAGGATTACACTTGGAAATTAAAAAAGAATTTTGGCCTTCAACTGAGTGAGTGCAGGTATCTCCAGACTTCTGCTTATTATATACTATGAAGTTTATGGTCCACTTACAAGTTCCTCTAAAACTAGTGCCCAGGGCATCTCCCACTTCAAACCTAAAGGCTTTTGGACATGGGTTGCGGGCATTTTGAAAATGGATGCAAAAGGAAATGGGTAGTTAACGTTTCTGTATTCACTGCCTTTCCAGGTTTTCATAGATTTTGGAAGAACTGTGAGATGATAACCGACTATGTGCACAAAACATTGCAGTTGGCAAGTATAGAAGTATCTTTTGCTATCTATAGGAACACAGAAAAATAGACTCAGTGACTTGAATATAGTCATGTAGGATGTTTGTGGCAAAGTGAGGAATATCTTTAGAGTATTTAATTTTAATCTGCTCCAAAATAACATTTATTCCACTTCAAAAACATAGAACAACTTATTTTTATTTGTTCTCAAACTTCCAGAAATATTCACATCTGAGCAGAGAATGAAGCTCAGAGCGTTTCAGAACAAGAGTTGAAAATGTCTAAAAATGTTAAATAGTGGACAGTATCTATGAGAAGTGATATGAAATACAAAATCTAATGTCACAAAACTGTACTGATTCTTCTGGTAATTGTTCCAGGTGAATATAAAAACTGATTCATTAGCAGAATATGTTAAATTGCAAGCTCTGGTAATGAAAGAGTTAAGGTTTCTGTAGCAGCACTGCTTTACTTTTATATTGTATGTATTCTTCTATATAGTAAAAACTTTATTTTAAAGTTTCCGAATGTTCAGTGTAAGAACATTCTGTGACTGAAGTCTTAAACTTTTTAATCTTTACCATATTTTGGGGATCTTGCAGTGAAATTGGTTACATGACTCTTGCTTTTTATAATTGTTTATATTTATATTTTCTCTGTTAGGTTCATATCTCTATTTTTAATAACTATTTCTTTTTACAGTTTGTTTTAGTATCTATTGATTGAGAGACCAATAACTATATTTGAAAACTATTTCTGATTAGAATTCATAAGTTCTGAAACTTTCTCCCCTTGCTCTGAAACATACTGTGATTAGATGCTGCCTGAAGGAGAATAATTACTCTGAAAATCAGAAATAATTCCCATACACCTTTTATTTTTGTTTCCTTTTCATTTCAGGCAATGGGAAGCAAAAAACTGCCCCCATATGTTAAAAATGTAAAATTTTAATCTCTGCTATTCCAAGAAACAAGATAAATTGTCGAATTTTGAGCTGTTGCCTTCAGTGAGGACCACGTACTTGGATAGTTTAAGCAGAAGTTAACATCACAAACATCTTAGGCAGTTGACTAATCTCTTCCCATGCATGCTCAATGAGTTTCTGCCAAAATATTTCAGGCAGCAAATGAAATTGCTTCTCTTTTGAGAGCTCCCATTGCCTGGTTGTCCTGCTCAGCCTGAGAGCCCCAAAGGGGTGGTTTGAATGGGGAGATTATAAATATCTCAGCAGAACAGACATAACACTTATAGTGAAAAGATGGCGGTAAAAGGAAGGAGGGAGACGGGAAGTAGGGGATTTTGCAGGGAAAGGTGTTTTTTCCATAGGGAATTTCCTTTTAGCAGGTGCCCAATTGGTCTTGACTCAGCTTAACTATGGTTTCCATCTAGATCTCTTTTTGTAAAACGAATGTAAGCTTCATCTTCAATTTTACCTGACTGATAGTTCAAAATACTTTGAGTGCTATAAAGATGTTTTCTTTTAGTGACATGAAAATTGATTTCCGGTCAAACCAAATGCTCTGAAATGCCTGTCCAAAGCCCATAAATGGAGAAGCCGATACTGTATCAGTGAAGGCTGGCAAGCATGGGGAAAAAAGGTTTATTCATTCTGCCTACAAGAGCTGTGTAAACAAAAACAAAACATTCTTTCAGGAGAGAACATGAAGAACTGGCAAGGAAACAAAAGTGTAATGGAGAAGATTTCTAGGCCACCCAGCTGCCTAATTACTGGCAGCATCTCTGGATTTTTACAGCATGCCTCTCTAACACAGTCCTTTGGAAAACAAAATGCCACATTATTGCAAAATAGTTACAAATCTAAAGCATTTTATATCCTGTAGACTTCAGCTTTTACCTACAGTGCGATTTTTAAGAGACTTGTACTGCACATTGAAATAAATAGAGGAACCTACTGTTGTCTTTTTTGTAACATATTAAAATTTAATTTACCAAGGTGAGCAAACTGGAAGTCTAGTTTCATTTTCCAACTTGATCTGGAGGACAGTGGTGGGGACTGTTTTCCAGGGACAATAATGAAAACCCTGGGTTTTGTACAGCCTTGCACTTACAGTGTCCATACTGTGCTGTTGTGGAATGATTTAGCCATTCCCATGAGTAGTCTCAGCAATGTTTTATATCTGATTCTTTAACAGTATTATTAAGACTTGATGGGATGGAACTAGGCTATTTTTGAGCTCTGCTAGCAAACTGTATTAAGATGAAATACCAGAATTTAAAAAAAAAACAAAAAAAAACCCCAACCAACCAAACAAAACCACAAAAAACCAAACCAACAAACCTGCAGGGACAATAAATAGGTTTTATTCAGTTTCCTGAAACTGTGGCCCAGCTTGCGTATAGATAGAAAAGACCTTTGCTTGTTCTAATAATGCATTCCTAATCATAAACATCTGTATAAAATAATGCAGATGTATGCAATTATAAAAGTATTTAAGGCTTATTTAAGATTTCTGGTTTTGAATCTTTGCAGTCTTTCTGGGTTTAGAAAACAATGTTGAAAATACATTTCTTTATTAGGAAAAATCTTTTCTTTCCAGATCTGAATAAAAAAAGCATTACTTTATTTTTCCTCAAGTTACTGCTCTCCCATGATGCATCGTTGATGCTGTTAATACTTTTTCTATGTATTAAACTTTGTTATCACAGTATTACTGGGGGAGTAATTGCAATCCATTTAGCACAAGAAAAAAAAATAGGTGAGTTACTTACTGCTGTCTCCAGTGACTAGTGTTAATTAACTCTGGCTTCATATGCACTATAAAAATGAGCACTTTTAAATGGTTGTGAAATAATCTTGTGGCTCAACTATATTTATAAAATGTATTTCCATTTTTAATCCAAGAAACTATCCAGCAGTTTGGACATCTTGCAGATAATGCCAGTTAAGAAACAAAATCATACTAGTCAGTTAAGGTACACGTAATTCTGTTTACAAGAAAATATCAATATCCTGTGCCACGAACACAAGAGGATCAAATGACTCCAGATTTTTTTGGGGGGTTTAGTTTGTCTTCTTTTACTTGTATCTTTAGGCCTGTCCCGGACAGTGCCCTCTGCTCTAGATGGGCTTTTCCCCAGAACCTCACTGCAATCCTAATTCTGGCTCTAACCAAAGCTGCCTTCTCTGCCTCCAAGCACGTTCGTTCTCTCTCTCTCATCCTTATTCACTCCTACACACAGGGGTCAGCAAAGCTTTGGCATCCATGTAGGTTAGATTCCTGAGGGGATTTGTGTATTTCTGTATTTTGAGTTAGGAAGCTCTTCTGGTCATTACCTGTTTGCCCAAGTATGCTTCTTGCCTCCTCCCAAACATCTGAACATCAGGTCAGTAGTTACATATGTCAGTCTTAACAATGCTTAATCCAAACTCTAACGGTATATATATTTTTTTCTCTGTTCATTGACAGGTAAGACCACTTTTATTACTGCTTATAAAACCATATTTAAATCTTTTCACGCATCTAGTTTCTGTGCATAGCAACTAGATGTCAGAGTTTGAAAAATGGTTGTCATCCAGTCCCCATCCAATGCAACTAAGTTAGCACAGCACTGGAAAAAATCTCTTATAAAGAAGGAAAAAAGAAAGTAGTCAAGTTAATGCAAAGTGTATCCTGCTAGTGTGAACTGTCTTCTCGTATATGATTTTTAGATACAAGGCACAAAAGCAAACAACAAGCAATGTGCACTCTGTGGTTAGCATCCCAGCATATTGACAAGCTGAACTCTGGCAGGTTCCATCATCCCCAGAGCATCAGGGAGATTTCAGGGCACAAGCTAACTCCAGCAGGAGGAAATTGTGGTACCTTGGCTGATGATACTCTTTTTTTGTTTCTGTGCCTGATTGCCTAAATACATTATTCTGCCAAGGTCATGGCATGGTAATCACTGCATATTTCATAGAAGGCACTCTGAACTCATTATCTCAGGTGACTAAAAATGCCATTTTATTCTCCATGCACATATTGATTAGTTATTCTCACCAACTCCAATTACAAACAGTACTGCTGTGGTGGATGCCAGATAAACATATCCTAAGGTAATTCTCAGCCTTTAGCCTATTAGTCCAAGACCTGACCCAGTTCAGATGTGATAGATACATCATTGTTGCCCAGACATCTCATACTATGTTCAATTAGATCAAATGTGAATAAGTGCATGGTGACATACACCAAACCTGTGAACTACACTGCTATGTATACTGCTCATACCTTTGCAATGCTGTAATTGTAGCCCTTAGTTATTTTAAACCTTTGGAATGTAATGGAGAAAAATGCTTGCTTGCAATAAGTAATGTTGGTTTGTTAATTGCTCCTCATTGTGTTAAATCTTTGGTATATGCGGATTGCTTGCATAGAGTGGGTAGCTGTATTCTGCCTTATTCAAAAACAAAACCCAGAAAATATTCCATTGTTGCCCTACAGTACTTGTATTATCTTGGGTTGCTATGACATTGCCACACATAATACAACATAATGGCAACAGAAAGCAAAAAAGCATTCTGGCCTGTGAGAGTGTTGATGTAAATAGATAATGAAGCTTTCTATTGTATACCATGATAATAGCATAGGAACAGAAACAGATCTTTATACGATAGCAGTTTTGATTTATATATTTACTGGGATTTATAGAAGGCATTCATCGTGATTCTGTCCTCCTGCACAAATAATTACATATAAATTCCTCATGCCAAGATATCAGAGCCACTATCTACAGCAAGATCTTTTTCACTTGTCCAACCCATTTAGCTACTGAAGAGGGTAAAGCTTTTTTTAACCACAAACCTCCTCATGATCCCAAACCTTTTGGGATGCTGACTTTTGGACCCTTTTTTAGTCAGGCAAGGCGATAATTTCATTCAGTCTCTTTGCATCACAAATACTTTGTTTCTTCATGTGAAAACTACTGGTGGGCATCCTAGAAGCTGCGTGCTTTGTGGTGGACTTGCTGAGACAGTATGACAGCAGGAGAGAGATACTTTCCTTTAGGACTCAAGTTTGGGTCAATTTGAGAATAATTTTAGCCCACACCAGCCAACCAGCAACACAGTTGCCCAGTCAGCATGAGCTCTGGTTGCAGCATCAACCACATACTGAAGGCTCCATGGATGATATAAACGTGCTGAGAGATAGATGCACTTTTTTTCTGCAGGATGTTGAGAACTGACCTGATCCTCTGGGCTCAGACATGCAAAGCAATACCACAAGTCCTCCTTCCTGACTTCTGGCAGCTCTGAATCTGTCACCTCTCTCTGCTATCCATAAGTCAGTGACATGCAGGCTTATAAGCTTCCTATGGCAAGAAAGTACCTGAGTTATACTTCAAGATTACCTTTGAGAGTTCAGAATTGCAATGTGGGCATCTTGCTGAAGGCTATAGGGCATAGTATAGATGGAGTTCTGTGTTAAGGGAGCTGTAAGGTTAAACCTGTATATTGGAGTAGAAACCGTCTAAGTCTGCCATCAACTCAAGTCAGAGGGGCTTGACAGCATGTTAAGTTTCCACAGGGAGTAAAAAGGTTGAAATAATTTGAATTGGAGCCCTCCCCCTCCCTAACCAGTTACAAGTTTAAATAGTTTAAGGCTCAATAGAGCAATAGGAATGTTTTGCGTTGGCCTCCAAAACAAACCATAAGCTGGCGCAACCTGAGAAGCTCTGCTGTGAGTATATTCCCTGGGTTGCGGCAAATGAGTGCATGGGTATTCTGCTCCCAGAACGGGAGTTTCCAATTCAGCAAGAGTCTCCCCCATCCCCACCCCACCAAAAATTTGTGAATAATATATTCAATGAGACAAGGAAGTGCACAACCCCCTCCCACCACCATTCTATTTTTTTTTTTTTTCCCCTGAACATCCCCTTCTCCTACATTCACTTTGACCACTGGACTGAAAATCCATTGTTTGTTAAATTCAGGTTAAGCAGCAAAGAGAAAGGCATCATACCAGCTGTCTGTCTGGTGCATGGGATTTTGGAGGTGCTATGATACTGGGAAACTGCTTATTTGTGTCTGTTGCAGCTGGACTATGTCTTTCCAGAAACATTTTATATGTTAGACTGAGAAAAGAAACTGATGCTTAAGATGTCTTCTTGATTCATTTGTCATAGGTCATCCAAAAAAATAAGCTGACTCGGGAGCATGGCACAAAAAGGGAGGAGAAGAAGGTGATAGCTGGTGATAAAGATACTCAGGAGCCAAAGCTCTCGGTAACATCCAGCTGGACCCTGGGACTCTCTCAGGAGCTCTGAACCTGATCGGCACCTCTAATCTCCTGTACCACAAAGGAAAAACTGGATGGGTTCACCAGGCGCTGTAAGGACAGTTTTACTCCATCATTCTTTGACAGTCTTTAATTACATAGCCTAATAAAACAATGCAGACAGTAAAAGAAATTAGAAAGAATTATCCCTTCTAAGTGTAAAAATGTTAATGTATATATATTTTCAGCCTTCATAAGCAGTCCATATATTATGCATGTTAATATGTATCTTTGAGTGATATTAAAAATAGCATTCTGATCATATGACAAACCAGTTGCTATAGTAACTACATTTTTGCCGTAGAACAGCAAAGTAATAATGTGTAAAATGTGTAAATTATCAGTGTGTAAGAGCAACTGGTGCGTCTTCACTCTGCTATTCTGCTTTAAAATGAATCTTTCTATGAATATACATATCTCATTCATGTATTCTCATGACACTCCTGTTGCTGGCTCTATCTCTTCAGTTGGCCACCCTTGTAGTGCTTAAGTGAGACGTGACATTTCAGCCAAAAGAAAAAGGAGCGGGAGAAGCAGAGATAATGGAGCCGATCCAAAGTAAAAAGGCTTATACTGATTTCAATGGACTTTGCCTCGGGCCTTATGCAAACAAAGGTGATTTATGAGGGGTAGCATAAAAAGGCAGAGTTCACTCATTTTTGCACGCCTGTTACCACATTCTCCTGCTTAAATCTGAAGAGATGGTGCACTTGACATTGGGGAGAGGTAGGATCAAGCACTAACATGTTGGAGATTTCCATAGCAGGCTGAGAATATCTTGGTGAATGTAGAACCAATTTTCCAGACCTTGTCTCCCTTCACCCCAAATTCCAAGCTTCTAGATTTACATGCCTGTCAAATGTTTTTTTGCCATCGAAAATTCTTAGGATAGATAAGATAAGTGTTACTAAAATTTAAGAGTGGGTGAAACACATGGAATGAAGTCCTGGCTTAGCTGAAATCAATAGCAAAACTCATTGACAGTATTTCACCTTTTCTGTTTAGTGTCACACTGAAGAGGGCAGCGACCTAATGGTCTGCAGGAGATTGTAATCCCCCAAAAAGCAACAGAGATATTTATTTTCAGCTCCAGAGAGAGGAACGGTGTTTGTAGCAGTGCTGGCTACAGATCAGATGTATTCCCATCCAGGGGGAATTATACAGTTAACCAGTAAATCATTTGGCTCACTCGCTTTAATTATACTAGGTGACTGTGATATTTCATTTTATTGGGCTTTCTAGTTTTGCTGTAGTCCACATTTTAAAACAAGTTGGTTGAACCTGAAGTCATTCCTAATTTTAAGCTTTCGAGGCACTTTGTTTTTCTTGTTGCAACCGTAGCGTAGATGTAATTATAATTTGCCTTGTAACAGCACCTGCCTAAGTGGAACAGTTAGTTATTTACTAACACTCCAGGAGGGACTCCAGACTGAAGGAGATCAGCTGTGTCTCTGAGCTCATGGGTAGCCCAGTACTAAAACATGAGTCCAGATTTACTGTGTATAAACTTCATGATACAGCCCACCCCCTGTTCTGTATAACAAGCTGAAGGCTTTTTGTTCAAACGAGCCAAAGCCCATTTTTGGAGCAAACACATGTTCCAAAATAGAAAGTGATAGTTTTAAATCAGAATTTATTTATTATCTTAAGTGATTATCAAGAGCTTCTAGCTTTCCCTTGGAACATTTGAAAAGCAAAACTACTGCTGCCTTAAATGCCGCTGTAAAATTATAATATGGGACTCTGTGATACTGGTCCAACCAAGAGTGCTTATATTGTAGCCTTTTGGAACAAAGCTTTTTATAAAGTCGTGCTCTGATATCTACATATGGAAACCAACAGACTTTATATCAGACTTAGTACGTGCAAAATATTGTTGTTAATAGTTTTATGTGACACCAAACTAACATTTTTCCTGTTTCCTGTGTCATTGCTGCAGTATCAGCTGTATCATTCAATGACAGATTTTTTTTGTCTATACTACCAAATTGTGAAACAAGAATTTTGCTGGAGATTCCTTTTCTTTCTAGTGGAAAATTTCAACTTTTAGCATATATCAGAAATTGTTCAGTTGGAAATGATGCTTTGGTACCTCCATCTTGGTTCTTGCTCTATGGACTTGGTGCTCGCATGGACTCTTGTGATGCACTGTAGATGTAGCAAGAGCTATCGGAGGTGGCCCAGACTCCAGGAAAAGTGTGGGAGTCCCTCTGGATATTATGCTGTAAGGCTGCATTTACTTGTACGTTAACCTTGCTCAGGTACTTCTGTGCTGTCCTACAACATATGACTGCTTTCTTGTCTGTAGTGTGGTGGAGGCAAATGTGATAGAGATTCCAGCCCAAACAAAAGAGTGGCAGCATGAGGTGTCTGACTACAGTTCTTGTAATGTGCTGCAGTGGCATTTCCAAAGAGAAAACTACTCGTTGACAGTTTTTTTTAAAAAAAGCCTCAGGGTAGGGGGTTTGTGTTCACCTCGAAAGCTTTTCCTTTGAAACTTGAGATCTTTAGGTGGAGATCCAGGGTTTTCTAAGCAAAGGAAAATCTTTCTTTCTCTCTTCTTTTTTTTTTTTTTTTTTTCTAACAAGGACCCCAAAAAAGAACAGCTTAAAGGAGTTATTTTGTGAGAAGTAATGCAAGCAAAATATACATCAATAATCAACAAAATAAATATTTTATAAATTATTTGCGGTAGGAATATTTAGGAAAGGTAAATTCTGCAAAGTGGTGACAGAGTGCATTATTGTTCGCATTTCCACATTTTTGTCGTCTCCTCAAAGACTCCTTTTCCACTGACAATAAAGGATTAAGTAATATATTTCTTTGCCTTTTTTTAAGAAGAATGGTAAAGTGTATTCTGCTATATGTCTTCCTACACTTCCTTGATATTGAAGTTATAGCCCTTATTAGCAAGTCACCTTTAACTTGTTGAGTCATCTTGTGGAGTCAGAATTCAGTCATTTAAACCACTTGTACTTCCAGCAGTATGATTGTTACTGATGGTTATGAAATAAGGCTCATAATTAGGAGCTGGTCAGGAATTTCCTGCCAAAATACTTTTGCCAGAAAACAATTAATTGACCTTGAAGTTATGAAGGTATGAACTGGTTTGTTCAGAAAAGATTTCTTTGGCTCAGTCTGGGATTTTTATGCTAAACAAAGACATTTTTGGCTACTTTTAAGTGATCTCCTTCCTTCCCACAGTTGTGTCCATTTTGTGTGAGGGATCACAATTTTGCTCAGTGGTTAGGGTATTCCTTGTCAATCCCTGGGATACTGTAAGTACACCAGCATTTTTTTCTTGTTTTCACCTTTGCCATTTCTTCCTCAAAGACACACAAACTAATTTTGAGCCATCATGGATTCATATCAGTGTGAAAGGGATCTTTTTTTAGTGGAGACAATCTCAGAGGTTTGAAAAATAGTCCAAACTTTCTGCTTTGATCCCAAGGTTCAACCATCTGTTTTGAAGGTATAAGACCCTTTATTTTTCCAATGGGGAGTAAGCAGCTCC
The DNA here is from genome assembly GCF_030463565.1 of Pelecanus crispus. Classification (NCBI taxonomy): domain Eukaryota; kingdom Metazoa; phylum Chordata; class Aves; order Pelecaniformes; family Pelecanidae; genus Pelecanus; species Pelecanus crispus. The sequence goes on along the minus strand of NC_134644.1, from coordinate 147,985,999 downwards.
CAGATGCACCCATTTTGTTATAAAACCCTTCACCTTCACATGTAGCTTACATATGGTAGCTTAAGTTATGCAAAACTGTAGAAATCTATAGGAATATTCAGGGCATAGTTCACAACTCAATGAAGGTAAAGACAGCAGAATCTAGCATTCAATTTGCCAAATGTTCTGGACAGAAGCCAGAAGTCCATTTACATATAAATATATAATTTATAATGTGGAAATACTTCAAGGCCTTACATGCAAATGCTTTGGATTTTTAAGAAAAAAAAAAAGTTTCTTTTCATCTTCTTGTCTTTTGTTCCAATTAAATCATGTTTCATTGTTGCATGCATTGCAATAAATTAAGAGGGCAACCTTTTCTCCCTTTGCATACAACTGGCATATAAATGACACTTCCTGCATGACATAAAAACTCAGATAATTGTTTTATAATTAATTTACCTAAATTAATTTAATAGAGGAAAAAATGCATGATTTTATTATAAATGTGTCCAATTCATTTAGAGAAAATAAACAGAATATAGTTTCTAACTCTAGTCTCTTTCTTCAAAACACCATTCCTCCTGAACAGATTACATGTTGGGCTTTTTTAGCTACTGACTTTTTTTTTCTCATTACTGTTTCTGAGAGTCAGTGCATTCTGGATGTTGGCTGGATCAAAAGAGATAAATATAAAAATATCAGATCTTAGAAAATGCTTCTGAAAATGATTTAAATATTTTTAATTTTTTAACTAAAACTTTGTTTCTTGTTTATGTTCAGCTGCTGTTGTAGTGCATTTAGTTTGCTGGCAATACTAATGACAAATAACTAATTCATCTGAGGAAAACAAATTCTGGCTTTGGAGCAAGAGCTTCTGATCACAGGAATTTGTTTTTCAGACTATGGAACTGAATATCAAATGTGGAGATGTTTTATAATAAATTTTGTTGTAGCAATTTATTCAAAAACAAAAGTCAGTCAGCAAATACTTTGATGAATGGATACACGAGAAAACTGTTTTGCTGATGGATCAACCCCAAGTAGGAAAAATAAATCCCAGTTTTGTACAAATTCAAAAATAGAAGGCCTTCTCATGGGCATATAGGTCTCTTGAATGTATAGATAAAGAAATGCGAGGTTTTAGAAGAATGGACACTAAGAAGAAAAGGAACATTTATGCAGATGAAGTAGCTGGGGGACAATACAAAATTGTCTATTTGGCTCAGAAAATGTGTGCCTTTTATGAGAAATAAGTATTTGACCATAAATGCAGGTGCCTGGGCAGGAACCTTGAGAAATACATTTTCCTGACACAGACTGTGAAAGGAGACAATACAGAGATAAAGAAAACCTGGTCAAAGAGAACCTGGGCTTGGAATATGGTAATCCATGGGAGTGGATGGAAAATTGCTTAAGGAAAATTTAAAAATAAAATAAAAATAACAGTAGTGTAAGGCTTTGAATACTAACAATGTGTTAAAACTGTTAGGAAAGAATAAAGCATACAAAATAACACATTTGGAATAAATATGTTTTTGAGAAGGCTAATAAACACCTTATTTTCCATATGGCAGTAATAGTAAAGGTTGTAATCAGCACACTTAAATTCAGAATGGACAAACAGCTTATTGAATAGACCAAGTGTTGCCAGGAACTGTAGCACTGTACCATTAAAGGAGACTTCAGCTGCAGCTGAAGAGGCCAGCCTAACATAAGCAGTTTGTCTGGTGCAGCTCTTTCTGGAAGTGGTGGCTGCCTGATTGCCATGTAATCACTGGACCAACAAGACGTTATGAATTGGTGTGAGTAATGAGAACGTTACAGAAATGATGGTCTGAGAGAATAATCTTCTATCTTGATCAGCAGTGGTTTTGTTTTAAATTAAATAGAAGGTAAATAAAAGCAGGTGCTTAAGGAAGGTTTCTTTGCTGTTTAAGACGTTAAGGAACCCAATTAGTGGAGTGAGCTGGATTGAGAAGTTCAGTGTCCTGAATATGGATGAGCTCTGGAATATTTTAAAGTCAAAACAGTAAAATTGCTCTAAAACTCTGAAGGAGAGAAGTGTGGAAAGGATATCAGGTCCACATACACTGAAAGCAAAAAAGACTCAAAAAGGACATAAGGAATGGACAGCAAACCCACAGGGAATGGAAAAAGGTATTGATCTGGAAAGCAAGCTACCTGAAAGGTGAAAAACGGTGGGGAAAGAGAGAGAACTACCTTAATTCAGACTGAATTAGGAGTTGTAGAGAAAATAAAAACAAATAAACAAATAGCCGAATGTTTATTGGTAGTAAAGCTAACAGAAAAGCAATGAAGGAAGCCATACTTCTATACAGGGGGGGTCAGGTTAAGATTTAACTACGGCTCAAAAGCGAAATGAACTTTTCTTTTTCAGTATTTGCCAAGGGTGAAGATGTTGAACAATGATTTGTCTTGCTAAACAAATCAAGATATCCAAGGGAAAAGAAGAGAATCTGAAATCTCCACATTTGAGGTAGAATCAAAATCCAAAAAGTTTAGTGTCATCATGCATAGGGAGAAAATATTCACATAATCATCAGTGCAGCATGAGATAATCAGAGTTTCTTAGCTATTATTTTTATATATTTCAAAGGTGAGAATATGAATGGAGAATAAGAAGTATAAATGTATATTAAGAAAGGAGAAAAAGTGTTCTGGACAAATGCAGCTTCATGAGTTTTACCTCAACAGCACATAGAGTTTGGAATAAATTTGGAAGAAGAAAAAAAAAAATATATAAACAAAGATATGAAGCTAAAAGTGAGCTAAAATGCAACTTGTATTTACCAGAAGTAATTTGATAACGTTATTCAGTAAAATAACTGACTGACTTAACTAGGAAATAAGGTAGGTCAAATCTGCTTGACTTCAGTAGGGCATCTAATGTAGTACTCCACTGGAATTTACTTACTACACTAGAGAGGATGGGGATTAGCAGGGAACTTATAAAATAGGTAACGAGCTGACTGAGGGCAAGATAATCCTGCAATGGCTTGTGCTTAAAGGGGATCATCAGGCTGGAAGGAGGTACCCTGAAGTCTTGAGGGATCATTAGGGACTGATTAAGGAGACCTAATCAATTGTCACGACTGTCATGGGCTAGAGTGTGAGTTTACAGCTTAAGTGCAGTAGCTATTTCTCTGAACACGCTTGCCCCTCAGTAACCCATGATAAACAGGAGACCGCTCCTCTCTTTCACTGAAGGTAGGAGGGTATACGTAGGCAGTTGCTGTGCAGTAAATGATGTGTTCTGGCTTTCCCTCTAGTAACCAGTTCCTCTGCCCATACCTTTCCTTAATAGCTTTAGTAATGACAAAGGCATAAAAAGTGGCAATGTGGTAATGAGACAAAATTGGAGGTTTTGTCAATATGGAGAGGATCGAAGCATGCAGCAGGAAGATCTGTGTTACCCAGAGGACTAAAATAGTAGAAAAGAGCTGTAATTCAATAGCAAAATGTGCACAGTCAGTCACTTAGAGGGGCAACTAGAAAGAACTTCTCTGATAAGCTCAATGGAAGGAAATGGCAGAGGAAGAGAGGAACCAAGGCACCCTCATCAGTTTCAGGATATGCCTGAGCCATCCAAAGGATGCGTCCGAGAAGGTGGCAAGTCCAGTCCTCAGATATTTCAGCTGAGGCTCATGTCTCAGCCTAAAGATATTAATATGAGCATACAGAGAGGTTTTTGCAGTTCTGATCACCTATATTAAGAAAGGTGAATTCAAAATGGTCTAATGTTTTTTTGGGGGAAAGGATGGATTGTTTTTACGAGAAGAGATTAGCAGACCTTGGTGTGTTTGTTTCATGGGGAAAAAGGACTGGAAGGGAACATGTTACTGTCTAGCATGGGAATGAAAAAACCAGCAAGTGAAAGGTCTTTCTGCGAATATGACAAAACTGGTTAAAGGCTAATAGTTATGAGCAGACCAGGCCATACATGAAGGTAGAACTGGGAATGAAAAGTTGTCAGATAATTGCAGAATAAAGTCTTGAAATTTCCTGGGACTCGAGAGTCCTCATGGAAGTACAAGAGGGGAAAAAAAAAAAAAAAGAAAAAAAAAGTTTTAAAGATTTTTAAAATGTTTTGGAGGTTTAAAAATCACTTTATGTGATGTGATTCTCAGTCATAGCAGTTGCTAAGACCTGATGAGTTGGTAAGATGCCTTACAGACTTACAGAGGTCTCTTTAGCACTGACTAAATGAAGAGAAGAGAATGGTTTGGCTTGATAGTCCCAAGGTCTTGTGCAGAGCGAGTATCCGCTGGTTTCTTTTTGTTGTTCTGCTATATTGGATCTCAACCCTGATATCCATTCCTGTTCACTGAAATACTTGGCAATGGCCTATAGTTAACTGTGTGCTAAAGTGCTGTGCTTAGTGTGGAAGGGCTAAAGGACATGCTGAAATAGTTTGCAGAATTAAGACTGCAGAGAAGTCTGGGCTAGTATTTTAGTTATGCTTAACTATCTAATTTTTGCAGTAATTTTGTTCTGCCCTGTCATTTTAAGATGCATACCAGAATATTTTAATGCTGTATTTTTATATGGTTCATTTGAATTTTGTTGTTGTTGTTGTTATTTACAGAATTCAGCATAAAAGTCAGGAAGATATAAGTCCTCTATGTGGTATGACCATAGTTCTTTTCACTTTCTGGCAGCACTGGCAAATCTGCTCCTTTAATTATGAGCAGATTAAGTGTGTCGGACCTCTATCTTCAAGTGATAATACAGAGATATTCTTGCTGTGTAATTAGTGTAGGTAAATCTTTGTCCGCTTTAGGTGTATTACTCAATGGAAATTTTTATTCTGAATTTTTAATGCTTCTAGCCTTACAGTGAATGAAGGCCATACAGACTTCCAGCTGTAGCTAGAAGTAAAAATTCCGTTAACTCAAGTGATACAGGAGTCGATCCATAGTCCACTGGAACCTATCAATAACTTGTAGTCTTTAATGTTTGGAAATACATTTCTTTCCTTTCATCTCAAGGTTAGTGCCAAAAAATCCTCGATGACTTCAGCTGAAAGTTGCACAATTACTGTAAGAAGTTAAATGTGAGATTTGAAGAAAACAAAAATGAAATGCATTTTCTTAGTTACTAGCCATGCAACACCGATGAGATCTCATGGATAATACAAGATTTCAGTGGGAGTCACCTGTGCTGAAAGGCAATTGCATTGGAGGAGGGTGCATGTAGTTAATTGGTTGGAGACTTCAAGGTGTCTCATTAAACCGTAGAACACAATGATAAGTTTCAGAAGTTGGAACACTGATGTGAAGATTTAAAAAAAAAACCAAAAAACCCTGAAACACTGGAAATTACATGTAAACAATAGATCACATTGCATAGGAGCTGAGAATGTGGCTTTCAGCAGACAAGAGCAACAAGATTAAAACCATGCAGTGATCCCTAGGTAAAAGCATATAGTGGCCTTCCACATGAATCAGGCTGAAGGTGCAGAGCTGCCCCTGCATCTTAGGTAGATGTAGCATAGACCAAGAGGTTACAGGACAGCAGGAACTGCAGGAGAGGCACAATTCACAATAATAAGTCATTTGACAGAATGGAATGCTGGTAAATGATAGGAGGAATTAGGTTTGTTGATGTAGGAAAAGAGTTATTTGGAAAGATCCTTTAACTGGAAAATGTTGCTTTTCAGTGAAAACTGGAGAAGTTTAAAATGTGCAGTTGTAAAATTTCGGGGTTTTGTGTAATTTAATCTCTTCTTCAGATGTCTAAGTTGGCATCCAGTCTGCTGAACCGAGTTATTAGATTGGATGTCACATAGAGCACCACTTCTGAAACAAACACCTAAATTACTGCTAAATTACAGCTACTACATTTAGGGCAGTAAGGATGCAGTGGACATCAGAAAAGACTCCAAGCAGAAAGAAGAGGGTGCCTTTGAAAGTCACTACAGAATCTTACCGGCCTGTCTCATCAAGAGGGTTAGGAAAGTTGGGCCCTTGGAGGATAGCTGAGCTGAAAAGCTTTGGGAACAAGCAGAGGTGGGAGGTGACAAACAGCAGATCTTGACCTGGCATGAGGCCATTCAGTGCAGGACAGAAAATGGCAGCGGGCTGGGGTGAAGAGCTCTGGTGCAGCACGGGTGCATTGCAAAGATGCCAGACACTGTGGAGGACTGTTTTCACCCACCCTTCTACCCAGGACTGCATATCCCAGCCACCCTAAATCCCTGCTCACACCGTGCCCTCTCTGCTATCAGGAATGGGGTAGCTATGCTGTTGTCCATCTGCAAGAAGCATTGCGCTACGCAGCCTGTGGGGATGCCTGCCAACTAGAAGCGGGTGAAATTCACTGACCCCAGGTTTTTCTGACAAAGTGAGTATTTACATTCATTGCCCTTAACACACAAAACTACTTTAAGCTTCAATGTGAATAAAGCTATTTTTGCTAGGTGCATGGAGCGTTTGCCATTATTCTCTGTACCTTGTCACATTTAGTGCATAAAAATACTCTCAATGGAAATACCTGGATCAAAACCAATGAGGAAGCTGCGCGCATACTCCAAACACCTGCATATCACAAAAATTTAACAGTGCCAGCACCAAATAGTTCTGGTTTATCTCAGAAGAATGTTTGCAGCTAATCCTCTCTTGTGGACATAGATAAACATACTGCAGCTAATACATACTTATCATAATTCAGCGGAGACATTTCAGAGTGCACCACTTAACTGCTTTTCAATTTCTTTTCCTGTTTTGTCATTGCCATTTTTGGTTTTTTTAAAAAAATTAATTTACAGGTGATTGTTTGGCCCTGTCTTTGAACGACACCCACAGTGTACTTAAACTTTCTTTTCCTCTCACTGGTGCTTCTCTTTGGATAGAAATCTACAGAGCTGTGGGACAGGGTCGCATGGAGCACCTACCTGCATTGCAGGTTTCTCAGGCTCTGTGCTGGCAATGCTAGAGTCACTTTGGGGTTTGAAATTTAAATTGCAGGTATGTGATCTATATTTATTCTTCTGTAGGACAGTCAGGTTTTTTTAGTCATATTTCAATTTTCATTTCCTGAGTATTATATTTTCATTCAAACCAGTGGAATATTATTTATTCTTTGCCTTTCTTTTAGATGTAATATCAAGTTCAAATGCAGAGTTGGTGTAGATCAAGGCAGATTTACCAATGTACCAGTTTGCACTAGCCGGGCCTGTACTTTCCTGTCCTTGTGTTCCTGCTGTAACTTCAACCATGCTTTTCATCAATTTTCCCTCTTAAGATGCTATTCTTCTCCTGCATGGCTCTCCTGAATTTCTGTTCCATGGACTTCAGCTTGTCCTAAATGGTGTTGGCTCTCTGCTCATGTATCTTGTGTCCCAGTCTTTTCATCTGCTCAGTCATGCAGCTATACTCTCATTGATATGAAGCTTCTGCTGTGAGGAACAGATATTTTGTCTCCTGCATCTTCCTCAGAAATATATTGTAAGAGGGTTAATGCAGACCTCCAGGTAGGTAGGTAGGACAGAAGGCTGAATTTTGATGCCATTCCCCTAATGGGCAGAGGCGGATAAAAGAGAGTGTGTGTGCCAACAGGTTTAGCCTACTTGAGTTTCCTCATCATCTGGAGATTTCTCTGAGACATAATTGTCCTGCTATGCTTCTACGGTGTCTCTCCTTGCATTGGACAAGCTCTTCAATGCAATGCAGCGACTTTTCCTTGTCCGTGTGTTCTTTAAGACTATCCTGGAGTTCCAAAGTTGGGAAAGACAAAAGTAATAGAAAAGGGCATTCACTGTTCAGTGTAGCAAACTTCTGATCTAGTTCTTGCCACCATGTAAGTGTTACTACCATGCAGCAGGTGCTTTGAAGATGCAGCAAGATAGGGTTTCCTTTCACTTGCTTCACCAAAGGTCATGAGGATGTAGCTTGCAGGAAAAGAGGGATGGTGTTAATTTGTTACAATACTTCAACCATCTCCAAAAGAACTGTGTCTCACTGTTTCCTCAGCCCAAATCTTTCCCTGTTCATGCATACCAGAAATCGGTTGTTTGCCTCTGTGCAAACTACTTCTACTGATTGACCTGACCTTTGCATATTTACTCATGTGCCTCCATGTTCAAAGTTTGCTACACAACCTAGCCCAATGTGTGCAGCATGTGAGGCCAGGAATTAAATGCAAGCTTTTGCATATTCTTCTTTGAAAGATGTGCATTTGGGAAGATGGGAATCTACCTTCTATATAAGTATGTTCAATCTGTGCTTTTCAATGATTGTCTATAAAAGTTTGGCAGCACAACTGCACTTCAAAAACTCCACTTTCTTTGTGAGATGCATTCCTCATGCCAAATGAATATTTTTCTGCTAATGTTTTGGTTCCCAGGGTGGTTTGATAGCCATTATTTTTTTGGGGTGGGGACAGAAAGCATGCCAGTGTGAGGCATGTCTATGAACTGAATAAGCAGGGACTGGTTTTGCCAACTAGGGATGACATAACAGTGTAATCACAGACTCTGATAAGATCAGTATATACCTGGTGGTCTAAAAATTGACAGTGGCTAAACGTTTTCTGGTACTCTTGTTTATTGGGTCTGTCATCCTTTTGCCTTTTGATTTACAATCCCAGTATAAATTCTTTGAGAACAGAGATTACATGTTTCAACAGTGGCTGGTAACTGATCCCATTCAGAGTTGGAATTCTACTCAATAAAAATAAAGACTGTACTTTAGATGCTGGTGGGTATTCCTTCTCACAGATAGGCATAGCATGTAATATCTGAGAGAGGGCATGTATTTTTATTTTGCATATAAAGTGGGTTTGAATCATTCATAGGCTTTAGGGAAGTGCCTGTAAGCCTATTTCACCACCATGGTAGCCCTGGAGCAAATGCAATGCTAATACCCCTGCTTAGTGATTTTAAATAGTTTGTAAGCTGCTGTAAAAAATGTGTTGTCAAACTCTGCAACTAATTTACTTCTTCCAGTCTATAAAACAAGGAAAGGAAACATCTGTTTAAATGGGAATGTAATGGCAGCGGGGATTATACTTTTCTTGTCTCTGTTGTTCATTGTGTTTAATCGGTTTAAACATACAAAAATGAATGTCACTGATTAATAAGTAGTAATATTTATTAGAGCTTGAGACCCTGTACAAGCCTGTGTAGATGAACATTTTTGTGACAGTGCTGGCATTTCTGAAATAAATTAAGCAGATGTGGGAACATTCCAAACATTGCTGAAGACATAGTTCACTCCACATGGATGAAGTTATGGCAGAGTTAGCACAGATGACTGGAGCTATCAACACAACTTCTTTGTCCATAAATTCTCAGCAGAAAGGGTTAACGTGTTGCAAAAGGCATATCCTGCATGGGAATTTTCATATTCCTCTGTGCGACTCATTTATTTATATGTGCTCTGTGTCTGTCTCTCAGATTATTCAGCCCTGGTACGCCAGAATAAATGCTTTAGAAAGGTCAGCCCTGCTTGCAGAGAGCCAGCTTCACCATCCTCTGAACTCGCAAAACCCAGAGACCGTTTCTTGCGTGTGCTTTATAACTCCCCTGAAGAAAATGCACTAGAACAGCATTCAGGGGAATGTGAAAAACATTAAAGGGTTTTACTCTGGCCATTGTTGACTGAGAAATGCCAGTCTGGTGCTCTAGCACAGCTTGGGCCAAGGGGCCTTTCCTTGTCTGCTCTATTCTACTTGGTTTCTGTGGGTTTTTTTCATTTATAAGCTAAACAATCCAAGGTTAAGCTGTTGCTGACAGAAAATAAATAAATAATTTGGTATGAATGTTTTGACATAATCATGTGAGACGAAGAAAAATACTGGGGGCACATTCTATTGATCATTTCTAACTCCAAAGAGTGCGGTGCTCTGTTACTGAGCCTTGAGGACCCTGGAAGCAAACGGGCCATGCTATGAGTGTTACTGTACAGGTTTAGATATAGATTGGTCAGATGGTGTAGATACATATAAATAAAATAGTGTAAGAAAGGTTTTTATTGATTCAAGCGCTTCAGCAGTATGTGTAAAAGCATCCAGAAGAAAGTTCAGGAGCAATCTCAGTAGAAAAAAGAACAGAGAAACCTCTCTAGAAAAAAAACCAACCTGTTTGTTGGTGCCCAAAGTAAAATACACTGGAGTGCGTGGAGGGGAGTGTGAAAGATATACTTAAACCAAAACAATAAATAAAAGTGTCTTAGGGGGAAAAAACCAAGTGTTTGAGGAGACATCCGGTAAATAGCAATGAACAATCAGTATGAAGAGTTGGCAGCAGTTTGTGTTGGAGCTCCTTGAAGCATGAACCAAAACTTTTGCAGTATCTAGGTGTTAGAGTGACATGTAGGGCTGGGATCCTCCAGAGACATGGTCCGTCATAGCTCAGAGTAGACCCTCCCTACAGACTGTGCAATAATGCACATATATTTCCTGTAGTAATTATTAGACACAGAAGCAAGTCCAGGTGCATTCATGTCTTTGGTCTCCACACAGAAATGCATAAGTGATCATGGTTCCTTTCAGTTTGCCTTGGGTAGCTGGAGAGGGCAACCAGAGCTCTCTAAAATTGCATAAGTGGGTCAAAGTTTGGGTATTTAATTTCCAATTTCCTTAACTATTTTTTGTCTCTAACCAACATTTTCTCTTCATCAAAACTGTGTGCTCCACTGTTGCTAATACTTGATTTGTGAAGTGTTATTCCTCTTCCACAGTGACCTACAGAACAAAATCAACAGTGGAGCACATCTAGTAGGCAGTGAGGTAGACAATGAGTAACACGCTAATGGTAAACTCAGTGAAACATCAGGACATTAAATTTAAGACTTAAGTCTGCACAAGGCACACCTAGGACCCTAATTAACATTTTTGTGAAAAATAAATATTGGCTAAGAGATACAGCTGGATTTTCACAAACTTGGATTTTCTGAGTGAGAACTCAGGTTGCATTTCTTGAGCTTAAAATGGATTTTCTAAGGCCAGTATGTCTTTTGGGCTAAACAGAAAAAGGCAGCTTAACAGCCCTTTAAAACATGGATTATGTACTTTGTTTTTATTTTTTAGGTATTTGTATGCATTTTAATCAGTCTTCTAGAAAGTCTAAGGCAGGTGTTGTATTGTTAACCTCATAATGTCCAGCAACTACCCTTGGTCAATGGGTGAAATTCAAGGTTGAAGGGATTTACATAAAAAAAAAAAAAAAAAAGAAATTAACTCAGTGGAGATACTAAGATGGAAAAAAGGAAGTTTGTTGTTGTTTTAAAAGCTCCTTTATTTCCTTGAAGACTGACCAGCCTTTGCAATTTTAAAATATTGTCTTATCAACTCAGAAAGGAGAAACCAATACGTCCTTTTAAGTATGTCCTCTTCACATGAGTAATGAAATGAAATATGAAGTTCACAGTATGCAATGCCTCATCGGGAGATGAATGAGCTTTTTTTTAATGTCTCTGAAAGGCAACCATCACTTTTACAAGACCAAATAATGGAAGAGCTTAAAAATCCTGTATGCAGGCTATTTGTAACACTTGAACAATGTCAGTCAGAAAGATTTGAACCAGTGGGAAATGATTCCATTGGTTTTCTAGCTTTGATCACAAGAGGGAGTATTTGCAAGTAATCTTTCCTTGTAAAAACAAAAATGCTGCTTAACAGTGCAAGCAGTGGATTTGGACAATTAACTGTTTTCTGCAATGCACCAGCAGCATCCATGTCAAACTTGCAACAAGTGTGAGTTTGTTCTTGTTTGTCTGTTTGTGGAAGTGCCCATGATGAGGAGACCTTCAGAAATTTCATGCAGATTGTATGCCAGTCATGGTGAACTGTTTTAGAGCAAGAAATTGTAGCCTAACACTCAGAGACAGATTACTGTGGCATAAATTCTTTGTTAATGTATCAAAGGCATAAATAAATCTTTCTTCTACTTGTATCTTTCTGCCCAAAAGAGACTGGCCTTTCTATAAAGGAAGTTTTAATTTCTATTAGTTATAATCTTTAATCATATTTTTTCAGAAATAGAATATCAAGGAAAGGAATATGTGGAGTGTAAAAATAAAAAAGAAATGGCAGAAAAGAAATGGACTAGTGTGATTTAAAGGTCACAGTTTAAAGTTATCTGCAAGTCCATAACAGCAACAAAAAAGTCCTCATTCATTACCAGTGACATGACTTGCAGCTGTGTTTGGTGCTGATCAGTTATCTTATACTAAATAAAGGAAAGACAACACGGCTGGTAGTTAAAAAAAGTAATATTGGCATAGTTTGTTACATGTTCTATCCAAACATCTTGAAACTAAGCCATGAATTAGTGAAGGTGCATAACTTTCCTGCAAATTAAGAATAATTTTTGCCCCTTCTTTGACCTATAGGCAGAATTTGACCCAGAGAGGGCTATACTGCTCATGCAGTGGGAGGGCAATGACACCAAGGGGGAAGGAGGGGGGAACCCATGTTATTGTAGGAATAGGGAATTCCGTGAAGTTTCAAAGGAAGCTGGCAGCAGGCTTCATAATTCCCAAACTGCTGGATTAACTTTTTCCTTATTTAAAAATGTTGCAGAAATATTTGGGGATCGGAGGAACATGGAGCAAGGGAAGAAGGATTTGCTTTAAAACCACACTGTCAGGTACAGTTATGCTCTATATAAATGTGATTTTTTTTGAAGACTGCTAGATCAATAGAAAATTTCTGTGAAATCAAATGTGGAAAATTATTCCACTAAAAAAAAAACCCTTTTGTTTGTATTTAACCGTTCCACTGCAATGTCTGCAATCCAAAGAAAGGAGCTTTGTTCAAACTTTTCAGTGCAAATTTTTCTGGCCTTCTGTGACAGCGATTAATCGTTTTGCAGTAAGGAGAGCTGCTCTTTGTGGTCAACATGTACTTTTCCTGACCGCACAGAGGTGTTTTGGTGATGGCTGGCAGAGCAACATGTCAGGATCTTGCTTACTGACATTGGTGATAGGTGGTAACGTATCAGAGCCAGTGGGAATGTCTGAGCGACCACATTATGAAGGAGTGGAAAATGCCAAGCCAATGCTCTGAGGTGTGAGCAAGGATGGTGGCTCTCTGCCTTTCCCCTCCAAACTGCCACGCATACCTGCTGGCTCTGCAAAGCGCTTGCAAAGCGTGCGCTCTCAAGGATGGTGCGTGTCGGCAGGCAGGGGCGAAGAAAGGCGGAGGCAATGGCTGGCCATGGCCCCACGCACTCCCCCATCCTTGCACTTGGACGGAGGTATTGCTGCTCTCCAACAAAGAGAAACTTAAATTGGAGAGCTTGAAGTGAGTTTTAATAACTCCGGGTTTGCTCATCCTTGCGCATAGGTTTATCGTTTCATCCCCTACTCCTTGTCAGTAGCCATTCTCCTTAATGCCTGGAATAAGCACCAAAATAGCTGTGCTGCAGCCAGCCTCTACCTACCCTGTCCCTCTGACCTGTACTCTTCTTGATGGTACCACCTCATGGAGAAGAGGCGATAGGACGGTATCAATTCCTGCCAAATGGAAGTGTCCATGTCTTGGGGTGACCGCTGGAAATGAACCCACTTCATAGCCCCAAGAGCCAAGATACAATGATTTTTTGGCTTTAACTACACTGGGGAAGCTTTCAGGCAATGAGTTAAGAGGGTTTCCACAAAATAATCATTTTTTCCCAACTGTTACTTGATTTCCCCCAATTCCCATGCCTGATGTCTAAACCGCTTCCTCTTTAAAAGCTACATGTTCCCTTTGTCCCAGAGTTGCCCTTAAGAACAGGAGCGCAGAGGAAGAGAATATCCCTTCAGCTTGATGTGAATTGCAAAGCAGGGCTCTCTCCCATTCTTAAATGCAAAGGGTGGTACAAGTAGCAATGCTGACAGTGTACATTTGCAGATGCCACCATATGGGTCTTGAAAAACTAGTTGCACCGATGATTCCCTGCACATGTAGGAGACAGTTTGCATTGTTGGCATCGTCCCTGCACAGAAACAAGCACAGCTTAGCAAAGCTAAGCAGATGGCACTAGATCTGGTGCCAGGGAAGCACTGAATTAAAGGTTATACCCACCAGGTTTGATGCGGTGCCAGTTTGAATTGGTACAGAAGCTTCGGCCCACCTGCTTATTGGCCCCGTGACATCTGGCATCTTTTTTTTTTTTTTTTTCCCCTTGGACTAAGCTAAATGCAGCAAGGAAAAATGTCATTTTAAAAGCTAGTTACCAATAAATGGGATTAAAATTCTCTAAGAAAAAAGAAAGCTTTACAAATACATTGTGTTTAACACTGCTATATTAGAGATTTTGGGACAGCTTTGGGAAGATTATATGGTGGAAAATAAGGGTCTGGGTAAAACCAGATTTTACAGAACCATTTAATGGTCAGGGCGGCTTACTAATGAACATGCATAGCTGTTAGTAGTTTACGGCTATCAGCAGCCTGCACATAACGGCTCACTGTCTCAGACTGTCACCATACATATGTTGTCACTCAGAGCAAGAGAGATATTTTATGCTACGCCACCTGAATGTGGCTGGTGTAGGTGCCTAACGATGCAAGGCACCCTGCTAAACTTATTGCCCTGCTCCACTTAGGTTTGTCCCTCACTCATTTGTGTTGTCCTACATGTTGCACCATTCACCTTGTGAAGATTGCTATTATTTTTTTAAACCAGTCCCTCCTTCCTCTCCACACGTTCACATGCTGTATACACAAATATGCTGCCATGGGGACTGTGCTTGTTGCAGAGACTAAAACTGTTTATATGTCTTCTCCATTAGGGATTTAATCCTTGCTCCCTTGGTGTGAAATGAAAGCATGCAGCTGTATGGCACTCTGGAGATGATTACCATTAGAGCTAAGCCTGAGTTTATACACACCATGAGCCAGATTAATCAACAATTTATTGACTCAAAATTGAATCCATACAGTTTTTTACTTTTTTTTCTTTTCTTTTTTTTAAAAGAGGAACTCAGGCTGCCTGAATAATTTTGGTTCAGAATTGTCAGAAAATCATTGAACACAATTTATGAAATATCTGAAAAATAGTGACAGGCATTGTGTGATTTCTAAGGCTCCATCACAGAATGGCAGGGAAGTCAATTTGCTTATAAACCAGACATACATTTTTAAATCATCAGTGCTGGTTTGGAGTCTTCATTACAAAAAGAAAGAAAAAATGATCAGCTTTGGAAACTGCCTTGAATTTTCTTGGCTTCTGTATAGTCAGCACCAATGTTTAGAAAAAACAAATGCAAAGCTGATAGAAATGGATAAATAAGGCAACATATAGCTGAAGAGATAAATGTACTGGGGAACCGGTTATAATGCAAGTGCATTTCACAGCAAAAGGCCATTGGTCTCCTCCACAGAGCAACAAGAAAAGCACTGTGTGCCTGGAAATCTTTAGCTTGAGAATATTTGTGGGGGGGAGGCGGGGGAGGGGGAAGAGAATAATATTAAACTTCCAAATTTTCCACTGCTGAGATAGAAAGTATTTGTGAGGGACCTGATCCAAAACCTGCTGAAGTCACTGGAAAGACTTTGTTTCCTCATACCTGCCTTTTCTTAACCTTGTTGCTGGTATCTCTGCCGCTCACTTTCTCCAGCACAGACAACTGCACAGCGCTTTCCACTGCAGGAGGCTGCCTCACAAGTCCTTTCCCAGCACAGACATGCGCTGAGTTTCAAGTTGGCCGCTGGCTTTTTAAACTTTCCTACCACACAGCTTTGGCATGTGCCTTGGCTATTGATTTCCAGGGGCAGAAGTTCACGGCTTTCAGCTCTAACCTTCTAGATTTGCTGCTTGTAGACAACAGCTTCATCGCAGTACGTGAAGACACAAGAGCTGGAACTCTTCTGGCAAGGTACCAATGAGGATCAAAGCCTTGGAGGTAATTTCCTTCTCCAGCTGCCTCTGAAGCAGCCTGATCTGTGAACATCTCCATGATTCTCCAGATCTTCAGATTTGCAGAGATGAAGGTGTGCAGGGGCAGCTCTGTTGGTTTTGGGGTTGAGTGGGGAGAGCCAGGCTGGCTTGCTTTTTTGTGTCTCACTTTAAGTGTTGCCAAAGCAATATTTGGGTTATTTTCTTG
Organism: Pelecanus crispus; assembly: GCF_030463565.1. Lineage (NCBI taxonomy): Eukaryota > Metazoa > Chordata > Aves > Pelecaniformes > Pelecanidae > Pelecanus > Pelecanus crispus. The sequence goes on along the minus strand of NC_134644.1, from coordinate 147,969,963 downwards.
GGTTTTGCTGAATGTCAACACTTAAATAAAAACAATGGGCCAGACTTTGAACCCTTATTCACAATAGATCCTCCGCCTTGTCTTCCCTGAGCTTGGGAAATTTATCATTCAGTCCAGTAGCAGTACCAATTGAAAAGTGGTTTGTTTGTTGTTGGCTTTTTTTTTAAATAATTTGACAAATGTTCTATTTACATAACAGATTGGTAAATAGTTTGGAGAGAAATTGCTTTTGCTAGCTCCTCAGATTTCCTCATCTATTACTGCTTTCTCAGAGTACTGTCTATTAAAATTATTCAATAGTATTATCAAGTTACAGACAATATTTCATATTACCCAGGTACAATGACACTGAATTTAAAACAACATCCCTAAAGAAGGTTATAAACAAAGAACTTTATTACATATCTGTAACCAACATACAATAAAGATAGAAACTTTTCACTAATTATTTGCCTGAATTTAGTCTGTTTTCTTCTCTTATGGTTTATTACTACTACAGTTTAGGTTTTTTTCATTTGGCACCATCATTTCCATCACTGTCACTCTCTTCACCATTTTCAACTTCTTCCCCACTTTTAGTGTCTTCACCACTCTTCGCTTCTTCTTTGACCTCAAATCATCGTTGGCTCCTCTCATGGAATTTGAAATGCAGTATTTCCTAAACCATTCAGTGACAACTTCTGGATTTATCTGATCCCATGCTGTCTTAATCCAATGACAAAGCAGTGCTGCATTAGGCCTTCTTTATCTTCCCTGTAGGAGTTACAGCAGGATCCCCTGCCAGGAGCCATAAGGGCTACAAACACTCTTTAAAGGGCTTGTTCTCTACTACATCAGGCACCTGCAGTTGTGACATTCGTCCTGGTACAACTGCAAGAGTGGCATTCATTTCTCCAATGATATTCCTCATTGCTGGTGTTAGATACCCTTTGAATGTACCTAGGACAAGCATTCTCCTTTTGCATACCAGCACACCTGGTCTCCTGTTCCAAACAGTGTTCAGCCAATCCTTCATTAAGTCTGTAGACATCCATCCTTGGTTTTGACACCTAACAATTATTCCAGTAGGCAGCTGGTCCTTCAGCATTGTTTTCCGCTTCAAGATCACATACGGTGGCAATTTTATACCATCTGCTAACACTGCCAGCATTACTGTAACACACATTTTTTCATTCCCCAAAGTTTTGATGATGACGGATTTTGTGCCCATTTCTTCAATGATGTTATTGGATGTCTCGTCAAAGGAAACTGGTGTCTCATCTGCATTTCCCATTTGGTTCAGCAGATAATCATGACCTTTACGCAATCCAATCACGTATTGCTGGAATGCAATGAATTTTTGGTGAGGTTGGAAGGTAGATGTTGGCAAAGCAAAGTCCTTCTCTGTAGGCAAAAACCATTATGACACATCATCTGTATGCACCAGCCATTACTTGAATTTTTGCCATGTAATTTGTCATGCTTGTGCTATTCCTTGAGATTTCCATTTAATGATTTCCTGTGTAAGGAGGGTTCTATCTTTTTTTTTTTTTAGTGCACACATTCTGCAACTAATCATTCTACTTGAGCAGGGGGGCTGAAATAGATGACCTCCAGAGGTCACTTCCAACCTCAGTTATTCTGTGATTCTGTGATTCTGTGATAGTTCATGGAAGTGCCCTTTTTCAGGCACTGAATAATTTCTGCATTGAGTTAGTGCATAACAGCTTCTGTTTTGATTATTTCCATCTTGGCATGTTTGCCTCAGTAACATTATATTTCCTCTTGGACTCACAATTGTTAGTTTTTTCTGCATACAGTACCACCAAGAGTTTAAAATCTGCATTGTAACTCCTACTTATACCTTTTGGTATGTTCCCTCTTGCACTTGTCCCTCTCATCTCCAGATGTTTTGCTATTTCACAAATCACCTAAAATGGTAAAAAAAAACCACAATGGAATTCTCTGATCCACCCCATGATTCTTCTCTAGTGAGTGAGAAAACCAACAGTAAATCACTGCGTTGGCTTGTTCAAACTTTGGGCTGCTTTGGGCGTATTTGTGCACATAACTAAGGAACCTTCCACAGTGCAGTCATGGTATAATAATAAAGCAAAATGAAGACAACCTCCAATTTGTAAGTTAAATCTTTGGACAAAACCCCCTAATCTTTCTTTTGGGTAAATGGAGTGTTGGTCTATGTTGCTGGAATTGTGGTCAGATTTAGTCAGCAGTTTTTGGTAGTCAGGAAACCATCAACAGTCTGTGTATCCACTCAAGGATAGATAATTTTATTTATTAAACTACTTAAACCAGGTCTGCTTAGCACATGACCTGGGAAATTGTCTTTTTTGGCCAGCTAGTCCCCCAGACACAGTGTGTGCGCTCTGGCATGGGCAGAGGTTGGCTGAGCAATGACCCACAGCTATGGCCAGGCCCGATGCCCCATCAGTGCATGCATACCTCTGGTGTGCTGGCCAGCCATCCAGGTTCGTACACCTAGAGAGAGATATCAGGTCTCTTGCCTGGTATTTCCTTGCTGTAGACTATATGACAGTTATACTGGCCCTCTGCATAGACATTTCACCTGAGCAATATACAATAAGTACTGCAGACACGAATCAAGTAATGCCAGATGATAAGTAAAATACTGCTCATAACAACCCAAAAACAAAGTATTTTCAATACATAAAGGAAACTATTCAGAAATAACATTTTAACAATAAAAACATACTGACTTGAAATATTTTACCATATTTTTATATTTTCAAATACATAGAAGAAATACAATGATCTGCATTAACAAAAAAACCTAAGCAAGCAACTCCTTGTCTTTGCATAAAATTGCTTGAAACTAATCACTAGCGCATTTAAAAATAACAACAAAATAAATTGGTAGCATCCTACACTTCTACTGCCTTAATCCATAACAGTAAGCATTGAACTTAAATTTTTTTTTCACCCATTGACTAATTCCGGATAATAAATTGTGTGTTGCTGTGAAATGCCTCATAGCAATGGAATGTATTTAACTTCTTTAATTAAGCTACAACCGGATCTTTTTTTAAAAGAGCGTTGTTCCTTCATTATTTTGGTGAGTTGGATTTAACTTCACAAGTTACAGAGTAGAACTATTTTATAGACTTACTTTATTATTTGAACGGTAGACAAATAAAAGTGGACATAAAAAAGGTCGTTTGTTTTTGAAAGTTTTATTGCTCCAGTTACAGATAGTACATGTAAGTGTAAAAAGACTGTGGCCCGTATTAGTTCCGCTATATATTTCTGGTTTTGCTCTTTAAATTAAAAAAGTGTGACGGCATGAAAAACAGATGCTTCCAACCTATTTTCCTCCAAAGTGAGAAAAAATATATGTTTGTTTTGAGGTGCTAGGAAAATTTTATATAGGGATGGATCATTTTGAAAAGATTCTCTACTTCCTAAACAATTCCTTTGGAGTTGGCATAGACCATATTGCAGTTCACAGGCTCAGGTCTGAATTTTCGAGATGAGTGTTTGATGCCTAAGAAAAGATGATGGGTTTTGTTTGGTGCAAAATCTGCCCCACAATGTAAAGCCTCAAAACAAGACTGTGTGTACATCTGTTGCATCTTGCTTTCTGGGAGAAATCTTGAAGCTGGAGGCCACTGAACGGCTGCAGATCTGCTTCATGCTGAGTACTTCTGCAGTATAAGAATGCAATGTGCTGTGAAGAAGGAAATGACTGGAAGCCTTCACTTGGCAGGTCTGCATAATCTGGCTGCTTATGATTTTAGTCATATAGCAGTACAAGTAGATTTTAGATTTTTGTGTTCATTTTTCATCAGATATTATCTGTATATTCATAATAATGAAACAAACCTAGGACAGCTTGCAAACTCCTCTGTGGGTGTTCAGATTCCTCTTCTTGATTAGCTTCTTATTCATTTGTATTAATATAATCTCTTTTCTGTGGGATAATTTGCTAGTTTTCCCCTGGTTATTTCTTAAAATGTTAATACTTATGCATCCTTTTCTAATTTGACTTTACACTAAGATTATTTCATTTTCAATTTTATTTCAAGAGACTTTAGTTATGCAGTGCTGAAAATGAGTATAAGTGTTAAGGGTATCAACTAGAGTAAATGTTAGATTATCAGCAGAACATCAGGCTTCCTGTTTAATGTGGTTTTGCACTGGCACATCATGTACATATGTCATTTTTAAGAACTGGCACAAGTAGACAGACTATAAAGTATCCAGATACAAAACCTGTTCAGTTTGTGTTGGATTTGCATGTAAAAATGGGATTTTGCCTGTGAAAATACCCTAGTTTTCATACAACTGACATTGTCATACTCATCTGATCCCTGTGAAAATCAAAGGGATCATAACTTTAAAATTCAGGCTTCAAGGTCAGGTTCAGCAAGGTCCGTATTACCTCCACTGATATCAGCAGTGGTGTTTCCGAGGGCATCGTTTGTCTTTGCATTTTATAAGGCTTTAATACAATTTGCAGCATGCTCTTCATTTTGAAAACAAGAACATATCAGTGGGAGAGAAGTACAGGGGAAGAACTTAAAGAGCTGCATCTTAAATACACCATATGAATAATTAGAAGATAATGCCACAATGCAAGGTGCAGGAAAGAGAATCAATGTAGCAGCCTGTATTAAAAATCAGTCTCCCTCCCAGAATGGTCATACTATGGTACAACATCCACTGTGTGGTGAGCTTCTGCTTTGAGTATACAGAAACATCCCCTGAGGGGGAACAGCACTTGTCTTTGAGATAATTTAAAGCAAATGAATAGGTGTTTGGGAAATCAAGATGGAAAAAATATTGAAATTAACAACATTTAAATAAAGGACTAGTTATAGTCATGTTTTATAAGAAAGTTCTTAAAAGAAAGATCTAAAATCAGATTTTTTCCTCACATGTCTTACAATTCAGAAAGAAACATAAAATTGTCTTCAGAAAAGATTGCCTACAGCTAAGAAGAAATTATTCTGCTACATCCAAGTCAGTACTTGAAGGGAAGTACGAGCCTCTACGATGTGTTGGATCAGTAATGAAGTCCAACTGTAGAGCTGGGAACCTGGGATAAGGGCCAGTCTTCATATAATGAGTCCCAAGATTATTTGGACAGGAATATGGAACACTTACTCATAGAATCAATAGTTCATTACAGTATCAAAGACAGACAAAGAAAATCATTTGGGGGCGGGTGATTTTTTTATTATTATTTCTTCTGTGCTGGGAAATTTTATATAACTAGAGAAGGGACTTGTATTGATTACCTGGTCCTGGGGTGAAATGACTTCCAGGTGATGAGTTTTGATGTGGATTTGAATTAGGACCGAATTACATTGCTGGTGTGTATTTATGGAGATTTAGGGAAAAGAAGCTTTTGTAATATACAGATAAATATGCAGTAATGGCACTACTGCAAAATCTCCATTGATACAAATGTTTAAACTCTCTCACTTAGACCGTATATAGCTTCTTTCCTTCTCTAAATATTCTTGTGATATAATAGTTGGGAAAGGATTACTTTTTAAAGTCATGCAGAGGAATGTCTCTTAAAGGCAGTTTCAGTTTCCAGTTGCTCAGAAAACCTGAAGGAACATTAACAGCAGTGTTGGCTTTTCCTTGGACTCATCAGTCAATGAGTGAGCAGAAACATGCTATCTGAACTATATCGATACACAACTTAAATGTTGCTCATTAAATACATGCAACACAACAGCTACAGAGAGTTACAAAATTATAATGAGAAATTATACGACAAATGCATTTGAAAAAAACCGATTGTTTGTGAAAACATGCAAACAGAATGATATGCTTAATTATTCACATAGCTTTAATATGCATAACAATTCAAAATCCAGAGGAAATGCCTGCAGTATTTGAACAGTAAGATTAAGAAGCATCTATAAAATATGGAATTGGCTGTAAATATAATCAGGGCCTACTTTAATTTGACATTAAAGTGGATGTAAGGACCCAGGACTAGGTCTGTAGTGAGTAACAGTGACTTTTCCGTGGTTCTTTGTGTGACCATCAAAGCACCTAGTGGAAGTAACCACCACAAAATGTTTTTGTCATAGCTACAGGTAAGAGATAACTAAGCAGTGACTGCCATTATCAGAGTTTTCCATGCAAAAGATTCAGTGTGCTCTAAAAAAGATCTGTCGTGTGACTACAATGTCGCTAAGTTATGACAAGGAAATATCTGTGATATGACAGTGGCATCGTACAACTGTCAATATAAAGTAAGTGCGATGGGATTGCTCTGTACTCTAAAGCAACTGTCATGTAATGGGGGCTGTGACTAGGCTGTAATAGCAATGTGACTGCAACATGCCAGCAGAGTGACTGATAAGTAACTCCTAGAAGAGATGACTCCCAAGTAAAATTGGCTCTAATAGTTTTGAAGTGCTGCAGACCCTATTTGCAGTGACAGCACTGCCCATCAACTTCGGTGGGCTTTTACTTGGTACCTCATGAGAGGCCAATCCAGCTTATTGCTGTGTGTCTGGCAGCCTTTAAGGCCATCCTGGACAAAATATTTTGATACCAAATCAGAGTCACACTGTAGTAAGGGAGCTAGCCCTAGGCATAGCCTCATGCCAAATGCTCCCTAAGCCAAAGGCGGGCAACACTGGTGGGTGGCCAAAACACGAGGTTGGACTGAGTTCCCTGGTTGCTGTGCTGAGAGGTCTCATCCCCAGGACTCCCTGGGATGACGTTACCTTATGGTAAGCAGGACAGAGACCTCCCTCTCGGGGAGGTCCCCACTGTCTGTGAACGCTTTGGACTAGACCTCTGCCCATGGGTTCATGGCCTCTCTGCTGGGCAGCCCCTCCGGCTCCCTGGAATTAGTCCTCAATGATGAATGCTATGGGCACTTGGCAAGTAAGGAGAGAGAATATTAAGAATTAATTAAGAAAAAGGAAAGAATTATTATATTCATATCACAGATGGAGATATTGATGTTCAGATTAATTGATTTGCCCTGAAGCTATGCAGCATGTCATTAGCAGCCTTGTGATTACAGCAGTGTTGGTTGAAAAATGGCTTTCGTGGATAGTCTTCAATTTTCCAATATATCAATGGAGAAACTTAATTCTCTGAAGGAGAAATATATTTTTGCAAAAAGAAAGCTGTTAGGGATTTTTCATTACTTTTAGCTTTTGAGATTCCTTGTCTCCTCCCCTCCCTCAGATTTCCTTAACTTTCAGTTTGCCTCAAATAATATTTGGAACATTACAACTAAAATGAGAAAAAAAACAGAAGAAGAAAGGTTAAAAGTACTTTTCATTTTCTTTTATCTTTTGGAAGTGCAATGGCCATCTTTGCTTTGGAAGAAGTTCCAGATGGAAAATTAAAAGCTGCTTTAGAACGCCAAGTTTGCCTTATTTAAGATGAAGGCATGGACATTTTTACACTAGTGAGACTGAAGAAAAAGTCAATGATGCCATGAGAGGCCAGATGACTAATTTGAATCCTCCTCTTGTTAGTTATTGTTTAACAGATAGAGATCAAACTTATTCTTGTTTTATATTGTAATAATTCAGAAAAGAAAAATAATCTACATTAAAGCTAATCAGCATTAGCCCAAAATAATCTTTCAATGTGAATTATAATCCATATTCTGTGTGTCATTTGCCTCAGGTTTGGCCAATATCTCAATGTCGTGGTTTAGCCCCAGCCAGCAACTAAGCCCCATGCAGCCACTCACTCACTCCCCCTGCCCTGGTGGGATGGGGGAGAGAATTGGAGGAGTAAGAGTGAGAAACACTCCTGGGTTGAGATAAGAACAGTTTAATAGTTGAAATAAAGTAAAATGGTAATGATAATAATAACAGTATAATAATGATAATAACAATATACAAAGCAAGTGATGCACAATGCAATTGCTCACCACCCGCCGACTGATACCCAGACAGTTCCCGAGCAGTGATTGCTGCTCCCCAGCCAACCCCCCCAGTTTATATACTGACCATGACGTCATATGGTATGGAATAGCCCTTTGGACAGTTTGGGTCAGCTGTCCTGGCTGTGCCCCCTCCCAGTTTCTTGTGCCCCTGGCAGAGCATGGGAAGCTGAAAAGTCTTTGACTGCTTATTAGTACTTAGCAACAACTAAAACATTAGTATGTTATCAACATTCTTCTCCTACTAAATCCAAAACACAGCACTATGACATCTACTAGAAGAAAATTAACTCTATTCCATCCGAAACCAGGACACTCAAGTAAATACTTTTCTTATATTTGCATACCACTGTATTCAGTGTTCTCATGATGCATTTTAAAGCCTACTATTTTCTGGCTTCTGTTCTATGTCCTTTCTATATACTGCTTTGCCTAATAGTCACTGGATGGACCCCAACAGTTCTGTTTGAGTGTGGTTTGTAGCTTAGCAGGTATTTTAGAAAACATGTTGCTTTGGAGAACATTCTCTGCTTCGTAGATTGTGCAAAGTGGACTTCGGACCCAGCAGACTGTAAAGGCTTGGGAAGAACTGTTACAATCTGTCTTGCTAATCCTTCTTACAGCCTTTTGGGTCAATAATCTGAGCACTAATGTTTCCTTAGATCTATTGTGTCAGTCCAGCTGCCTTGCATTCATATTAAATTTATGTGCTTAATATCTTTATGAGATTTCAGTATGAAAAAAAAAGGATGTGCAATTTACACCGAAATTCAAAGAAATAATGTAGTCAGATTGCTGTCCCCTTGCACTCCCACCTTCAAGAATCCCAAATATCTTAGTTCATGTAATGGATCATTGGTATGTATGTCATTGTATTCAGGTCACAAATCAAACCAACTGTGTTGGAAAGGAATGCAAATATCACTCAAGTGGAGAATAATATTTCATACTAAACAAAGGAAGACGGGAATAGGACTTTATCCTATCTGAAAATGGTTCTGTTTCTGCATACCAATGCCTTCTATCAGCAGAAACACCTGCAGCCAACATAAGGTCCACCTTTCAAAGGGAACATTTTCATCTTTTCCCTTTTTCTTTAATATAAAGGAGCAAAATAAGTATACTGATGTGCAATTAATTGTAAAGGCTCACTGCTGAAAAGATTTACTTGTGGTTCAGCAGTGTAATCATCTGTTGGGCATTTGCTATAAATCATGGGTGTCTGCTGTTGTCTCCACTAATTAGTACACTAACTTATTATTAAGTCCCTTAAACATTATACGAGAACTGGGCTGTGCACAGAATTACTGGGGGAATGAGAACACTTGAAGTTTATTGCACAGCTACAAAGTGTACAGTAAACGTCTGGGTGGTGGACAGTTGTAATGCATAAGACAAGATGGAATATATATGCTTTAGTAACTGCTTTACCCATCCATAATTATAAAAGTCCTTTATTTTGCAGCCTTCAGTGTGCCAGTTCAGTCACTCAGGCACCAAATAAAGGTCTCAAGCACAATAATTCAAAGCAACTGGTACAGTAGTAAGTGAAGTTTTAAACAACAGTAGACAAGTTGATTAGAGCCTTTGGAGATGCATACCCTGAATAAAGGTTAACCTTTGTGAACTTTGAATACAAAGCTTTCAGATTAATTTTATATGAAATCTGGTGACAAAGAAAAGCACTATTCAGCAAGGGCTGATTAATTGAGTTACACTTCATTGTAAACCCCTGACAATGATGGAAAATAAATTTAGCAATGCGCTTTGTAGCCATACAAGTTGACAGGATCTCACTAAAAAGCGAGAATCAGACCACATAAAGGCCCTGTTGAATACCTCTGAAGATAGTCTGGTGAGTGAAATGTAAAGCCAGGATTTACAAATATTACATAAGTGAACACTGTTACTGCACTCAGGCTGAAAAATCCTGTTCAAATCCAATAAGTGGTTTAAGATGTGCAAATAGAGGTTTCTGCAGGGAGTCAGGCATTAGAAGCCACCTGGAGCATGTGGTAAAGATTGTATCCATCAATACAGCAGCTGGGCTGAAATTATAAAGAGAGCTGCTTTCCATCACGCTTGTTTTAATGCATACATTTCTCCTGTCACTAGCACCCCAGGAAAACTACTAACTACAAAAATGAATGGTACCCATTACCTGATATTCATACTTGTGACAACAGAGACAATAATCACAACACAACAGTAAGCAAAAAAACTGATATCCAAATTATTTTTAAGTTGTTGCAGTGGAAAGATCTTGAGAACCAGTTGGTAATATTTTAATAACACTGTAGGTTAAAGGAATGAAGCAGGCATCTGGCATTCAATCCAAAGTTTCCTTCTGCTCCACGCATTCCATCAAATCATGCACCAAAGCAGTTTAAACAAAGCAAGATCAGTAAAAAATTGTTCCAAGAGGGGGAACCCTACGTAACATTCAGCTGCATGCCAGCACCGAGGAAAATGTGACAGTGGTTTTCATTGTGATTGTTTAAATATAGCATGGATTTACCATAAATGTGTTCCCTATGCATAAAGAGTGCTTTTTAACCATACATTAGTGTGGGACTGACTGTAGAGGCAGGTAAAATGGGCAGCCTGAGGTACTAGCTCGGGGCAGCAAAAAAACCATCCGTGGTTTCCTTCCCAAACTGGCAAGAGTGATGGGTCAGAGAAATGCAGGCCTCAGATTACAAAAAGCTACCATGAAAACAATGTGCAAGTGCCACTCAGCAACAGGAAAGGAAACCGTTAAATTGCTCGTTGCAAAGTCATGTTAAAAAATAATAATAAAAAACAAGCAAGCCATATTGCATGTGTAGGGACAGACTGTGCCACTAAGTCACAGGCCCAAGCCGTGGGTGGTGTGGAGTAGCATTGTTCCCCAGCAATTAAGATGAACATGCTTGCCACACAGAACTGCAATGTGCTCCTTCCTTTGCGACTTGTGTCCTCCTGCCTGCGCTGCTTCTCCCTGACAGGACCAGCAATCCCAGCAAGCAGCAGCACACGCTGGTGTTTCAGGGGATTTGGGGGATTGCAAGTGTCATCGACATCTGTTTGCAAAGCAGGAAGGTGAACTGGGTTCCCTAAGTGCTTTCTGTCCCTTTTCTTGTGCATCAGTTCAAGCATCAGGAGCACCCAGTCCTGTATTTAGGTTATTATCTTTAGGTTATTGTCTTATTCCATGTGGATTTTGAAGGAATACATTAATACTGATGCTGGGGGTTTGGCAAGAAGCAGGCTGTGCAGCTGGATGAATGAGATATAGGTTGCGTAGCAGGTCCTATGCAGACCTGACGCATGGGGTCAGGCGGTGAGGCATCAACCCTCCATCCCAGATCTCGCACAGGTGAGCAGCAGTGGCCTAGGGAAAGAACACCACCTTGATGCCTTACCTTTTTTCTTGCCTCATTTCTGAATATTTATGTTTTTTGTTAATTGTCTATGAAGACAACAGCATGTCTGCATTCAAACTTTACCAGTGTGTAGCTTTTTTTTATATATCCTGTGTTGTTATTTATATATATATATAATTAATACTTCGTTGCGTATGAGAAGAGCTGATAACAGCCCAAATACTTTCACTGTTTACTTTGCTGTGCAGCTTGTTTCCTCAGTACCCAGCCTGATTTAAATGTGTTAATAAGGGTGCCCCAACCTTGCCCCGGGTGATTAGTGGACCAAACCAGCGGAGATGTTTTAGTTGTTCTCCAACGTACCTGAGCTAACATAGTAAGGCAGTAAGTAGCTGCGTGGGTAATCCCCTGCCATGTCCTGCGTGCACACACAGATATGGATTAACCTCTCCTAGGCTCCCTTCAAGCCTGATGCCTTTGTTTGATGGCGCTCACTTACCCCAACTGCAATGACACAGTTTTCAGTCCCCTGTTATTTTCCAGGACTGCTTTCTGAAGTATTGATGGAGGAGGGGAGGGAAGAAGGTTGCTTTTTTTTTTTTTTCCCTATGTCCTTGTCTCCAATCTGTAGATCCTTTCACTCAGCGGAAATCTGTATCTCTTTCTGCTGCCATGGTGACTCAATGAGTTTGAGATTATTTTGCTAAACCTGCCTCTCCCAAGAGATGGTGGTTTGATTCTTGGTGTTCTTAGACAGGTCAAGAATCGCATTAGCTCGGGTCAAAAATGCTCACAGTACAAGGAGGTGAGTTTCAAGATCTTGGCAGAGCAGCAAAAAGGACTCACTCTCGGTTCTTGTGATAGATGTTATGATGCTGCGAAATAAAAGCAGTTTTGCTGAAAGACTCACAGTGGTACCGCTGCAGTCAGAGACAAACCAGAAGTGGTGCAAACAGTGCATCCGTGGAGGAGGATTAGGAAGAATACGATATGATAGCATCAGGCATAATAAAGGAAGAGACAGCAGGTGAATGACATGCTTATTTCACATCTTTGAAGCCATTTAATTTGAGACAAATTGTTGTGCAATAGCTACTCAGTAACCCAAAGGCAGAAGCACATTTATGCTTTGCATATCTGTGACTCGTGTTGCACAAACAGCAGTATAAAAGGCCACCGTTCTTGGTTTGCAAGTGCACACGATTAGGTCCATTCACAAATCAGCTGTTATTTATGTATACACCAGTCAGCTACACAATGCAGCACATGGCTTTTTATGAGCATGCAGTCTGAAAGTCTTAACCTTCTTATCTTGAAACAGAACTGGGTAAAAAGCAGAATTTTTAACCACGTGGCAAAGATGATTCTAAAATAAGTGTTCTGTTTTGAAATATAAATGATTAGAAAGATATCATAAATTGGATCATCTTCCTAAAAATGATTGAAAGGGACTTTGTAGTAGTTACATCATAGTTATGTCTAACACTGGAAATAGTCTATATATATTTTCAGATGATGACTTATTTCTTTTTAAGGAAGAGATACAAAGTGGAAGATTCCACACTTGTAAATCTTTGTCCCTCACTATCAAAAGTTTGCTAAAAAATGTTTTACCCCTATCTGTCTTGAAATGCTCTCAAAACACAAACTTCATGTTGTGGCTTATTTATGTTTTAATATCTTACACGTCTAGTTTTATCTAAAAACTTCAAAGCACTTTGCAAGCAATAGATTATGCTACAATCTAGTGGTAATTATTATCATATCAATTCTATGGAGAGTTGGAAGAACCCAGGTCGTATCACTGATTGCTGAACATTTAATAAGTCTTGGCTCGTTCTAAGCAAATTTGGGTGTCATTTATTCATGGCAGTGGTTTTCCACAACTTTAGCAGTATCTTCAAATTCTGCCACCAATCCAGTATAAATCCAGGACACCCTTGCCATGACCAGGGGCACCACACAGGATATATAAAAAAGTGCTCACCTGATCAGCTGCTCAGCTTTACTTACATTGTCGTACTTGCATGCTACTGTGAAAGTACATTTTGGTGTAGGCTGTGTTTCAATTTCCAGCAATAGCTAGTATACTGCATTGGACTGCTTACAGGCTTTTTCCTCTATGACCATGAACTTTAACTTTTTCTGTCTGAGTGCAGAATATTGCAAGGAATTTTATTTCTTAATGTTTGTGTCATGCCCTGACTTGTTCCACATGACTTCTTTCTTCATGTGTTATTTTTAGCTGGAAGCCTTGTAAATGCAGACTTGCCAGTAAGCAGAGTTCAAGTTCAGTCTCAAAAAAGCAAGGCTTTTAAAAAATAAATATGTTGTCTAAATATTCATTTCAGGAAAGAAAACATTCTCAGATGAAGCAATGTCAGAGCTTTTGATTTCTGTGATTTAGAAGAAGAAGGGGAAGGAAAGAAATCAGTTGAATTCTTTCTATGGAAGCTTGCAATTATGTTAAAACAGTTAAAGTCATTAATTTGTGAGTCATTCAGAGCTGCAAACCAGATTTGCCTATATATGACAATGCATACCTGAACTCTCAAAGGTAATGGGGCTGTGGGTTGTTTGTCTTGGAAAGACCTTTTTTGTCATAATTTTTACTATGTACATATATTTTTACAGGAAATTTTGTCTGTTTCTGCTATTCTCAAGGAAAGCTAACAGGGAAAAACTGACACTGCCGTCTAGCCCTGGGAAAGTTATTAAGGGATTAGATTCCCTTGTTTAGGAGCATGGACCAGCTCTCACTCTGCAGCTGGGACTGGGGTGGTGTGTCCTGCTGCAGAGAGGGAACATCATGGCTCCATTCTCCTGTAAACCTTCTGCTGCCCAGCACTAACCATGGTTGATATCCACTGTGACACAGCTTGGCAAGGGGAAAACCACAAATGCATTTCACAGTGGAAAAGACAATTCAGAAGTCCAGAAAAAGTGCTTGATGGCTCCAGCTTAGGTACAAGGAGGACCCCAAGCAACCATGTCCAGATGTAAGTGTTTAGATTCACAGTCCTGGAGTCCAGAAAACCTGTCAAGGTGGGGGTAAAATATGCAAAGGTAAAACTTTAGACTAAAGATGGAGATTTGTGGCTAGAAGTTTTACTATACCTAAAAGTCAGCTTTCATCATGCAAATTATAGTAATTTTAAATACCAAACTGGAAAAAAGATTGTCTTTGACAATCTTTGTTTTCCAGAACCTGAATAGCCCTTTCGCTGAAAATTGAATGCAACCAGCCATTTCTTTACCTCATCCACTTTGCACTGTTCCTTTTCCTCCCTCACTTGTGTAGGTGCCTAGATTAGGCTACATGTGTGCTTGGCCAGAAATAAATTTTTTTATGCACTTCTTGTCATCTTTTCCCTGTGTCTCTACTTTAGGAAGCCATGTTGGGGGGAACAAAATAAAAAAGAAAGAATTCTTAAATCTGTAGACTTCCCTCTTCTTAGAAAGGCCCTCTTCTCCTGTCTAGCTGGAATGGGATTGACCTGAATTTTTATTATTCTTCGGTAAAAAGTTTAAGCTGGATAAACATAACCTTCTCTATCATAGGGGAATTTGTATAAAATTTTCTGTTCCTGGACCAGTTCCAAAGTTGTTATCTCTGGATTAATGGTCCCACCTGAGCTGAACACAGTGCTTATAATGGCGGTAACATAGGAGATGAATTAGCATGAACTGTAGCATCAACAGTCCACCATCACCACGTCTGCAAGTAGCAGTAGACACCTTAACACTTGTACCTTTGCCTTTTTATGAAAGTGCTCTTCAAGAATGTGAATCATCAGTTTGATGTACATTTAAACTCAGGACACACTTCATAACCAAAGGCCTGATTCTGCTCAGAAGGAAAAAATTGTGAGCTTTCTTACTAACTTCAGTAACAGCTGGATTTTTTTATTTTTTTAGTTTTTAGTTTTCAACGTGTTTCAGTGTGAGCATAGCTAATGTGGATATGTGCCTTCTAAAATCTGTAGTATATAGAAGGATGGATGTTTTTGTGTCAGGGATTCTGGGGTTTTTTTGCCAACTGTACATGTTAACTTCCATTGCAAAGCTCAAATTCAGTTTGGACACTGGTGTTGAAAGTCAACAGATGTATTTGAACCATGCTTAGATTGACAGAATTCTGTTTTTCAAAACTTATTTTTTCTTACTCTGTGAATATGTTGCCATGCTAGAAAAAGTCCACTTTTGAGAATCACTCTAACATTAAAAAGTCACAGTCTGCTGGATCATGCTTTCTCTGTGGCAGGTTTTTACACAGGTTTTTATATGTTGAATTGAGTGGAAATGTAATTTTGCCTGCTTCCATATGTATGTTTCAACTGAACAAATATCTTTTCTGCATCTCAAAGCTCAAGATATTTATAAGCTATGTGGTTTGTTTTGTTAGTACAAACTTTCCCTTCTCCCTAGTCTCCCTAGTCACTCATAAATAATACAGACCATAGTACATTCTGATTTTTCCAACAATATCTCCTTTTTGCATTTATCTATTTTTATCTTTAGCATTCACAGTGAATTGGTAAAAGTTAAAACTAAAATAAATACTTCCTTTAATGAGGAGAACAATTTTTTAGGAAAAAATGGAACTAGGACTGACTAATTTCAGTTAAGGTTGCATATTTGATCCATACACTTTGGTTCTATATTAAAGTGACAGCTTAATTGGCGGTTGTGGCTAGATCTAATTAAATCTAATAAGGACGATGAGCTTTTTTAGGTTGGCACATAGATACCGGCAAGTTACATGGGTATGTTACTGTATTATGTATTAGATATCTTGAAGCAGAGGAAATATAAACATGTCTTTACTGTGCATCTGGTACTAATGTAGGAAAACAATATCCTAAAGCATGACAAACATGCAGAAAAAAATTAAACCCCTTCATTATATTTATAAATTAAATTTTATTAGCATAAATATCAGCTTCTGATTTTCAAATAGGGCTTGGCCAATTTTATGTATTTTAAATAAAAACTAGTCCAAACAGATGAGGAAGATGCTCTTAAAAGTCTTTAATTAGAACAATGTTTTGCTGCCATCGAGGAAGATTCTGTCAGGGTTACTCCTGGAAGCCCCTGAAATAGCACATTTTCTGTCTGTAACACTGAACCCGTTGAGGTTATCCATGTATTTACATTGGTTTTGTGTTTGCTTATTTATCTGGGAAAGATGCAGACCTTATTCACTGATGGTAAGTACTGCAAAGTGCTTGTTGCTATCTATTGTTGAATGTGCTTCTTCCTCCATCTAATCTGATCCTTTTGTTCACTTATGTATTCATGGGGTATAAATGCCTCAAGGAGGACAAAGTCAGTTGAAAAAAATAAGGGATATGTTCCAAGAAAGCAATACTAGTATGTTAAAAGAAACAAACTGAGAATCAGGGAAAAACTTTGTAATTTAAAATTAGCCCAAAGCAAGAGCAAGTTACACCAAATATTATGTGGTGTTTAGGTGGTAAATCCTTGCCACCATCGCTTTCTGTTTTTCAGTACTTATTATCTTCAATAACAGTGTAAATTATCTCCTGCCTTGTAAAAATCAGTTGATAAATAAAATTAATAAGTATGCATATATTTGTGTATATGTACGTGTATATCAATGCACTAGTATCTACATACCTACGTAAAGAAGCAGAATCTATTCTCATCTCTCTAACACATCCCCAGGTGATCCTGAAGAAGATATACTAAGCAGAGCTTGTGCACTAATTTGCCTTTTAAGGGGTTTGATCTGAGACAGATTTTTCATGCACGCTCAGAACTCATTGCTCCAACTGACATCAACAATAGTTTTGTTTTGAATGTAAAAAGAGCAAGATAATGCTAACTAATCACAAAAAGTGGTCTCACAGGTCTCAGATTGGGTACCCAGCATCAGTAGACACTTTTAGGATTACTATCTATGCCTGATGTCCCCAGCTGAAACATAAAGAGTAGCCGCTCCGTCATTTCACAAGGTTGTTATGAAGATAAGTGTGATTAAACAGGATTTGGATAACGTTGTGATGAGCACTGGAGAAACATTAATCATTCTGATTTTAGAAGGTTGTTTGAATAGCATGCATCAGGGGGGCTGCAAATGGGACAGGAGAAAGAAGAATGGATAGTTGTTCATTAACTGAGTAACCATGGTCTACTTTGTGCCCTAAGTGAAATCAGGATACCATGCAAAAATGGCTCGTGATGAGGTTATCAGAGACTGTATTACTAAAGTTATTTACAGAAAATTGCATTTTCTAACTTTTAAGTGCTTGACTTGCATAACCAAAATTATGGTCTTCAACTGTTTTTTAAAATATTTTGCTTGTGTTAGAGACAGGCAATTAAACTGCAGTTTCACTTTTGCAGCTTTGTGATTTGTGAGTGAGTCATTAAACACTGTTATAAGTATCTTGTCACCTATACTTGATAGTCTTGCTCAGCACCAGCTCTGCACATTGTATTGGCTAAGATATCCCAGTCATGCATTTCTTGCCTCATATATTAACATAGGTTATCACCAGGGCAATTTCTCTCAACCTGTTCTTGAAGTTTATTCCTTCTTTTTCAAGACTGAAGTAAGGTTTGTTTCCCAAAGTTTGTCTCTCTCTCCTAAGTATCAGCAAGGGTATTAATAGAGACTCGTTCTCCCTGCAAATCTTTCCTCACTGCCTTAGACCACCACTGCTATGGCACTGCGTCTCCCATCACTCATCAGCTGATGCACACCTGCTGCTCTGGTCGGTGACTCCACATGCACACCATCTCTCATATTTTATAGCAGCTTTGAAAAGTGAATAGTATGCCCTAGTGAAACTGCTTAGCTTATTTTCTTTCTGACCCAGTCTGGGACTGAATAAAAGGCTACCTAGTTATACATTAAAGAGGACAGAGAACAAGTGGTTTCTCTTTGCAGGACATTTCATGCAAATGAGCTCAGCAAAACAAGATCCTTTATAGCTTTATCGTTAAGTAGAAACTCATCCAATGTGACTAAAGCTCTATTCCAGCCTGGGGTGGTTTTCCTGACCCTGTTTTACCAGTGCTGTACTTGGAATTTTGAGGGGCAGCAACTGGTGCGTGCTGCAGGCTGCAGACTGCAGCTCTGTGAGAGCGTTTAGTAATGCGCACACCACCACAGGAGAAAATTGGGCCAGAAGTCATAGTCTGGAGGCAAAGAGATTTCCCTTTCATTAAACTAACAGCAGAAGCTCTACTGAGCTTTTCTCTGCAAGCTGTCACTCTTGGATGTTTCTATAGACTTTCCAAACTGCTAAGTTGCAGTAAATAGCAAATAAAATAATTTGGCCCAGTCACCATTTGGATCTACGAAGCTTTACGTCTCAGAAAGCTCCTAACAATCAGACAAGCTCAACAGATTTTTAAGAAAGTGTAATCAAAAGCCTGGAGGATGTGTTAGAAGTATGAGTTCTGCCTGACTCTGCTAGTGAAGATGAAGCCAACTGACAGTGCATTATAAAGAATACATGTCTCTGTAGCGATGCCTTTCATGGAAGAGCACTTGATGCTTTCTGATGATGAGCAAAGGGATTGAACAGTGTGGTTTTAGTACGGCAGTCATGCACTCCCAGTTATGTGAACTGAACTCAGAGGTAATGGACAGCTGAAATTTTTGACTGATGTTTAATGGTTGCTGTTAGCCAAAGATCAGTAATTTTTCGATCTTAGTAAGTAATTCATTGTTTTTCTGTAACAGGTGGGTCATAAGAACAGGTGAATCATTTATTAATAAGTTTTGTTCTCTAGAGATAAATGTTTGTCATTGCATATTTGGGGTTTTTTAAATTCATTTTTGTTAAGCATGGTATAAAGCAGTAATATGGACTTGTACTGTACAGGATGGGTTTATTCCAGGGATAAATCTGCGTGAGTCAATGCTGATCCTGTAGAGCATGTTTTAAAACTGTTCAGTTGGACTTACCATCAGAGAAGACAGAGTTGCTGCATGGCAAGGGTGTCTTTGCTGTGTTGCATGTATAGTTCCAAAATCACAGCTTGCTCTTTGGATCATCCAGAGAGACAGAGGGAGAGAAACTGCTGGGTATATAGACTGTGATTGCTTATTTTAACTCAATATAAAACATAAGAATACAAGACTTCTGACAGCTTTAAAGCTCAGCAATCTCCAATATGTTGATTCTGCTATTCTATACATTTAATTTTCTTTTTAAAATGTATCATATTTCTCCAAGCAGTGATTTGCTTTTCAAATTATCGTTGCCTAGCTAAGACTTGTGTACCAGGTGCCATGTAAAAGCATGTTAAAAGTAGATAAAAGCAATTTATCCTGCCCTCTAATTAGAGATGTCTTGTCTTTACCACTGACAATAGCAGTATGCAGCTGTGGCAGAGGAAAGATAATAGCACCAGCGCAGAGAGAAATTAAAGATAGGTTATCATATGTTGGCTGATGTAGAGTGTCATCTCTCCATTGCATAGCTAAGATGGTCCTTAGGAAGAATACTAACTTAGCTCTTGGCCTGACTCAAGCAGATTTATTTTAGTTATTAAATCCAAGGTAGGATTTTATTATAATGAGGCAAAGGGGGCAGAATAACAATGTCTCCATTAAAAACACAGAAAGAGAATGTGACTCGCCGTGATTACTGCATCAATAAATACATGCACTCCACATCCCAGGATGTGCTGGATCTTTATGAGGGTGGGACTGAGATTGATTTTTGCCCTGCATAGAGTTCCTCTTCAGATGAAGTGAATGAGTGTCGGGGAGGGTGGGGGGGGTGGGAGTGGGGGGTGGGGGTTGGCGTCATATAATGGGGTAGATGACTCAGTGGCATGTTTCCTGGGTGATATAAAGGGTATCTTTAGTTTAGCAAGGCGCTCAAAATGAATGGGAAAAGGATAGCATAAGCCTGCACGGATAGTCTTTTTTTAAATCCTGGTACCTCAATACGTTATGTACAGGGAGTCTGCACTGGAAAGATGACATGGTAAAAAGAAATCACCCTCAGGGTTAGGACTGAGCAGTCTCAAGAACTGCGAAGAAGCTTGATGTGGGGGACCCAGCAGGGAGAAACTGAGTGAGAGTGGATCTGGATCTGTGTTGGCTTTTGAAAGCCAATTTCCTCACGCTGTATCAATACTACTGGGGTAAGACTCCTAAGTCCTTACCACAAAACCATGGTTGCCAAACTGTTCAGGAGTAAAAGAGCTTGTCCTTTGTCTTCAAGAAGGTGCTAACAGGAAAGTAATCATCTGTGCACTTTGACCAGGTCAGAAGAGATCTAAGACCAAGGCCAGAACTCACTTTGGAGGGAAAGTGTGCTGGTGGGGAGAGGTTGTGTTCAAAGCCATGGTGGGGAATGAGATCATGACCAGGAAATGGGCTAGATCACACTGCAATGCTCTGTACTCACACAACCATTGACATATGTCTGTGCTTTGGAATTAAGTCATGGTCAGATCTCCTGGACTCTATGACATAGAACATTGTACTGAATAAGCTCTTCATGTCCTAGATCCTGATTGCGTGAGAAGGCACGTTATGCATCTTTTCATAATAAAACTAAAAGAATGCATATCGAGGCACAAAAAGAAAACCAATTTTAGTGTACAGCATTCAGAATCAACAATGACTTCTGCAAATTTAAACAGACTTCCAGAATGAGTAATGTTTGCATTGACATTACTTAAGTTGGGAAATAAAGTATTTGTTTAGAACATAATATGTATAAAACCACGAGTCTCCCTCTATTGCTTTTGTAGTGTGATCCCTGAGAACAGGGCTTATCACCCACCTCGTGCCATCATATCACAGGTACTCCATACTGTTTGAGAAGCAGAAATTTTTTTCAACTCTGACCTCTCTAGCTCCTGATTTAAGGGAAAAGAGATGAAAATCAGTTTAATGGATTTGAAATAGACTGGTACGTTTCTCCAGATCTTTCACTTGACTAGATCCCATCAGGGATTGACAGTGATCAGACTCATTCTATATTAAATAAAACACTGATGTTACCTATGAGTGTAAACAATTCCCGTATCTCTTATAGGATGTTGGACTGGAGATAAATCTAGTATGCATACTCTGAACTGTGGTAATCACAGCAATAGAGAACAATCTCCTTACATTAAATCTGAGCTTTTTTTTCTGTTTTCAGAGAAAGTGAATTTAAGCACTGAAATCAATTAGTTCATCCATTCCTATATTGTCAGTGTAATGCAGAGAGTAGGTTTGAAGGTCTTAAAATTGTATTTATGTAGTATCTGAAGTATGGCAAAATTTCACCCTGTAATTTTAGATTTATATCCTGTGGTTCTAAGCTTTTCAAATCCTTTTCTGACTTCATAAAAATAATTTTACATGATGCTTAGTGGGATTACAATGTGTACTGCAGACCATAGCTAGGCTTTCAATTAATGGCCTCATGCTGCTGCTCACTGTTGCCTGGGAATTGTTCAGTTTCTCCAGGACCACAGCATCTTCATGGTTTAAATAGCAGAGTTAGGTCACTGATACTGCTATACCTGTTAGGTTACATTGCTTAATGGACGTGATTTTTTTTTTTCTTTTTTAGGCTGCTGTTATTTCCTTTTGTTTGCTGAGTAAATCTGTGTTTGTAAAAGTTCGTGATGCTGGCAGCATTGGGAATAAAAGTCTCACATGTATCTAAGTCACTAACACTGAATTGCTGTGACCCTCTGAGATATCATGCTTTCCATAGGATCCCTGCCTCCTAAAATTAGCTGAGCGTATGAGATAATTGCAGTTCATCCTCTCACCCAAACTATTAACTGACTGCTGGTGTCACCATGTTTCCTCTTGCAGCCAACACATGTCTATAATGCAGGTCAAATGCTGCAGTAGCAGGGGAAGGAGGAGGAAAGAGGTGGGGGAAGTATCAAGTGAACTAAGTGAATGGCAATGCATACTGTTGCCTATAGCATGGAGCTGGATAATGGAAAAAGTGTCTTTGGTACTGAGCTCTCAGGGAGAAGATGAAGGGAAGGAGAAGGGGTAATCTCAGGTGAGGGAAAAGATTGCAGCAACAGAGAAGGCAGAAAGACAAGTACAAGCCTGAAACCAGGCAGAAAAGCCAAGCAAGCAAAGCCTGCAGCACGCTCAGTGCTCACCACCTGGGAGGGCTGAAGTCCCATGAAGCGGATGGAGAGTGGATGAGTGGGCTTGCAGGGAACTGAGGGACAGTGGCCAAAAAGCAGGGAGGTGACATGGAGGCCCAGCTAGAGAGCAAATACATGGAGGTGGAGAAAAGAGAAAAGTGGACCTGTGATGGAGTGGTGGCATGATGGTAGAGCAAAGGCAGAAAGTTAGAGAAAGGGAAGAATGGGATAAAAAAATCCAGTTGACTCAGTGTCTGAGAAAGGGAAAGGAAAATGGGGCTATATTCTTGGGCTGGGACAAATGATCCTTGGTGCACAACAGGGACGACGACAGCTTTGTGCCACCTTAACAATCCCTGAACTGGCAGTGTGTTACTCAAATATGAACCGGCTTCTAAAGACGAGGCCGACAGATGTTCATCTGAGGCTGCATCGACCTTCTGTTCACATCACACTTGCCAAAGAAAAACAGTAGGCAACTGCCTACAGTAAGTGATTGCTGAGGCAGTAAAATAGCCATGACTTCCCTGACTCCTTTTCTAGATTTGCCATGGGTGCTGCCACCAGGAAAGGGCCTCGATGTCTGAGGCTGTGCTGACTACTGAAGGGGCTGAAGGTGAGTGGATCCTCCTGCTAGTACCAGTCCCTACCCCCTTACTCATACTAGTGACAGGAATGGCAAATTTTCTTCCATGTTGACACCACTCTGCTAGGACCTTGGTTAGCCCCAAGGACCATCTGAGTAGCAAAACCCAACTTCTCCTACACTCTGAGAAGACATAATCCAGTTTCTGCCCATTTATGTGCTTCTTACAGGGGCTGTGAGAAGATGGTCCTCAGAATGGGAGAGGAACTTTCCCTGAGCAGCAAAGCTACCTTTGCGGTTACTTCATGTCACTGAAGTGGCACGAACAGAAGGAGCTGAGCTAGTTCAAAGGAGCCTTCATCAGCAGCATTGAGAGTTTTGTAATTGCCAGCAATTTCCTTTCTGCTGTCTAGAATTCAAAAGCAGATAATTTGGGATGTGAGAGAAGATGACACTGCCAGTATCATGTATATATTTACACTTTTAATGTATATATTGAATCTGGTGATGAGGAGTCCAAACTGGTGGCTCCAGCTCCAGCCTTGGCTCATGTTGTGAGTTTGTATTAATTTCTGAAGCCTGGTCTGTTAGAATGGAGCGTGTGCAAATTGCAGACACCTTTGTGGGGCCAATTGGGCATACAAATCCGATAACAGCTGACCAGAGATATGTTGGAGCTGGTTGGCTTCATGCACAAGTAGCTAACTTGTATTTGCAGTTCCAGCAACTACACACTTATCAGGTCTAAGACTTCATTTTTCATAAGTGGGAGGCATGACTTCCAAATTGGATGCTTAATACCATGGATTAAAAGTACTAAGAAAATAAGGCAGCAACTAATTTGCTGCAGCGGTGGGCTTTGAGGTTAAAATAATTTGTATTCATAAAATATTTTAGACCTTTGCATAGAAGTGTAAATTTTACAGAGCAAAGATATATACATAATTGGTGAAGTGCAGTATTTTTGTGCACAGAATATTTTATTGAGCTCTCTAATGGACTAGGTAAATGGATTGCCCCATAAAAAGTTTACCAAGGCAATAAAAAGATCAAAGACATTTTTCACATTGCATCTCAAAACATCTAAACCGCTGAAGTTTAAGAGTTGTAATGTGACCTTCTAGCCTTGGAAAACTTGTTACAATGACTAATTGTCCGGCTTTGCACTTTCAAAAGGTGATGACTGTATAGAAGTTGAGATCTAAAGAAGAATAGGAGTGAAGTGTATGTGTGAGAGAGGCAGAAAAACAATTTTGTAAACAGCCAAAGGCAGAAAGTTATAGACACAGGCTATAATTAAGGCCTAATGAAAGAAGAATGGGCATGACATAAACAAAGGGCAGAAGAGTTGGTTATAACAGGAGGGTGGAGAACACAAAAATGAAAGACAATGTCCTAGTACAAATAGAATAAAGAGCACATACAGAAGAGTGGCAGAAGTGGAATATTGTGAAGAAAGCAAACTGTTTGCAGCTCATTTACATTGCAGGAACTATAATCAGCACTTGCTTGAGATCACATATATATTTTGCTCACGGCTTCATCATCTAGGAGACAAACAGACATGCCAATTGCTAGCCAATGAAGTTTGTATCATGTACATCAGAGCATTACTGTCCTTCTCCCCAGTACTGTTACATGTCCATTTAAAGTGAGTATATGAGCTGGTGTTACATGCAGTGAAGGATAGGACTGTGCAGCCGTATAGAGACACAGACCTTCATGCTGGCACAGCTCAGAGATCAGCGGCTTTCCTCTGCCATGTCTTAGGAGGGAAGGCACATACGTCAGGATGCTCCATCACCAGCCCACGTTCCTGGTGTGCAGCGCACATGTTGGTACATGGGACACTGACACAGGCTGTGGGGCTGCTCGGAAGTGCCTCATGACTGACCAAGCTGATGGACTTGTTGTCAGAAGGGAGCAGGTGACTGCACACCACAAACCTGATGACACCACAGCAGGAGCCCTGAGTGCAGAGGGGCTCATGGGGTTTTTCTCATCAGGCTCTGTTTTTCCTCCACAGCAACCAGCCAAGCAGCAGCATGGGTGCAGAAGGGTGTTAAAGCTGCTCCTGGACAGTATGGGAAAAGTGAAACCATTTTTCTTAAAGTTCCCAGGAAGAGATTGACATCACCCAAAGTTTGGTCCACAGTTCCCAGAGCTGTTAAACGCTGAGCATCTTCTGCAATGCTCCGCACATCTTCTGCAAGCTCTGAGCCTCCTCAGCTCCCCAGGGTTCCAGTGAGAGCCAACAGTGCTCAGTACTTCTTAACACAAAGCACCCTGAAAAGTCAGGCTCCTGCATGTACTAAGTGCCTCTCGGGCAGTTGTAGGTGTTCCTTCTGTCTGCTCAAGCATGCTTGTGTGTTCAACAAATCATACATAATCATGTCAAATTATTAATATCTCATGAAATTTCTGGAGTGCTTTGGGAATATTTTCCTAATGTTTTATGCAAACTACTTTGCTTGTTTCTTTGAAAGCCTTTACTTGCTTATTGAACCACTGATCATTTTCAGAACAAAATTAACCTATTTAATATATAAAATCTATTAATCCGTGCAGTAGGGGTTATAATGTTTTTCAAAAAATTGAGTGTATTTCTTTGTCCTGGAGGAAAGACCACACAGGCTTTAACCAAGTGAAAACAGCTGTGTACAGTCTCTGGTACTTGCTTTGCAAGATCACATCTGTGTGGTCAGCATGTGCTGCAATACTGTGAGCAGACTATTTATAGATCAGCTGTTTAGATGTGGTGATCTGTCTGAAAATGTCAGTAGCTGCTCTGTTTGTTCACTTGATCATTGCATTATATTTGGTCAAATTGTTAAAAAAATAGCTTGAAATGCAGACATGGTTTTTGTTTATTCTCTGTCTCTCAGTGTTCACTGACTGCTGGTCAGCCAGAATATTTTCCAACTTTCCAGTGCTGCTCTAGGAGAAAGGTGCGTACTCTGCTTTGCTTGTGAAATTCAGTATACCAGAAGGTCTGTATAATGCGTGCTTACTATTTAATTTCCATTTAGACTGTAAGTGTCAGGAGTTTTGTGTTGCACAGGCTCTGTGTTCCTGCAGAGGATAATGCTTAGCATGTGTATCCAAGGTGAGTTTCCATTGTAGTCTATCAGATTGCATCAGACTTTCAAACAAATTCAGTTCTGGGACTGAGTATTTCCAGAGCTTTGGCTGCCTCCTCATATCTAATGAGAATACCTCATGTGCTTTATTAGATAACTGCCTTGAGAAATATATAATTTTGCAGGATCTCATTTTTGAATAGGCATTACACTGCTGAGGTTGTGTGATAAAAAGTTTTAAATGGATAATGGATAGCATAGACTTGTGAAATTGCCCCTGAAAAAGCGTTATTTTTTCAGGTCCATTCAGTTGAGAAATATTGGCTGTAAAGACATCTGGTTTTCTGTCCTCATTTTAACAAAGACGAGAAAAGGCCAAGTAGAAGGGTTGCACCATTACTGTAGTTTGCAAATTGATGTGGTCACTGTTGTTTCCCATGTCATGGTTCGAAGGTGAACACACAGAGGAGTGTCACACAAGGTGAGGGAAGTCATACATTCAGAATGTGCATAGATGTGCTGAGAAGTAGCTTGAGTGTTTCTTCATTAATTGATAGACTAGTAGAACGTGCGGACAAAATAATGAAGGTATCCTAGCAACTATATTTTCATAACAACCACGGCCTGTAATAGTGCAATGAATGCCAGCCAGATTTTATTAATTCAAGAGGGTGAGAGCAGATAATTTTAATTAATAAAACTTAGCAGCAAACTCCTAATGCAGAAATTGTATAAGCCCCCTATTATGGGCACCATCACTACCATTTCATAGAGCTTTTAGAGTTTCCTAAATCTGAAATTATGAACTAGTCCTAGGCATTGTTCAGGTGATTCTTATGCTATTCTTATTTCGTAACATTAGCATGATTTTACACCAAGACCTCCTGTCCTTGCTACTAATAACAGGGAAAAACAAGATAACAAGGGGAAATGTCTCCGGTTCAGGGGAACTCTTCTGACACCTGACCCTATTACCTCCTGAGTGTGACCCTGTTACCTCCCGCGTGTCCCACAGCCCTGCTTCCCGGGAGCGAGGTGCCGGGGCAGGGCACCGGCTGGCCGGGAGCAGGCAGGGCACCACAGAGCTGGGGATTCCTGCCGCTGTGCCAGCAGCACACACGTGTGTTGCACAGTGGCAGTCTAACTTGTTCCTGGGCCAAGCAGCTGTCATTTAAAGAGCAACAAATGGTTTGCTGTAGAGCAGATGGAATGGAGAATTGACCCTTTAATTTATTTGCATGCCTGTGTATAAAAAGACAAGATTCATACAAAAATAAAAAGGAAAAAAAAAAGCCAAGAAAAGCTTAAGATACCCAGGTTATTCCATGTGCACAATGGCAGAAAAAATAAACGAAGTGAGTCTTTCAGCTGCTGTAATTCAGGTTAGCTTTACAAAACTTATGTTGCTACAGTGGATTTCTGCCAACTTATACCAGCTGATGATCTGGCTGATTATGTCTGTTAATTTGTTTGTGACGTCTGTAATGCCTTCTTAGACATTTTAACTCTGGAGATGATTTGTTGGATTCCACATGCTTTGGGATGATTATGAATTTTTATGTTCTGAGTGAGCCAGGTCAAACCACCACTGCAGGCTTTCCCTGTTGGTGCATTCCATCAAGAAATTTCCATGTGCAGTTCAGCCAGGGTGTACTGGCATGCAAGTGCCAGCCAAATTTGGAGGAGGCACATCCCTCAGGTCTCTGGAAAAAATCTTCCTGGGATGAAACCCAGCATTGCATGCTGGTGTGGGTCACTTAGATCCATTCATCAGCACAGACGGGGGACTATTTTTTGTGGGACAGCAGGGGTGGAGGGGTTCCAGACCCATGCCAAGACCACACCTTTTCCATAAACCATCATACACCTTTTTCATTGTTAACTTATTTAAAAACATGACAAAAATGGCATCACTCTGTTGTAGACTTACTTATGAACTAGTGGAAAATTGGGGAATTGCCTGCAGGGCATATTTTCTGTATTGAATTCTCTCAGAATTTGCATGTTTTGTAAATATTTAGGTAAGATAATTTGATTGTGGGAGGTACAAATAGGCACTCTGTTTGAAACTTATTTGTGGATGAGGCAGATATATGGAGACACCCTATATAGTCCCGTTGGGGTCTCACATGTATCACATACACGTCCCAGAGATCCTGTAGAAAGGGTCACAACACACACAAGGAATCCTTGCAATGATCAGCAACACGTCTCATTTAGTCTGTGCACAGCTCGTGCTCGTTGGCATGCTATTGCCGCTGTCACAGGCTGTCCAATTTAAAAGTTGTGAAAAAGAGGAAAAGAGATATTTTTCTTCCCCCCCCCCCCCCCCCCCCCCAAAACATCACAATAGCTTTTTTGGTGTGCTCTATGAATACTGGAGACACTACTGAGAGAATACTGGTGCAAATGTTCTCACAAGTCTATATTTACATGAGCATTCGCAGCACTTTTGCTTCTTTTGCTTTCCACAAGTATTTCCTCAACGTAAAACATAGTTCATGTAGAAATGTACAAAAGGGAGGATTCGAACCCAGCCTAAAGGTGAGGTCCTGCCACATGCAGTAGGTGAGATGGGATTTCATAAAGTTACAAAGCTCCTTCAATGTAAGTCTTACATTGTGTAAGGGCAGGGGTGTCTAGCAGATCAGGCTCAACATAGTATCCTGTGAAACTGGACATGCTAAAATTGGTGCTAGGGATTTCTGGTTAATTAAAGAAGCCAAAGCAACACTTATCCAAGTTAAAATAAATATCCTCTGTACGGAGATGACTCATTCTCAATGTGGAATCACTAACTATGACAATTTTTACAGATAAGACTTCTTAAATTTGCTTCTGTTGTTTCCACATCTTCCTGCAAACACACAGAAATTTGAAAATCTTATAAGCTAAATCACAAAAAACCTACTACACTTAACAATTTGCCTTTACATCATTGCAGTTTGATGTAACATACTTTCCTGATTTTCTTTTTATATTCTTTGCTATAATGAAAAGATGAATTATCATATGCATTTCGGTAGCTGAACCACATATTTTGAGAACTCTTTCTTTATTTCTCTATTTCTGTACATTTTGGGACAAAGCTTTTGTTTTAGCCAAACTATATTATGCCTTGGAATATTTACCTCATAAACCATTTTGTCCGACTTTTTTTTTTTTAGCTTCTGTCACTTCTGTAGGAAAAATGTAGAGTGCAACTATGTTTTTTTACACAGCTTTGAGCTTGATGGAATCCAGTCTACAGTGCTTAGACCATTGGCTGAAGAGATGGCTGAGCCATTAAAGATGATGGCTGAGGACCTGTGGAGGATGAGTGACTTCCAGGGGATGGAATAGGGCCAGGGCTGACGCTGGGAAATTAGAGCCATCAGCATAAATTCATGTCTCAGAAAAAGTACTCATGACTATACAAAAGAAAATTCAAGGACTGATTTGCTACATTATTGGTTTTTAAAGGCTGTGGTAATTTTATTTGAATCAATTCTCTTGAAGTATATTGGATTTTTTTATAATTATTTTACTTTTTTCTTTGGTGTGGTGTTTTCTTTCAGGCTTTTCTCGGGGGGGAGGAGGAAACATTGGAGAGAACAGCTGATTTGTCTTTCTCTTCCTAAAGTAGACTTTTGGAGCCTTTGGCCTCAACTCAAATATAATTTTTAAAATTTGCTATTGTCCAGTAATAGTAAAAAATGTATTTTGTAATACAAAAATTAATAATACAAGAGATGCCTTCTCAAACTGCTGTTCCAATTAAGTAACTCTGCAGTTAGTTTTAATGTCAGAAAGTTTCCAGTCTTAATGGTGGGGATAAAAACTGAACCCTCCTTCTCCCCCTAACATTTGTGATATCTTAGTTTGTTAAAGAATAAAATTTATTATTTATTTTTATTACATACAAATGAAGCAACATTTTATCTGAAAATTAATTATAGTAGAAATATGTAACGCTTATGCTCAATGCTTACAAGGTTGTGTTTTGTGGCTGTTAAACTGTTTCCTAAACTTAATTGTTAATACTAGATCAACCGACCAAATGTTTTTGTGAAGCTGAGCATCCTTATCCCTTAATCTGAAAGATTTCATAAGCCATTTTTATTTTGTTGATTTGCAAAATGGAAAAAGGTTATTAACACTTTAAAAATGTGAATGGAATAATAATGTTGATCTGTTTACAATACATTTCATCACAAAGTGCTTAACAGAGAAAGAAAATAAGAAGTTAGAGAAAAAGATTGTGCATATTCTAAAGAGTATAGATTATTCCTTTTTATTTTATGCAAACTGTTTCTAAAAGTTCCACATATTTTGGTTATTTATTAACATCATTTAAGTGTATAACCCATTCCCAAAGTACTGTATAGATTTTGGGGTGAAATTCTAGCTAATGCCAATTTTTGCTAAAACTGTGATCAGTGAAGATGCTGCACTTGCTGAGAGACACTGTCTCCCTGAAAACCAGTCTTAACAGAAAAAGAAAATTGCTAGAAATAAAACCAAAAGCACAGAGATTAAATGATTTGCTCACAGCTATGAAGGCATCAGCTGAGTCGAAAAGCAAAAGCTGATCTGCTCCCTGCACTTCAGTGCAGTGCCTTATGCAATTTTGCTCTTCACAGCTCCTTTAGAGGGACCCTTGGCACCCTATTAGAGATGGTTGAGGAGTTGATGGGTTAATTCCTGCAACAAAGCTGTGAATGAAGTGGTTTTGCTTCAGAAGTCTTCTACAGGTTGCAGAAGGACTGATCCATGCAGCCTCTTTTGAGCAAAGCTGTGTATGAATATGAAATTTTTACTTTGTCGATTTGTCACTGAACTGAAGAACTGGAAAAATACTTCTGTAGGTGGCAGTGGTTTCTTACCTCTGTCGGTCCCCACTCTGAAGACAGTTTCAAACAACAGTGACCCTGTGAGATGGCTGCACTCAGAAACAGGCACTTGCTATAGCGACTATATTTGTTTCCCAGTGAAATGGAAAATAATGCAACATTAAATGAAATTGCATCAATAGCAGGGAGTGAAGCACTTTGCCCTTGGATGGCTGCAGTATAAGGCAGAGGGTCTTCTCCTGGAAGGGGTGGTGGGTGTTGGGACCAGCCCCAGGAAGGGCAGCGAAATGAGCCCGAGAGCCCCGTGCCACCCTGAGCCATCAGGCTCATGGGCAACTGCCCAAAGAAGACGTACGAGAGCTACTACTGACTGCTTTAATGTAGATAAGGTCCCCACCAAACAAAAAAACATTACTGGTGATAAAGTCATCAGAAAACAAGACAAAATCCTAGTATGTTTTATCTGCTTCCCAAATCTCCCATGCCTATTTGGTGTAGGTTGTATGCTTGTTATTTCTTCTAAAGAGGCACCTGGCTTGTTTGGACACTGGAAGTATAACGATTATGACGTGAAGTCTTGACATCCCCGTATTGCTCAGCTGCTGGTGGATATCCCTGTGTAAATTGTTCAAATCATGAGGCCTTGAAATTAATTTATATTTTGAGCTGTGTCTGCTGTGTAACGTGATACACTTCAGCTGGCAGATGGAGAAGATGCTGGTGTGCCTCTAAGTAGCATCTGAATATGCAGAGAAAGCCCAAGTCGGGTTGTCAACATTCCAGTGTTCATGACTTTTAAAACAACTTTAGTGCTTTTTAGTGTTGCTTTTAATGACACAAGCTATATGTCTCAGAGGTGTACCTCTCCCTTCCTCCTTCCATGATATTCCTATGTGATCTAGGGCATGTTTCTAGGTGGTTAGGATTATGTTTCCTTCACTTCTGTTCTTTATAATTGCTATGTTTTGCAATGTTTTATGCTGAGAGGAAAGGGGGAAAAAAAAAAAGACAGAGTAAAACTGGAAATGACTGATCAGCTTCCAAACTGGGAAATGATCTGGCAGCCAGTAAATCTTTTTTTTTTTTTTTCTCTCACACTTTTCTATAGTCTTTGCTTTAGATATAGTTTTAATAATAAAAATAATAATATGAAAACAACTCTGGAGCTTTTGATTGCATACAACTTTTTTCAATGCCCACTGGCACTATAAACATCTTTTGACTTCTGACTTGGGAATGAACTTTCTAGGATATAATATCTTTGCCATTCTGTATTTGAATCTACATCATATTATAAAGCTTTTCAAAAGGCACTAAGACATAAGGTTTGGTGGATGACTGGTGTCTTTTTTTCAGCTGTTTATGATATTGCAAAATCCAGTGTGCTGTCTGAATGCTCTCACTGGGAATAAACATTTGAGTAAGTGTAATTTTTTTCAAAATACCAAGACCATATGCTCTTAATGCAAAGAATATTGTCTAAGATTTCCAAAGAGTCTGGGCACCCAAATCCCATTAAAAGTAATTCACCTTAAAAAACTTTTGTTTTTCCATCCCATCTTGTGGCTTGTGACAGAATTGTAATAGACTGAAATGAAAAAATGTTAATTTCTGAAACAATCTTGGAAGAATTCTGACGTTTTTTTATGCTGGAACTGCAAATATGTTTAATATTCAAGTTATGGTTTTCTTACACTGTCCTATAAGATGCTAAATACAGCAGTAAAGCAACTTGCTTTAGCCCAAAATTCCATCAGTGTATTTCTGCTGTCTGTGGGCTTTGATGTAAACTTTATCTTAAACTTTAATTTTTGAGTGCTGTTGCAGTGCCAACAGAGGCATGGGTGAGTTTCCTGCTGAGCCCCAGCGGGTCCTGGATAAGACTCCAGTGAAGTCCTTGAGAGACATTTCTGTCTCCAACTCTGAGAACTTTTGCTTATGAATTCACAAAACATGAGAATTTATATTGTCGGTGATATGATATTTTTATATGGTATTAGTGCTTCTCCAAATTTACCTGCCTTTGCAATGTCTGCCAAAACACCTCCCCAGCAATAAAACAGGGAATATTTTTACTCAGAATACTTAGTTTTACACTGCAACCCAGAGACTCCTTTGTCTATCACTGTAAGAGCGTCACATTGTCCTTGCAGTTTTTTCTCTGGTGATGTGAAACATGAACAGGAAAAATAGGAGGGGAGGAGCAAAGAATAGAGCACATTCTCGAGAAGTTTTAAGTGCAGTTGCACGTACCCTCCAAAGAACAGAGATCAATCCTAAAGTCATGGTTGGCAAAAAGACGCCTAACGATCATCGGGCATACAACCGAGTTCCAACAACACGTTAAAATCTCTGCCAGTTTAAAGATGGAAAGGTACTGCATTAAAAAAATCAGATATATAGTAGTGTAGCATAAACTGCCAAGTGTTCTGCTGCTGTACAGTAGAGTTTTGGTTTGTTTTGAAGAAACTGTGATTGGTACAATTTTTTAAGAGCACCTAATCAAATGAGCTGCCTCTTTATTTGCTTATGTATACATTTATCAGGCACCAAAATCAAGATCAAGGTCTTGCTTTACACAAAATATAAACAGTGCTAAAGGAAGTATGTTAGGAGTCACAATTAGGATTCTGGAATAATTGTTTTTGGCTGAGTGGCTTAATGTAAATAAATGTCGGAAACTGTGTCATCCTGTTAATTAAATGAACTTTTTTTTTTTTTTTTTGGCAAGAGACTCCCATCCCCCAAATAATGAGAAACCTAGCAAGTCTTGGCTATTCCCAGTGTTTTGTTCCAGAGGACAGGAACTTTCTATTTAAGACAACTTCTCTGTCAGACAGAACTCAGACAACTGCCTTTCTCTTTAAGACAACTATAACTATCTACTAAACAGGTAGCTTCAGTAATTCCTCAGAAAAAAATAAATTAACACTTGGAACATGAAAAATGCTATAGAAATGCCAAGCATTATTAACAAAATGCCAAGTATTATCAAAAACCCAAGCAGATATGCAATGCAAAGGTAGAGAGATTATAAACAATAGCAGCAGTTGAAACCAGGTAAGAGATTGCTTCGATGGTACTTTATTATTATATGTTAATACATTACTTAGTAAAATCTCATTTTTATCCCTTGCTCACAGTGCCTGCAGTAGAACTCATGTAGCTTTGCTGTTAAATTCAGCAGTCTGCCTGTGTTCAGAGAAGTGCAAATACAAGCTATGCAAAATTGCCATCATAGGAAAGAAGCAGGATGATGTGGCTTGTATTCAGCTTTCTGGGCTGGGGAAAGACTGAGAGTGGCAGTGCACCTACCTGGCTAAAAACTAACTTAAGATTCTCTACATCATGCTGCAACCACTGCCAGAGAAAGTCTGTGCACAAATTTAGTTGTGTTTGTGTGCTCAAACCAAATCCTAGGTAGTAATGGCTCCCTTAGATCCTGTACCCAAGTGAAATTCATGTCTTGTAACTTCAGTGAGAACACTCCTACCTGGGATCCTTTGGCGAAATCTAAGGAGATCTGAGAAGTGACTGGAAACGATGGAGCAAAAAGAAGTCAAGTCTTAATATGAAGGCCAACCAAGTAATTTTGCTTCTGTAGTGTATTGATGGCAATGGAAAAAGCTCCCATTTGCTCCAGTGTGCTTTTTTTTCCAAGTTTCTCAGCTTTTTCCTCCTGATTGTTTTTCAAAACAGTAAGAAAACTCAGTGACTAACTCAAAGAAGTGGTAATAGATTTTCTTGCGTTATAATAGTGTGTAACATAATGCCAATATGGACAACCAACTTTATATTTGTACGAGCTTTGTTTTTAGAGTTTCTTGGGAGGACATGAAAAAATGCTAATTTCCATTTTACAAGTATCTAAAAGTATTATTTAAAAGTAATTCCTTTTGAATACCTTTTTTTCTTTCATTTTCAATAGTACCGTTTAAAAGTTATCCTGTTCATCTGTTCTGTTCACTATGTATAAACTTTCTTTATAATAATTCCATGACAGAATATATTTACTGTTATTCAATCAGCTGGACACTCACAACAGTGCTGGTATAAATCACTCTGTACTTATGACTGTTTCCTACAAAATCATCAAATACTTACAGTTCAGAGTTATGACACTCTTGAGGGATT